>NC_080067.1:48128538-48441071 GCF_949987535.1 Balaenoptera acutorostrata | reverse complement strand
AGCTCTGTCCATTGGGAAGATTTTCACACACTCACTGTCATTCAGAGTTACCACTGAGTGGCTACAATGTAGCCTCCATTTATTTTGGGTTCGTTTTGTATACTGAGCCAATCTATCTATAAACCAAGCTTGGATTTTTCATATTCCCTCCATATACCCATAGATAAGATGAGGGAAGGATGAAAACATGGGTGACATGAGGCTGTGTACTCATGCAATTTACTTAGGCCTTCTCATCCTGCTCAGGCTTGATCCACGATGTACCATTTCTATCCTACAATGAATTATTGCTGCATCTACCCAATTTGATGATGACTTTATGGGTTATCAAAATGGGCATATATGCATTGGAGCTATTCTGGAATTTAACCCCAGTTATCAATCTGGTAGCCAGAAAAAGAAGGTGGGGACAGCTCTTGAGGGAGCACTTGTTGCCTTGCAGGGAAGAGACCTTTGCAGCTTATTCTCATATCAAGGAACTGCTGATACTTTAATGGGAAAGGGTGAGCTCCCTCTGAAGACTCTGAGGGCTCACAGTTAAAATCTTCAGAGGAATCCACACAGATATTCCCGTTCTAAGCTTCAGTAACCCAGGTTTTCTCAGCCAGGACCCTAAACACAGCATAACAGACCTGCCTAGGCTGAGCATTCAATAGTCTCTGTAGCTCAGTGATCTTAACAATAATATCCTGAGGCTGTTCCTCATTTGGTCCTGGCCCACACTGTAAGAGCTAAAGCCCTCATTTTAAACTACAGCAGAGGCTCTCTGACTCCCTCCCTTAGCTATACGCAGATTATCATCATCCTTCTGCAGGGTGTCAGTGTAACTTTGTAGATACCAGCCAATTCCATGATCCTTGTATGCATTCTACTTCTTGAACTTTTCAAAGTCCTCGTTCATTACACTGGTCTGGGCATTCCCCTTCATGTTTGTAACACTATATCCTCTGATATTGTTTTCCAAGATGCTCATGGCTTCAACCTGGAAGCCGAGGCAGTTCCTGAAGGCACTTACAATAGGAAGCAGTCAGGTGGGAATACTCCTTGTAGGAGTTTCTCTCGTGAAAGGAAATATGAGCAACTTAACGTCCATGACTGCAACAGTTTATAATCTGTATATTATGTGCTTCCTATAACGTTATCAATTTATATGATAAAATACCATGAAAATGTTTATTCAACATGTGACAGTTTTTCATTAAGAATCACCATGTGAAAATTGTTGTATGGTGTATAATCTCTACTCTGAATTTAGCCTTAGGATGGAATGTGTGTTACGTACAAGTAGGTTTGATTAGAGATAATGTATAATGCTCATGAGAAATTTCTTAGGAAACAAGCATGTTTAGAAATTAGTGAAGTTAGAAGTTAAATCCACTTGAGAACTAGAAAAAGATAGGATAGAGGTGCCATTGAAGAATGAAACTGAAATGACAGTAAAGCCGGAGGAGGAAAATGCAGGGTGCTTTCAGGGAAGGGGAGTAAGCACTTTTAACTGGATATGACATACACAGTACAAAAGGGAGTGTCTAAGCTACTGCAGATTGTGGAGATCCTTAAAGATGAATCTTGAGTAAGCGCCAACCCAGTGCAGCTGTGGAGCTGCATTTTTGGCCCGGGCAGAGCCACTTCTACAGTTGGCCTAGATTTTACTAAAATTTCCTGATTTCATTAAGTGTTACCAACTCTTCATCATCATGGAATCCATGGAGTCATAATATCCTTTGCTGGTTGGTTTGTTTTGTGTTTTGAGGAACTTGCTAACATTTTGTCATGGGGGGATAATAAAACAAATAGAATAAACTTATTTTACCTTCCTAAGAAGAACCTCATCTTTTAGATAAACCCACTCCCTCACAAATAAGGACATCATAGGCTTCACAGTCGGTTGCTTCTTATTAGTTATGTCGTGATGTCATTGATGATGCATTAAACAAATTCAGCATAATGGAAAAGGGAAGATAAAGGTAAATTTCCAAGATGTTAAGGAAGTATAAATGACAAGCATTTGCATCTAATGGGATGTGTGAAATCAAGGAGAGAACGCAGTTAATAATGAGGAGGTTAGTGATACAAATAAACAAAGGTAATGAACAAATGAATGAAACAATGGCACAATAGCACTAAAGGGTAGCAATTTAAGTTTATGTATTTGGTAAATTAAAAATATACTGTGATTATTTTACTATTTGCTTTATGAAAAATATTAGTCTTTTCAGTAAATGTTAATGGAAAAGTCTATTTAAAAAATTGCACATCAAGTAGGAGTTCATGAGTACAATATATAAGGCAACTCAATGTGTCACCTATTTTCAAGGATAGTAGGAGCTGATAAGAATTCCTTAGCTAGAAATGTGATTACTTCTATTGAACTTGATGCTGAGAGTAATAATTTGTTAGTATAAGTGTATTTTGATGTCATAGGTTTAATTCCCATCTTATAATATTAAATTTATTATGATATCAATATACTTCTTAAACATGCAACATATATGCAGGCATCCACGCATGTACACATGCCTACTTTAGGTCAACTTGAAATTAATACCAAGTATTAAACACTTTCAAAATTTAAAAGTGAATTATGATATTTGAACACCGTGACTACTTTCAGAAACAATAAAAATGTGCTTTAAAAATATTGATATCAAGATGAATTATTTATACAGCTTCAATTTCTTTGAAAGCAAGATGTTAGTAGATGCTAATAAAAATACATCTTGACTTTATCTGAAAGGAAAAAGCTCAAAGGTAGATATAGATGCTTTCAGTTTTGTATTCCCCACACATTTATTACAGTGATTATAAGAATTTTTATTTAGAATTTTACTTGGTTAGCTATACAAATGTTAAGGATTTCATACTTAATAAAAAATTTTATTTTATCAAACCCACCTATTATTCAAATACACCTACTGACTTGGTGTGTTTCAGAATTATGCTTAATTATCTGCACTTACTGAAAAGAAAGGGCGACGTCTTCACTTTTAAGTTTGTACCTTTTGATCATCTTCACCCATTTCACACATTCCCCCACCTCCCACCTCTGGCAACCACTGATCTATTCACTATATCTATGAATTTGTTTTTGGGGGTTTGTTTATGTTTTGTTTTTAGATTCCACATATAAGTGAGGTCATATAGTATTTGTCTTTGTCTGATTTATTTCACTTAGTATAATACCCTCAAGGTCCATCCAGGTTGTCACAAATGGCAAGATTTCCTTTTTTATTGCTGGATAACATCCCTGTGTGTGTGTGTAGTAAGTTCCCTACATACAAACAAGTTCTGTTCTGAGAGTGCATTTGTAAGTCCAACAAAGTTAGCCTAGGTACCCAAATAACACAATCAGCTATACAGTACTGTACTGTAATAGGTTTATAGTACTTGTCACACATAATAAATAAAGAAGCAAACACAAAAAATAAAGAACATTTTTAATCTTACAGTGCAGTACCTTGAAAAGTACAGTAGTACAGTACAACAACTGGCATACAAGGGCTGGCATCTAGTGAACAGGCAAGAAGAGTTATGACTGGAGGAGGGAGAGGAGGTGGGAGATGGTACAGCTGAAGGATCCTCAGCAATAGGAGATGGAGGGCAAGCTGCAATTTCACTCATGCCTGACATTGATAACACAAGTTCTGATTCCTTGCTGGATTCAATTCTACATACCCTCTTGAAAAAACGAACCAGTGATGTCTGGATAGTAGCTCTTTTTTCTCATCATAGTTGACACGGTAGCACTGGTTTGCATACTGGACGGTTGCTGCAACCTTCGTTTACCATTCTACATTCGGGTCCTATGACTGAAAAGCTAACAGTGCCTCCTCAAATAAAGAAAATCCCCTTGCCATTTCCTGCATCACAAATCTCTTCAGTTCTTCAGTTACTTCTTCTTCCTCTTGTCTCTCTTCATCCTTTCTCTGGGCCTCCAATTCCATCAGGTCTTCATTAGTAAGCTCCTTGTGTTGCACAGCAAGGAATTCAATGTTATAACAATGAGTGACTTCTACCATCTTTTTGCCTCTCTCCACTTTCTCAATTTTTTTCATTTTTGTTTCCATCGTTATGGCTTGGTGCTTCTTAGCAGTACCAGCTACATCACAGCTGCTTTTATGCTTGCTTCCAGACATCCTGGACTTGAAACAAAGATACTATACTCTATACAGTACTGTACAGTAAAGTACACACAAGCACAACCACTTATAGAAGATGCACGCATGTGACAATATATGCCAGACACGTGAACTAACTTTTGTGATTGGACATGCAAATATGTTTGCATCTCTGAAAGTTCACAGCTTGAAGGTTCCTATGTAGAGGACTTACTGTATATATATACAATTGACCTTTGAACAACACAGGCTTGAACTGCAAGGGTCAACTTACATGTGGATATTTTTCAAGAAATATGTAGTATATTACAAAACAATCCACTGTTGGTGAAATCTGTGTATACAGAACTACAGATAGGGAGGGCCAACTGTAGAGATATACTCAGATTTTTGGCTACATGAAGTGTCAGCAACCCTAACCCCAGTGTTGTTCAAGAGTCAACTATATATATAAAACATAAAATCACATTTTCTTTATTCACTCATCCATCAATGGACACTTACATTGTTTCCATGTTTTGCCTATTATAAATAATGCTGCAGTGAACGTGGAGGTGCAGATATTTTTTTGAGCTAGTGTTTCATATCCTTTGGATAAATACCTAGAAATGGAATTGCTGGATAATATGGTATTTCTATTTTTAATTTTTTGAGGAACCTCCATGCTGTTTTCTATAGTGGCTGCACCCATTTACATTCCCATCAACAGTGAACTAAGGTTCCCTTTTTTCACCAACATGTGTTGTTTATTGTCTTTTTGACAATAGCTATTCTAACAGGGTGAGGTTGTATCTCACTGTAGTTTTGATTTGCATTTCTCACTGTGATGCCGAGCACCATTTCATGTACCTGTTGGCCATTTGTACATCGTCTCTGGGAAAATGTCTATTCAGATCCTCTGCCCATTTTTAAAATAGGAATGTTTATTTTCGTTATTGAGTTGTATGAGTTTTTTATAGCTTGGACGTTAACTCCTTATCAGATATATGATTTGCAAATATTTTTTCCCATTTGGGAGGTTGCCATTTCATTTTTGTGATGGTTTCCTTTGCTGTGCAGAAGCTTTTTATTTACATGTAGTCTCACTTGTTTGTTTTTGGTTTTCTTGCCTTTGCTTTTGGAGTAGTGTCCAAAAAATCATTGCCAAGACTGATATCAGTAAGCTTAATGCCCATGTTTTCTTCTAGGAGTTTTGTGGTTTCATGTCTTATGTTCAAATCTGTATCCATTTTGGGTTAATTTTTGTGTATGGTATAATATAGTGGTCCAGTTTCATTCTTTTGCTGTGGCTGTCCAGTTTTTCCAACACCATTTACTGAAGAGACTTTTGCTTTCCATTGTATATCTTGGCTCCTTTGTCATAAATTAATCAACCATACATGTGTAGGTTTATGTCTGGGCTCTCAATTCTGTTCCATTGATCATATGTGTCTGTTTTTTATGCTGACATCAAACAGTTTTGATGACTATAGCTTTGTGATGTAGTTTGAAATAAGGAGGCATGATGCCTCTAGCTTTGTTTTTCTTTCTTAAGATTGCCTTGGCTATTTTGCATCTTCTGTGGTTGCATACAATTTATAGGATTATTTGCTCTGTTTCTGTGAAAACTTTATTGGACATATGGCAGAGATTGCATTGAATCTGTGGATAGCTTTGGGTAGTACAGACCTTTATAAAATATAAATTCTTCCAATCCATGAACATGGAATATCTTTCCAATTATATGTGTCTTCTTCAGTTTCTTTCATCAATGTCTTATAGTTTTCAGTGTACAGGTCTTTCACTTCCTTGGTTAAATTTATACCTGAGTATTCTTTTGATGCAATTGTAAATGAAATTGTTTTATTAATTTCTTTGTCTGATAGTTATTAGTGTATACAAAAGCAACAGATTTTTGTATATTGATATTTGTATACTGCAACTTTACTGAATTTGTTTTTAGTTCTAACAATTTTTGGTGGAGTCTTTAAGGTTTACTTTTCTGATTTGGATGCCTTTTCTTCTTCTTGCCTAATTGCTCTGGTTAGGACTTCTAATACTATGTTGAATAAAAGTGATGAGAATGAGCATTCTTGTCTTGTTCCTGATTTTAGGGAAAAAACTCTCAGCTTTTCACCACTGAGTATGATGTTATCTGTGGGTTTGTCATGTATAGACTTTACTATGTTGTGGTACATTCCCTCTGTATCTGTGTTGAGAGTTTTTAAACATAAATTCAGATGACTTTTGTCAAATGATTTTTCTTCATCTATTGAGATGATATATGATTTTTATCCTTCATTTTCTTAATGTAGTATATCACATTGATTTGTGGATGTTGAACTATCCTTGCATCTGTGGAATAAATCCCACTTGATCATGGTGTATAATCCTTTTTATATTTTGTTGAATTCAGTTTATTAGTATTTTGTTGAGGATTTTTCTATCTATGTTCATCAGGGATATTAGCCTGTAATTTTCTTGTGGCATCCTTGTCTAGTTTTAGCATCAGAGTAATCACAGCCTGTAAGATGCATTTGGAAGAGTCCTCCCCTCTCCTACATTTTAGAAGAGTTTGAGAAGATTGGTATTAGTTCTTGTTTAAATATTTGGGAGAATTCACCAGTGAAGCCATCTGGCCTGGATTTTTTTGCTGGGAGGTTTTTGATTACCAATTCAATTTCCTTATAGATTCAATTTGATTACTGATTAAACTAATAATTAATTCAGTTCAGATTTTGTTTTTCATGATACAGTCTTGTTAGGTTGTATGTTTCTAGAAATTTATCCATTCCTTCTAGGTAATCAAATTTTTGGCATATAACTTTTATAGTACAAATGTTAAATATGAATTTTGAAGGGACCCAAACATCTAGTCCATAACAGTTCTACTGACTATATGGGTCAGATAATTCTTTGCTATGGGAGGCCATCCTGTGTATTGCAGCAGGTTTAGCAGCATCCCTGCTGCTAAATGTCAGAAGCACAATCTGTCCACAAGATGTCAGAAGCACTGCTCAGATGCAAAAACCAAAAATGTCTCCAGATGTTGCCAAATGTCCCCTGGGGGTCGAAACCACAATGGTTGAGAACAACTGCTCTATGTGAGTAGTTCCAGAATTTTTAACAGAAAAATGTGTATACATATATATAAATTTGCATATACATACATTATATATATATATACATGCATATATATACCTACTTTATATATATATACACACACACATACGTACACAAATAAATTTGCTTAATATGTTACATATAATAGGGGCAGGGAATAATTATTTGTATTCAGACTAATGATATGTCTTCTTGGGTAGTTCATAAATTGATTTGACTTGAATGACCCTGCCTTACTTACCCTCTATACTAGTGAATAGTATATAAAAATTATAGCTTATTACATTATTAAAAATAGTAAACCCAATCAAATTTTATATTAATGTGTATATTTTAATTGGTAATTTGTAATTTCGTATTTTTATTTTCATAACTAATAAACACAACCTCACCATGCATAAATATTTGGGACAATTTCTATATTTAAGTCCTTGAATTTAATATTCTCTAAAAAGGCAAAATAAAGGTTTGTTCTCAAGTGAAGATATTAACATGGACCACGTCAACAAAACATGCCTAAGGTATTTTGGCGAGTTGCTATTCCTGAGACCAGAATTAATGGACTGCTCAGAATAATTCATTGATTCAAGAATAATGTATTGGATAGCAACTATGTTCCAGGCATTGTTATGAGTACCAGGAATATTATGGTGAATAAGACAAGGAAAAAATAACCTTTTAACTCTCTTGGAACTTTCCTTTTTATGGGGGGGGGGCTATTGAGGGGACAGAAAATAATGTAAATATATATATTAAACATATTTATATAACTATATAGCTACATAATTTATGAAGCAATAATATATGTAACTGATTCAGGGAGTGCCTGATAGTGTTTGAGTGGTATTACATTAGCTAGCTAGAGAGCTCATAAAGGTCTTTCAGGAGAGGTGACATTTGAACCAAGAGGTAAGTGATGGAAAGTAGGCAGAACTGTGAAAGAAAAATATTTCAATCAGGGGAGTAGCAACATCAAAATTCAAAGAATGTGGCATATTACAGTGATAGCCCACTAGTGTGGCTGAAGCTTAAAGGAAAGAGATGGGAGATAAATTTTCTTATTTCTTAAAAAATGATTATCTTAAATAACATATCTCCATTAAACATGGTATTAACACTTTTTAATTTATTAAGCATTTCCATTTAGATAGATAGCTCAGATACAAATTTAAATCTAAGCTCTGAATTTCAAAGACAGATTCTACCAAATCATACCATTTCTTTCTGAACTTACATATTTCAAGTATTTGAAAGATTTGCTCAAACAAACAAAAACAAAGTGTTTACCCTAGACTTTTGCTTTGCCATTCAACTAGTCTGATATCTCTGGTAGTTTTTTCCTCACTTATCTAAATTTGCTTCCTCTTTTTTTAGTCCCCTCTCAAAGCCTATCATGTATCTTGTCTTGGTCACCACCATTTTGATTGGATTTTAGTAACAGTTCTGACCTGCTTGCTATACCGATGAGTAGTTGTTTAGTTTGGAAAATACCAAATTATTGCCCCATTAAACCTCTTTAAACTTTAAAGTTTGTATAACTGCCTCTTTTTCCCATGGAAAAATCATACAGTCCATAAAGTTGGAGAAAGGTATTTAAACCTTTTTGTAAACTCTATAGACTATTTGATCCCTTTAGGTTCCAGTGTAATGGTTTATTCACTCATATACAATTATTTAATTCCAGGGCATGTACAAAGTTTGTGGGATACACTTGTGAATAAACCAAAATAAATAACCTCTTCTCATGGCAGTTATATTTTCAGGGAATGAGGCAGATAAAACACTGTAAACACCATAAATAACTAAGTTATATACTCTCTTAGAATGAAATGCTATGAAAAAAGAAAAATATCCCAACTTAAGGTTTATGAGTGTGTATATATGTGATGTTTGTTTCAATTACAAAAGAAAAGTAGTCAGGGTATACATATTGGGGATGATGATATTTGAGCCAAGACAAAAAACCCTTTTATTCAATTTATATTGAAGAAGGGAGATAACTGATCAGTGCAATTCTAATTCAGTATACTCAGCCAGTAGAAAATGTGTCTGAAAGTCAGACATAAAAACAAGCATTTGCAGTTATTTTGAATGTAAGTTACAAACTTGGTTTTGCAATAGTCATTTCCTCTGCCATTAGAAAATGATAGCTTTTGTTTCCTTAATCTTAGATTGTGTCCCTTGCTAAGAAAATTAAATTTCATAGATCTCATTTTTCAAGAATGAATACTTTTTACTAAAATAAATTGCAATAGTTCCCTCAATTCTTTCAATAAATGATAACTAAAGGTTCAAGCTAATTTAACTGACAAAAATTAGTTTGGTAAGTGACATTTTATAAAAATCTATTAAGCATAATTATATTTTATATATGTGTGTGAATGGCATGTGTGTATATTACTGAAATAAAGCAAAAAATCTGAAACTACGTAATTTCATCAGATTTTTTTGCTTTATTTCATTAACAGGTGCTATCAACCATTAATGCGAATCAGATGAAAAATGACCTTTTTAAAGTGACTCACTGTAGAAAATGAAGAATTTAACTGTATTTTCAGTTATATTTTTCATATAGAAAGTGAGTTCTCAACTTGAATTATAAAATATGGGATTTGCAAATTAAATTGTAAGAACAGTCTTCTGAGTCTCAAAATAATAATTGGAGTATCTTAGACTCCATTTCAAGTGAAGAAGGAAATTTATATTGGCACTGTATGTTTGGGTGATGGAATCAAATATGAACATATTATTGAAAGTTAGGGCCAAAAGACTAATTCATTATGTGTCGTGTTGCTTAGTTGAAATAATTTTGGTGGTGTTACTTACAATTGCTATTTTACTTTAAATGAATCCTATTCTAAACTCTCACAAATAGAGTACTTCCTTAAAGGTAATGACTTCTTCATTAATATTTAAAGCAATTTTGTTTGCCAATTTTAAGTAATATTAGAAAAAATTCTTCAGTGTCAATTCACATTTGTTTCCTGATTTAGAACAGTCACTATCAAGTGGATAAATGTCTTCAGATATAAACAATTCTTAAGGATAGGAAATATATATCATAATATTCCGGTCATATTATTTTAGTCAAAATATCTATAGCTAAAAAATTAGCATTTGGAAGTGATGATTTGAAGGAATATTATAATGTGGCAAATAGGAGTATACCTTAAGAAAATACTTATTTACAATATTAAATACTATTTAGGAACCTGGGAGTTTGGGATTGGTAGATGCAAACTATTACATTTAGAATGTATAAACAACAAGGTCCTACTGTATAACACAGGGAACTATATCCAACCTCCTGGGATAAACCATAATGGAAAAGAATATTAAAAAAGAATGTATAACTGAGTCACTTTGCTGTACAGCAGAGACTGGCACAACATTGTAAATCCACTATACTTCAATAAAAAATACTATTTAGGAAATGACCTCCAGATTTTAAAGAGCATATAATAATCTTTTTTTTCCCCCCCAGTTTTATTGAGATATAATCAACATACATCACGGTATAAGTTTAAGGCATACAGCATAATGTTTTGACTTACATGTATTGTGAAATGATTATCACTGTAAGTTTAGTTAGCATCCATTATCTCATATAGATACAATAAAAAGCAAAAGCAAAAAAGAAAAGAAAAAACACTTTTCCTTGTGATGAGAACTCAAGATTTACTCTGGTAACAATTTTCATATATATCATACAACAGTGTTAACTATAGTCATCAGGCTGGACATTTGTACCTTTTGACTGCCTTTCTCCTATTTCTCCTCTCCCCACCCTCTGCCTCTGGTAACCACAAATCTGATCCCTTTTTCTGTGAGTTTTGTTTGTTTTCAGATTCCACATATAAGTGAGATCACATGGTATTTGTCTTTCTCTGACTTATTTAACTTAGCATAATGCCCTAAGGTCCATCCATGTTGTTGCAAATGGCAGGATTTCCTTAATTTTTATGGCATATTTTATATATATATATATATATATATATATATATATATATATATATATATATATATATATATATATCTCACATCTTTTTTTTTTAAACATCTTTATTGAAGTATAATTGCCTTACAATGGTGTGTTAGCTTCTGCTTTATAACAAAGTGAATTAGTTATACATGTACAATATGTTCCCATATCTCTTCCCTCTTGCATCTCCCTCCCTCCCACCCTCCCCATCCCACCCCTCTAGGTGGTCACAAAGCACCGAGCTGATCTCCCCGTGCTATGCAGCTGCTTCCCACTAGCTATCTATTTTACATTTGGTAGTGTATATATGTCCATGACACTCTCTCACCCTGTCACATCTCACCCCACCCCCTCCCCATATCCTCAAGTCCATTCTCTAGTAGGTCTGTGTCTTTATTCCCGTCTTGCCACTAGGTTCTTCATGGCCTTTTTTTTTTTTTTTCCCTTAGACTCCGTATATATGTGTTAGCATACTGTATTTGTTTTTCTCTTTCTGACTTACTTCACTCTGTATGACAGACTCTAACTCCATCCACCTCACTACGAATAACTCCATTTCGTTTCTTCTTATGGCTGAGTAATATTCCATTGTATATATGTGCCACATCTTCTTTATCCATTCATCCGATGATGGACATTTAGGTTGCTTCCATGTCCTGGCTATTGTAAATAGAGCTGCAATGAACATTTTGGTACATGACTCTTTTTGAACTATGGTTTTCTCAGGGTATATGCCCAGTAGTGGGATTGCTGGGTCGTATGGTAGTTCTATTTGTAGTTTTTTAAGGAACCTCCATACTGTTCTCCATAGTGGCTGTATCAATTTACATTCCCACCAACAGTGCAAGAGTGTTCCCTTTCCTCCACACCCTCTCCAGCATTTGTTGTTTCTAGATTTTTTGATGATGGCCATTCTGACTGGTGTGAGATGATATCTCATTGTAGTTTTGATTTGCATTTCTCTAATGATTAATGATGTTGAGCATTCTTTCATGTGTCTGTTGGCCATCTGTATATCTTCTTTGGAGAAATGTCTATTTAGGTCTTCTGCCCATTTTTGGATTGGGTTGTTCGTTTTTTTGTTATTGAGCTGCATGAGCTGCTTGTAAATCTTGGAGATTAATCCTTTGTCAGTTGCTTCATTTGGAAATATTTTCTCCCATTCTGAGGGTTGTCTTTTGGTCTTGTTTATGGTTTCCTTTGCTGTGCAAAAGCTTTTAAGTTTCATTAGGTCCCATTTGTTTATTTGTGTTCTTATTTCCATTTCTCTGGGAGCTGGGTCAAAAAGAATCTTGCTGTGATGTATGTCATAGAGTGTTCTGCCTATGTTTCCCTCTAAGAGTTTGATAGTGTCTGGCCTTACACTTAGGTCTTTAATCCATTTTGAGTTTATTTTTGTGCATGGTGTCAGGGAGTGTTCTAACTTCATACTTTTACATGTTCCTGTCCAATTTTCCCGGCACCACTTATTGAAGAGGCTGGCTTTTCTCCACTGTATATGCTTGCCTCCTTTATCAAAGATAAGGTGACCATATGTGCATGGGTTTATCTCCAGGCTTTCTATCCTGTTCCATTGATCTATATTTCTGTTTTTGTGCCAGTACCAAACTGTCTTGATTACTGTAGCTTTGTAATATAGTCTGAATTCAAGGAGCCTGATTCCCCCAGCTCCACTTTTCGTTCTCAAGGTTGCTTTGGCTATTCGGGGTCTTTTGTGTTTCCATACAAATTGTGAACTTTTTTGTTCTAGTTCTGTGAAAAATGCCAGTGGTAGTTTGATAGGGATTGCATTGAATCTGTAGATTGCTTTGGGTAGTAGAGTCATTTTCACAATGTTGATTCTTCCAATCCAGGAACATGGTATATCTCTCCATCTATTTGTATCATCTTTAATTTCTTTCATCAGTGTCTTATAATTTTCTGCATACAGGCATTTTGTCTCCTTAGGTAGATTTATTCCTAGATATTTTATTCTTTTTGTTGCAATGGTAAATGGGAGTGTTTTCTTAATTTCACTTTCAGATTTTTTGTCATTAGTGTATAGAAATGCAAGAGATTTCTGTGCATTAATATTGTATCCTGCTACTTTACCAAATTCATTGATTAGCTCTAGGAATTTTCTGGTAGCATCTTTAGGATTCTCTATGTATAGTATCATGTCATCTGCAAACAGTGACAGCTTTACTTCTTCTTTTCCGATTTGGATTCCTTTTATTTCTTTTTCTTCTCTGATTGCTGTGGCTAACACTTCCAAAACTATGTTGAATAATAGTGGTGAGAGTGGGCAACCTTGTCTTGTTCCTGATGTTAGTGGAAATGGTTTCAGTTTTTCACCATTGAGGACAATGTTGGCTGTGGGTTTGTCATATATGGCCTTTATTATGTTGAGGAAAGTTCCCTCTATGCCTACTTTCTGCAGGGCTTTTATCATAAATGGGTGTTGAATTTTGTCGAAAGCTTTCTCTGCATCTATTGAGATGATCATATGGTTTTTCTCCTTCAATTTGTTAATATGGTGTATCACATTGATTGATTTGCGTATATTGAAGAATCCTTGCATTCCTGGGGTAAACCCCACTTGATCATGGTGTATGATCCTTTTAATGTGCTGTTGGATTCTGTTTGCTAGTATTTTGTTGAGGATTTTTGCATCTATGTTCATCAGTGATATTGGCCTGTAGTTTTCTTTCTTTGTGACATCTTTGTCTGGTTTTGGTATCAGGGTGATGGTGGCCTCGTAGAATGAGTTTGGGAGTGTTCCTCCCTCTGCAATATTTTGGAAGAGTTTGAGAAGGATAGGTGTTAGCTCTTCTCTAAATGTTTGATAGAATTCGCCTGTGAAGCCATCTGGTCCTGGGCTTTTGTTTGTTGGAAGGTTTTTAATCACAGTTTCAATTTCAGTGCTTGTGATTGGTCTGTTCATATTTTCTATTTCTTCCTGTATCAGTCTTGGAAGTTTGTGCATTTCTAAGAATCTGTCCATTTCTTCCAGGTTGTCCATTTTATTGGCATAGAGTTGCTTGTAGTAATCTCTCATGATCATTTGTATTTCTGCAGTGTCAGTGGTTACTTCTCCTTTTTCATTTCTAATTCTATTGATTTGAGTCTTCTCCCTTTTTCTCTTGATGAGTCTGGCTAATGGTTTATCAAGTTTGTTTATCTTCTCAAAGAACCAGCTTTTAGTTTCATTGATTTTTGCTATTGTTTCCTTCATTTCTTTTTCATTTATTTCTGACCTGATCTTTATAATTTCTTTCCTTCTGCTAGCTTTGGGGTTATTTTGTTCTTCTTTCTCTAATTGCTTTAGGTGCAAGGTTAGGTTGTTTATTCGAGATGTTTCCTGTTTCTTGATGTAGGCTTGTATTGCTATAAACTTCCCTCTTAGCACTGCTTTTGCTGTGTCCCATAGGTTTTGGGTCATCGTATCTCCATTGTCATTTGTTTCTAGGTATTTTTTGATTTCCCTTTTGATTTCTTCAGTTATCACTTCGTTATTAAGTAGTGTATTGTGTAGCCTCCATGTGTTTGTATTTTTTACAGATCTTTTCCTGTAATTGATATCTAGTCTCATAGCGTTGTGGTCGGAAAAGATACTTGATACGATTTCAATTTTCTTAAATTTACCAAGGCTTGATTTGTGACCCAAGATATGATCTATCCTGGAGAATGTTCCATGAGCACTTGAGAAAAACGTGTATTCTGTTGTTTTTGGGTGGAATGTCCTATAAATATCAATTAAGTCCATCTTCTTTAATGTATCATTTAAAGCTTGTGTTTCCTTATTTATTTTCATTTTGGATGATCTGTCCATTGGTGAAATTGGGGTGTTAAAGTCCCCTACTATGATTGTGTTGCCGTCGATTTCCCCTTTTATGGCTGTTAGTATTTGCCTTATGTATTGAGGTGCTCCTATGTTGGGTGCATAAATATTTACAATTGTTATACCTTCCTCTTGGATCGATCCCTTGATCATTATATAGTGTCCTTCTTTGTCTCTTGTAATAGTCTTTATTTTAAAGTCTATTTTGTCTGATATGAGAATTGCTACTCCAGCTTTCTTTTGATTTCCATTTGCATGGAATATCTTTTTCCATCCCCTCACTTTCAGTCTGTATGTGTCTCTAGGTCTGAAGTGGGTCTCTTGTAGACAGCATATATATGGGTCTTGTTTTTGTATCCATTCAGCCAGCCTGTGTCTTTTGGTGGGAGCATTTAATCCATTTACATTCAAGGTACTTATCGATATGTATGTTCCTATTCCCATTTTCTTAAATGTTTTGGGTTTGTTATTGTAGGTGTTTTCCTTCTCTTGTGTTTCTTGCCTAGAGAAGTTCCTTTAGCATTTGTTGTAAAGCTGGTTTGGTGGTGCTGAACTCTCTCAGCTTTTGCTTGTCTGTAAAGGTTTTAATTTCTCCATCAAATCTGAATGAGATCCTTGCTGGGTAGAGTAATCTTGGTTGTAGGTTTTTCTCCTTCATCACTTTAAGTATATCCTGCCACTCCCTTCTGGCTTGCAGAGTTTCTGCTGAAAGATCAGATGTTAACCTTATGGGGTTTCCCTTGTGTGTTATTTGTTGTTTTTCCCTTGCTGCTTTTAATATGTTTTCTTTATATTTAAATTTTGACAGTTTGATTAATATGTGTCTTGGAGTGTTTCTCCTTGGGTTTATCTTGTATGGGAATCTCTGTGCTTCCAGGACTTGATTAACTATTTCCTTTCCCATATTAGGGAAGTTTTCAACTATAATGTCTTTAAATATTTTCTCAGTCCCTTTCTTTTTCTCTTCTTCTTCTGGGACCCCTATAATTCGAATGTTGGTGTGTTTAATGTTGTCCCAGAGGTCTCTGTGACTGTCCTCAGTTCTTTTCATTCTTTTTTCTTTATCCTGCTCTGCAGTAGTTATTTCCACCATTTTGTCTTCCAGGTCACTTATCCGTTCTTCTGCCTCAGTTATTCTGCTATTGATCCCATCTAGAGTATTTTTAATTTCATTTATTGTGTTTTTCATCGTTGCTTGGTTCCTCTTTAGTTCTTCTACGTCCTTGTTAAATGTTTCTTGCATTTTGTCTATTCTATTTCCAAGATTTTGGATCATCCTTACTATCATTATTCTGAATTCTTTTTCAGGTAGACTACCTATTTCCTCTTCATTTGTTAGGTCTGGTGTGTTTTGACGCTGCTCCTTCATCTGCTGTGTGTTTTTCTGTCATCTCATTTTGCTTATCTTACTGTGTTTGGGGTCTCCTTTTCACAGGCTGCAGGTTCGTAGTTCCCGTTGTTTTTGGTATCTGTCCCCAGTGGCTAAGGTTGGTTCAGTGGGTTGTGTAGGCTTCCTGGTGGAGGGAACTAATGCCTGAGTTCTGGTGGATGAGGCTGGATCTTGTCTGTCTGGTGGGCACATCCATGTCTGGTGGTGTATTTTGGGTTGTCTGTGGCCTTATTATGATTTTAGGCAGCCTCTCTGCTAATGGATGGGGCTGTGTTCCTCTCTTGCTAGTTGTTTGGCATAGGGTGTCCAGCACTGTAGCTTGCTGCTTGTTGAGTGAAGCTGGGTCTTGATGTTGAGATGGAGATCTCTGAGAGATTTTTGCCGTTTGTTATTACGTGGAGCTGGGAGGTCTCTTGTGGACCAGTGTTCTGAAGTTGGCTCTCGCACTTCAGAGGCACGGCCCTGATGCCTGGCTGGAGCACCAAGAGCCTTTCGTCCACATGGCTCAGAGTAAAAGGGAGAAAAAATAGAAAGAAAGAAAGAAAGAGGCTATAATATAGTGAAGTAAAATAAAGCTATTATAAAGCAAAGCTATACAGACAAAATCTCACCCAGAAGCATATACATATACACTCACAAAAAAAGGAAAAGGGGAAAAATTAATATATCGTGCTCCCAAAGTCCACCTCCTGAATTTGGGATGATTCGTTGTCTATTCAGGTATTCAACAGATGCAGGCACATCAAGTTGTTTGTGGAGTTTTAATCCGCTGCTTCTGAGGCTGCTGGGAGAGATTTCCCTTTCTATTCTTTGTTCGCACAGCTCCTGGGGTTCAGCTTTGGATTTGGACCCGCCTCTGCATGTAGTTCTCCTGAGGGCGTCTGTTCCCTGCCCAGACAGAGTGGGTTAAAGGAGCAGCTGCTTCGGGGGCTCTGGCTCACTCAGGCCAGGGGGAGGGAGGGGTACAGAGGAGGCGGGGCGAGCCTGCGGCGGCAGAGGCTGGCATGACGTTGCACCAGCCTGAGGCGCGCCGTGCGTTCTCCCGGGAAAGTTGTCCCCGGATCATGGGACCCTGGCAGTGGCGGGCTGCACAGGCTACCGGGAGGGGCGGTGTGGCAAGTGACCTGTTCTCTCACACAGGCTTTTTGGTGGTGGCAGCAGCAGCCTTAGCGTCTCACGCCCATCTCTGGGGCCCGCGCTGATCGCCGCGGCTCGCGCCCCTCTCTAGAGTTCGTTTAGGCGGCGCTCTGAATCCCCTCTCCTTGCGCGCCGTGAAACAAAGAGGCAAGAAACAGTGTCTTGCCTCTTCGGCAGCTGCAGACTGTTTCCCGGTCTACCTCCTGGCTAGCTGTGGTGCGCCAACCCCTTCAGGCTGTGTTCACGCCGCCAACCCCAGTCCTCTCCCTGCGATCCGACCGAAGCACGAGCCTCAGCTCCTAGCCCCCGCCTGCCCCGGCGGGGGAGCAGACAAGCCTCTCAGGCTGGTGAGTGCTGCTCGGCGCCGAGCCTCTGTGCGGGAATCTCTCTGTTTTTCCCTCTGTGCCCCTGTTGCTGTGGGATCCACGCTCATAGCCGTGGCTCGCACCCCTCTCTAGAGTTCGTTTAGGCGGCGCTCTGAATCCCCTCTCCTCGCGCACCAGGAAACAAAGAGGGAAGAAAAAGTCTCTTGCCTCTTTGGCAGCTGCAGACTTTTTCCCGGACTCCCTCCTGGCTAGCTGTGGTGCGCTAACCCCTTCAGGCTGTGTTCACGCCGCCAACCCCAGTCCTCTCCCTGCGATCCCACCGAAGCACGAGCCTCAGCTCCCAGCCCCCGCCCGCCCCGGCGGGGGAGCAGACAAGCCTCTCAGGCTGGTGAGTGCTGCTCGGCGCCGAGCCTCTGTGTGGGAATCTCTCTGCTTTGCCCTCCGCACCCCTGTGGCAGTGCTCTCCTCCGTGGCTCCGAAGCTTCCCCCCTCTGCCACCCGCAGTCTCTGCCCGCGAAGGGGCTTCCTAGTGCATGGAAATCTTTCCTCCTTCACGGCTCCCTCCCACTGGTGCAGGTCCCGTCCCTATTCTTTTGTCTCTGTTATTTCTTTTTTCTTTTGCCCTACCCAAGTACGTGGGGAGTTTCTTGCCTTTTGGGAGGTCTGACGTTTTCTGCCAGCATTCGGTGGGTGTTCTGTAGGAGCAGTTCCACGTTTAGATGTATTTCTACTATATCTGTGGGAAGGAAGGTGATCTCCGCGTCTTAGTCTTCGGCCTTCTTCGCTCTCTATAATAATCTTTTGCAAAAACATGTATTCTAGTCTGTTGTTGGCTTGTTGACTTCATAGAATCCTAACAAAATAAGTTGAATTATCTTAGTGTTTTTAGAAGAATGTCTTTAATGGATAAAGACATTAAATGGATTTTTAATGGATTTTTGTCATTCTATTCCCGATTATCCTTGAATATACGTTCTTCATTTGATTGTACAGTGCATGGAGTGCCACTGTTTATGAAAAGCAATGTCATTTCTAAAATCTGTATAAAATTTGGAGATTATGTTTCTTAAACATTATGATGTATAAGAAAGCAAATGGAACTTGGGGTCAGATAACTTGAACTAAGACTTGTTAGAGTTAATGCAATCCCAGTAAATATAACAGTGGTATTTTTAAAATGAAGCCAGTCAAATAGACACTAAAGTTCATTAGGAGAAATAAACATTGAAGACTAGTAGGTATATAGACTAAAAGTGAAAATACAATACATAAGGAAGTAAGTAGTTTTACTAGATACTACAACATACTGAAAAGGTCCTATAATTAGTGTAGTACTGGCACATGAATAGAAAGTCCAGAAATAGACTGAACTACATACAGAAATCCATTATGTGGTAAAGATTTCAAAGGTATTCTTTTTTGGAAAGCTAGATAATCATTTGCAATAAAATACATAAATGCCTCTTATTTCCACTAGCTTTCTGTACTTCCTGTTCAAACTTAATACAACATTAATTGCATTGTTCTTTCCTTTTCCTTAATAAATGTGTTTTCTCTTAAGTTTTTGCTCTTGCTATATTCCATTTGTTGATATGGAAAGTATTTAACTTCATTCTTGTTCTGAACAGTCTGTTATATTATGCTTAAAACTTTGATGTGATTTTAAAATTTATTTAACAGATTTTCCCCACAAGAAATGATTACTTTTTATATTACATACCAGTCAAAATTAGCTAATATTCACATAGAAATACCATATAATTCACCAGTTCTTGAAATTTAACACTCTATTTTAAAGGATATTTTATAGTTATGTTAGAATATATTTTATTCAATCCAATTGTAATTATGCACTTACTATTTTGGTGCTGTAGCACAATTTAAATGTTGAAAAACTGTTATTTTCAAATAGATTCTAAACAGTTCAGTTGTGAAATTGATAGTACTTTGATACCTGT
Organism: Balaenoptera acutorostrata; assembly: GCF_949987535.1. Taxonomy (NCBI): domain Eukaryota; kingdom Metazoa; phylum Chordata; class Mammalia; order Artiodactyla; family Balaenopteridae; genus Balaenoptera; species Balaenoptera acutorostrata. The sequence goes on along the minus strand of NC_080067.1, from coordinate 48,421,238 downwards.
CTCTGCTGAAGGGTATTCCTCACTTCCCTCTTCATATATGTATTATACTGAGAAAAACGTTAATGTTAATATATTGTTTGATGTATGGCTTGGCTTTTCATCAGTTTTATTTGGTTCATATCAAACATTTGTGTTTCTATGTTCTTCAAATTTTCTGAAACATATTAGTTAACAGTGATGTCATGCCACTGCTATAGTGAATCTAGAATTTTAGAATAAAAGAGATGTGAATAACTACAATATCAAGATAACTTTGTTATTTATTTTTCTTCTTGAAATGCTAACACTGCATTCCATTTTCATTCATTGCCAAAAATCAGAATTGAGAAATGAAAGAATAAGATTTATACTATATGTAGAAAAGTTGTTGAAAATATCACTGAAGGCCATCATTAACATATAAGGATATGTTTTGTTGAAGACACCAAGTTGTAGCAATTTGCCTTTTTCAGCTAATTTTAATTACTGCCTTTTTGAATTTCTTTATAACTGCCAAATTTTCAAGTAATGATGTATTCTGTGATGGCATTCATCAGGTTGTCATTCATTTTGTGAAGTTAAAACTAATTGGCAATGTTTTCAAGAGCGGCTTCTTAAAAAAAAAAAAATTCTTTAGATGTGTTAGAGTGGGGAAAAAAGACTCAAACTGCCCAGCAAAACAGATGGTTCAATATAAATAAAATAAATTGCATGTTTGCCAAGCTGCATGTATTTCCTTGCTATGTAAAAGCAAGAAAATAGTAATATATCTCTTTTTTGAAGAAATAAGTGCTTAAAACATGAATTCTAAATTTCATGATTTTTAACAAAAAGTAATGTAATGGCAGGTCTTTTTGATGGTAAAACAAGTGTATACTGAATATTTCACCATGTAAATGTCATGTGGCTATCAAGAAGTCCTGAAATATTATATACAATTGTTTCTCAGTACTTCACATAGGAGTCTCAACTCTGTATTTATAAGTTAACTGAATACATACCAGACCCATACCTGATAACAGGAAGCCATTGATTCTTTAATTAATTAATGTCTTTTATAAATATGTTACACTATTTTGCCTGGAAAAGAAAAGAGATTGGGTGTATCCTTCACAGGGCAGAGTTAGATGGAATGGAGAGGAACCAGCCCTCCTATATGTTCCTTATCTCCCTTGAACCCACAAAGCCTAAAATGAGCTCAATTTTCAGATAAAAATTCACTCTTCAATGAAGCAATAATAAAAAATTGAAAAAAACAAACAAAAACAAACAAAAATCTTTACTTGGAAATTAAGGAAGATGCTGTTAGGCAATCCTACATGATGGTTCTCAAAATGTGGTCCCTTATTCAGCAGCACTAAATCACCTGAGGACATGTTAGAAATTTAAATTATTGGGCCTCACTGCAGATCTACTGAATGAGAATCTCTGGGACTGGGCCCAGCAATCCATATTTTAACACACTCTCACGGTGATTATGATACAACCTAAAATTTGAGAGCCACTGCCCTAGAAAAAATGACACTAAAAAAGAAATACAGGCCTTAATCTAGTGACCACAGAATTGCCCCTGAAAGTCTGTCAGTCCCTAAACACTCCCACTTCTAAATGTTCGCCAATGCTTGAATCCCCAAGCTAACCAAAACCTTGTATAGGATAGGCTCTGGTTTTGTTCTGGAAGGCTGATCCTGTGTGTATGTGTATGCTTCTTTGTGTGATTTTGTCTATATAGGTTTGCTTTTACCATTTGTCCTGGGTTCTGTCTGTTAGTTTTTTGGTTTTTGCTTTGTCTTTTCTTTTCTCTCTTTCTTTTCTTCTGAGCCATGTGGCTGGCAGGGTCTTGGTGCTCCAACCGGGTGTCAGACCTGAGCCTCCGAAGTGGGAGAGCTGAGTCCAGGACATTGGACAACCAGAAACATCCCAGCCCCATGTAATACCAATCAGCAAGAGCTCTCCCAGAGATCTTCATCTCAACACTAAGACCCAGTTCCACCCAATGGCCAGAAAGCTCCAGTGTTGAACACCCCATGCCAAACAACTAGCAAGACAGGAACACAGCACCACCCATTAAAAGAGAGGCTGCCTAAAGTCATACTAAGTTCACAGACACTCCAAAACACACCACCAGACACAGCCCTGCCCACCAGAAGGACAAGATACAGCCCCACCCACCAGAGCACAGGCACCAGCCTCCTCCACCAGGAAGTCTACACATGCCACTGAACCAACCTCATCCACTGGGGGTCGACACCAAAAATAATGGAAAGTATGAACCTGCAGCCTGTGAAAAGGAGACCCCAAACACAGTAAGTTTAACAAAATGAGAAAAAATAGAAATATGCAGCAGAAGAAGGAACAAAGTAAAAACCCACCAGACCAAACAAGTGAAGAGGAAATAGGCAACCTACCTGAAAAAGAATTCAGAGTAATGATAGTAAAGATGATCCAAAATCTTGGAAATAGTATGGAGAAAATACAAGAAACATTTAACAAGGACCTAGAAGAACTAAAGAGCAAAGAAACAATGATGAACAACACAATAAATTAAATATACTCTAGATGGAATCAATAGCAGAATAACCGAGGCAGAAGAAGAGACAAGTGACCTGGAAGATAAAATAGTGGAAATAGCTGCTGCAGAGCAGAATAAAGAAAAAAGAATGAAAAGAATTGAGGACATTCTCAGAGACCTCTGGGGAAACATTGAACACACCAATATTCGAATTATAGGGGTCCCAGAAGGAGAAGAGAAAAGGAACGTGTCTGAGAAAATATTTGCCCAGAAGAAAAAGAGAAAAGGAAAGTGTCTGAGAAAATATTTTAAGGGATTATAGTTGAAAACTTCCCTAACATGGGAAAAATAGTCAGTTAAGTCCAGGAAACACAGAGAGTCCCACACGAGATAAATCCAAGGAGAAACACACCAAGACACATATTAATCAAACTATCAAAAAATAAATACAAAGAAAAAATATTAAAAGCTGCAAGGGAAAAGCAACAAATAACATACAAGGGAATCCCCATAAGGTTAACAGCTGATCTTTCAGCAGAAACTCTGCAAGCCAGAAGTGAGTGGCAGGACATATTTAAAGTGATGAAAGGGAAAGACCTAAAACCAAGATTGCTCTACCCAGCAAGGATCTCATTCAGATTCAACAGAGAAATTAAAACCTTTACAGACAAGCAAAAGCTAAGAGAATTCAGCACCACCAAACCAGCTTTACAACAAAAGCTAAAGGAACTTCTCTAGGCAGGAAACACAAGAGAAGGTAACGACCTACAATAACAAACCCAAAACAATTAAGAAAGTGGTAATAGGAACATACATATTGATAATTACCTTAAATGTAAATGGAATAAATGATCCAACCAAAAGGCACAGACTGGCTGAATGGATACAAAAACGAGACCTGTATATATGATGCCTACAAGAGACTCACTTCAGACCTAGGGACGCATACAGACTGAAAGTGAGAGGATGGAAAAAGATATTCCATGCAAATGGAAATCAAAAGAAAGCTGGAGTAACAATACACATACCAGACAAAATAGACTTTAAAATAAGGACTATTACAAGAGAAAAGGCAGGACACTACTTAATGATCAAGGGATTAATCCAAGAAGAAGATATAACAATTGTAAATATTTATGCACCCAACATAGGAGCACCTCAGTACATAAGGAAAATGCTAACGGCCATAAAAGGGGAAATCGACAGTAACACAATTATAGTAGGGGACTTAAACACCCCACTTTCACCAATGGACAGATCATCCAAAATGAAAATAAATAAGGAAACACAAGCTATAAAAGACACATTAGACCAGATAGACTTAATTGATATTGATAGGACATTCCAACCAAAAACAACAGAATACACTTTCTTCTCAAATGCCCATGGAACATTATCCGTGATAGATCATATCTTGGGTCACAGATCAAGCCTTGGTAAGTTTAAGAAAATTGGAATCATATCAATTATCTTTTCCGACCACAACACTATGAGACAAGATATCAATTACAGGAAAAAAAACTAAAAAAATACAAACACAAGGAGGCTAAAAAATACACTACTAAATAACCAAGAGATCACTGATTAAATCAAAAAGGAAATCAAAAAATACCTAGAAACAAATGACAATGAAAACACAATGACCCAAAACCTATGGGATGCAGCAAAAGCAGTTCTAAGAGAGAAGTTTATAGCAATACAATCCTACCTCAAGAAACAAGAAAAATCTCAAATAAGCAACCTAACGTTACACTTAAAGCAATTAGAGAAAGAAGAACAAAAAAACCCCAAAGTTAGCAGAAGGAAAGAAATCATAAAGATTAGATCAGAAATAAATGAAAAAGAAATGAAGGAAGCAATAGCAAAAATCAATAAAACTAAAAGCTGGTTCTTTGAGAAGATAAACAAAATTGATAAACCATTACCCAGACTCATCAAGAATAAAAGGGAGAAAACTCAAATCAACAGAATTAGAAAAGAAAAAGCAGAAGTAGCAACTGACACTGCAGAAATACAAAGGATCATGAGAGAATACCACAAGCAATTATATGCCAATAAAATGGACAACCTGGAAGAAATGGACAAATGCTTAGAAAAGTACAAACTTCCAAGACTGATACAGGAAGAAATAGAAAATATGAACTGACCAATCACAAGCACTGAAATTGAAACTGTGATTAAAAATCTTCCAACAAACAAAAGCCCAGGACAAGATGGCTTCACAGGTGAATTCTATCAAACATTTAGGGAAGAGCTAACACCTCATCTTCTCAAACTCTTCCAAAATATAGCAGAGAGAGGAACTTTCCCAAACTCATTCTACGAGGCCACAATCACCCGGATACCAAAACCAGACAAAGATGTCACACAAAAAAGAAAACTACAGACCAATATCACTGATGAACATAGATGCAAAAATCCTCAACAAAATAGTAGCAAACAGAATCCAGAATCACATTAAAAGAATCATACACCATGATCAAGTGGGGTTTATCCCAGGAATGCAAGGATTCTTCAATATACGCAAATCAATCAATGTGATACACCATATTAACAAAATGAAGGATTAAAAACCATATGATAATCTCAATAGATTCAGAAAATCTTTTGACAAAAATCAACAACAACTTATGAAAAAAATCTCCAGAAAGTGGGCATAGAGGGAACCTACCTCGACATAATAAAGGCTATGTATGACAAACCCATAGGCAACATCATTCTCAATGGTGAAAAACTGAAATCTATTCATCTAAGGTCAGAAACAAGACAAGTTTGCCCACTCTCACCACTATTATTCAACATAGTTTTGGAATTCTTAGCCACAGCAATTAGAGAAATAAAAGAAATAAAAGGAATCCAAATCGGTAAAGAAGAAGTAAAGCTGTCATTGTTTGCAGATGATATGATACTATACATAGAGAATCCTAAAGATGGTACCAGAAAAATACTAGATCTAATCAATGTATTTGGTAAAGTAACAGGATACAAAATTAATGCACAGAAATCTCTTGCATTCCTGTACACAAATGATGAAAAATCTGAAAGAGAAAGAACCAATCCATTTACCATTTTAACAAAAAGAATAAAATGTCTAGGAATAAACCTTCCTAAGGAGACAAAAGACCTGTATGCAGAAATCTGTAAGATACTGATGAAAGACTTTAAAGATGATACAAACAGAAGGAGAGATATATCATATTCTTGGATTGGAAGAATCAACATTGTGAAAATGACTATACTACCCAAAGCAATGTACAGGTTCAATGCAATCCCTATCAAACTACCCATGGCATTTTTCACAGAACTAGAACAAAAAATTTCACAATTTGTATGGAAACACAAAGGACCCCAAATAGCCAAAGCAATCCTGAGAAAGAAAAATGGAGCTGGAGGAATAAGGCTCTCTGAATTCAGACCATACTACAAAGCTACAGTAATCAAGACAGTATGGTACTGGCACAAAAACAGAAATATAGATCCATGGAACAGGATAGAAAGCCCAGAGATATACCCATGCACATATGGTCACCTTATCTTTGACATAGGAAGCAAGAATATACAATGAAGAAAAGACAGCTTCTTTAGTAAGTGGTGCTGGGAAAACTGGACAGCTACATTTAAAACAATGAAATTAGAACACTCCCTAACAGCATACAGAAAAATAAACTCAAAATGGATTAAAGACCTAAATGTAAGGCCAGACACTATAAAACTCTTAGAGAAAAACAGGCAGAACACTGTATGACATAAATCACAGCAAGATCTTTTGTGACTCACCTCCTAGAGAAATGGAAATAAAAACACAAATAAACAAATGGGACCTAATGAAACTTAAAAGCTTTTGCACAGCAAAGGAAACCAGAAAAAGATGAAAAGACAACCCTCAGAATGGGAGAAAATATTTGCGAATGAAGCAACTGCCAAAGAATTAAGCTCCAATTATACAAGCAGCTCATGCAGCTCAGTAGGAAAAAAACAAACAACCCAATCCAAAAATGGGCAGAATACCTAAATAGACATTTCTGCAAAGAAGATATACAGATTGCCAACAAACACATGAAAGGATTCTCAACATCACTAATAATTAGAGAAATGCAAATCAAAACCACAATGAGGTATCACCTCACCGGTCAGAATGGCCATCATCAAAAAATCTACAAACAATAGATGCTGGAGAAGGTGTGGAGAAAATGGAACCCTCATGTGCTGTTGGTGGGAATGTAAATTGATACAGCCACTATGGAGAACAGTATGGAGGTTCCTTAAAAAACTAAAAATAGAACGATCATATGACCCAGCAATGCCACTACTGGGCATATACCCTAAGAAAGCCATAATTCAAAAAGAGACCTGTATCACAATGTTCATTGCAACCCTATTTACAATAGCTAGGACATGGAAGCAACCTAAGTGTCCATCGACAGATGAATGGATAAAGAAGATATGGCACATATATACAATGGAATATTATTCAGCCATTAGAAAGAAACGAAGTTGAGTTATTTGTAGTGAGGTGGATGGACCTAGAGTCCGTCCTACAGAGTGAAGTAAGTCAGAAAGAGAAAAACAAATACCGTATGCTAACATATATATGGAATCAAAAAAAAAATTGGTTCTGATGAACCCAGGGGCAGGACATAAAGAAAGACGCAGAGGTAGAGAATGGACTTGAGGACAAAGGGAGGGCGAACGGTAAGCTGGGACAAAGTGGAAGAGTAGCATTGACATATATACACTACCAAATATAAAATAGATAGCTAGTGGGAAGCAGCTGCATAGCACAGGGATATCAGCTCGGTGCTTTGTGACCACCTAGTGGAGTGGGATAGGGAGGGTGGGAGGCAAACGTAAGATGGAGGGGATATGGGCATATATGTATACATATAACTGATTCACTTTGTTATACAGCAGAAACTAAGAAAACCTTGTAAAGCAATTATACTCCAATCAAGATGTTAAAAAAAAAAAAAAGGAAATACAAAATTCTAGAAGATAATGAAAAGAACACTGTCTACTTATGGAACAGTGAAATCTGTACTCAGATTTATAGGCTTAGATATCTTTAAAATGTCCAAAATTTATATTTTAAAGCTATAATTTATATTTTAAATATTTAAGGTCATATAAAAGCATAATTATCTCCACAATTCTTTTTAAGGATCCAGCATAACATTAAAACCAAAATATAAATAACAGTATACATACACATGTGTTTCACATTTAATCTGCAAATAAAACAAACCTAAAAAAATTAAATATATAAACAAATGTAAAAGAATGCCAGTTGTTAAAATGGAACTTGCACAGACTCAAGACACAGAAAATAATTAGAGTTCCATTTTAATTGACTTCATGTTTTTTTGTGTGTGTACTTTTTCCTCCTAATGAATCATTACACCAAATTACAACTCATGAACCTAGTTTTCCTGAGAACTAGGTACTTCATCTCTGTGAGTAACCTGGGCATATTCAAGACTGTGGATAGTCTGCGAAAATTAAAGATATTCCTTAATTTGTAGTAGGGAAATAATTTGGACTGAGGATCTGGTTATAAAATGTGCATTTTCTGGCTTCAGGAGAAGTTGCCATATTACCAAATATCTTCTTTAATTCTGTAGGTAATCTATTTATGATCTACACTTGAAGCAGTATATACAGAGGCTGGCTTATGAGAATAGACTGCCTTACGTTAAAAGCTATAAGATATTTTGAGACGTAGAGGCCTAAATCTAATTTTGACTCTCAGCAGCCTTTTCCCATTTTTGCCAATTTGTTGTTGGTACTTAGTTACAAAGAGTTTAATTATTTAGAATATAATTATCATACCGGGAAAATATATTCTCCTAGGGGGAGTAAATGATTGAATGTTACAAATCTTAAATGAACTTTCAAATTATTAAAAGGGCAGACTACATAATTAAAAACAATTGATAGAATACAAAAAATTTTAGGAATATAATAAAGTCCCAAGAGCAATTAAGGTTACTAATGTCATTATATAATATCAGTTTTGACATATTTAAATATTTAGAAATTCAATATATTTAATAATATTTCTAAGAACTAGAACTGGTACGTTATTGATGTAGTTAAAACAAATACATTTAAAATGGAACCCTAAAGAAATGGAGAATGAGATGGAATTTAAGCTGTTATTAGATGTATATTTTTCCTTCATCTCTATATAATACAATATTACATTGCTTGCATAGTTAATAAACATTCGGAAAATAATATGAAGAATGAGAGTAACTTGTGACTAGTCGTGTTCTACACTAATCCAGATAACAAGACAACTGTGAAGACTAAGAATGTTTGCCTCTGCTAGTATTGAAGCAGACTGTATATAAGTTTAAATGTACTTAAGTTGTATAGAGTTAAACTTATTTTTTCCAGAAGCTTCTCAAATGAAATATTAAAATTAAATTACTGGGATCCCTTGTTCAAAAGAAAAGAATATAAAATAGTAATTGAATTTTTTTTTAACTATTAAGGATAATCTGGTGTTAAATTTGCTTCAGTATAAATATTATGGAAGTATAGACACTTTTAAACAATAAAGAAGTATTACATAATAAATTTTCAAATATAAAAAGAATATTAGACATAGGGATGCATGAGAAAAGGATATTTGCATGCAGTTTTAATTTAACATATTTGGTTGATTTAACATACTTGTTAAATTTAATATAACATATTTAGTTAACATTAAATCATTAAAAGTAAATGTACATATATGTACAGGTATGTGTATATATATTCACATATGTACAAATACATGTGTAGGTATATATATGAAACATGTATGTAGAAGTTATATTTCTTCAAAACCTCAATATTGAGATTAATGATATCAATATTTCATAATTACAGCCTCTTATAAAATCCTCACAGCTCACTGAATTAATCTTTGCACGTTAAATTCAAGTTAATAGTCAAAATCTGTGTGCCATTTCCCCACAGTGTTGATAAGCATCATGTGCCCATCACAGAAGGTAGTAATGGTACCGTCAATGACAATGGAGTCACTTGTTATGACAAATTATTAGGTCTGAAACACCCAGCAAACTAAAATGGCATCCTGTCAATTTCTACATCTTAGATATGATCAACAATAGGCTGTTACAGCAATAATTAAGCAATAAATCATCACTGAAATGGTAATGCTATTAAATCTAGACAACAAGGGAAATGTGCTACCACAAGGCTATAAAATACACTGCTTCATTTATATTAGGAGTTGTATGTTAAAATCTCAACTAATATAAAGTAAGGTAATATAAAGCACCACAATTCTTACAAAATGGCAAGTGATATGCAAAAGTATTTGCATAAAAACAGTTCATGTTATTTTCATATAATTTCTAATGAAGAATTGCATAATTTGGAAATACTTTCACAAGTGAATGTGTTTGGTCCAAATTTGGTTATAAGTGTAGAAAGTAATTAAATGAGTTGTACATAAGTCATTATCTAGTATATCATTACACCCTGTGGTATTAGTACAGTAATTAAAAAAAGAAAGCTCTTTCTATAAATATATAATGGAAGGAAAAGGGAGAAAAAAAGTGGTATTTGGGTATATGCTGTATTAAATGGTCAGTGAACAAGTTCTGAATTACATATAACTATGCCAGTCTCCAATATAATGATGATTGAGCTTGGGTAATAATCATAATCTATTCCTCATAAGCACTTATGCTGCCATTATCAGTAGTAAAGCATTACAGGTCACAATACCACTTAAGAATATGAGCCAGTATCACAAGCTCTAGGGGGACTGTCACCAGTAAATATCAAATAGCCAACTTGAACTTTGTATTTTCCAAAAAGAAAAAAGAAAATTTGAATTTATTACTTAGAATAATATTGAAATATCTTAGGCAAATTAAAATGCCGTACTTCACATAGGTGTGTTTTTGTTTTTATGTTGTTGTTGTTTTTTGATATCGGGAAGGTATTAAAAACTGTCATAAAAATAATTTTTGTATGCTAAGTGTTGGACCAACTTCTTGCAGTTTTTATCATTTATTCAGTCCCCCATCCCAGGCACCTGGCAGTCATCTGAATTATCTCAATCCTGTCTTTCACCTGATAACTCCATATCTTTGTTACCAAATTTTGTTGGTTTTATACCTTTAATATTTTTTAAAGCTATTTTCTTTCCATATCTATCGTTAATACTGTAATTAAATGAGGAGTGATAGGACCATATCTGTACTATACTAAGCAGTTTTAACTTCTCTTCCAGTCTCTGTTCTAGCTTTATTCAATTACAACCTTTACATGTCTTCCAGGGAGACTCATCTAAAACAAAACATTTTACATCTTTAGATAGTTTCTCATTACTTTGCGTGTGATATACATTCAATCACTTAGATGAGTGGTTCTAAAACATTATTGTGCATATGAATCACTTGGTGAACCTGTTAGATTCACTTCACTTGCTAAATTCTAGAGTCTAACCCTCAGAAAGCCTCATCCAGCAGGATCTACATGGGGTCAGGAATCTACATTTGTTTTATTTTATTTTTTAAATTTTTATTGGAGTATAGTTGATTTACAATGTTGTGTTAGTTTCAGGTGTACAACAAAGTGAATCAGATATATATATATAGCCATTCTTTTTCAGATTCTTTTCCCATATAGGTTATTACAGAATATTGAGTAGAGTTCCCTGTGCTATATAGTAGGTCCTTATTAGTTATCTATTTTATATATAGCAGTATGTATATGTTAATCTCAATCTCCTAATTTATCACTTCCCCTCATGTTTCCCGTTTGGTAACCATAAATTTGATTTTGAGATCTGTGAGTCTGTTTCTGTTTTGTAAATAAGTTCATTTGTATCATTTTTAATTAGATTCCACATAAGTGATACCATATGATATTTGTCTTTCTCTGTCTGGCTTAATTCACTTAGTATGGTGATCTCTAGGTCCATCCATGTTGCTGCAAATGACATTATTTCTTTTTTATGGCTGAGTAATATTCCATTGTATATATGTACAACATCTTCTTTATCCATTCCTCTGTTGATGGACATTTAGGTTGCTTTCATGTCTTGGCTACTGTAAATAGTGCTGCAGTGAACACTGGGGTGCATATATCTTTTTGTATTACGGTTTTCTCCAGATATATGCCCAGGAGTAGTATTGCTGGATCATACGGTAGTGTTTTCGTTTTTTAAGGAACCTCCATACTGTTCTCCATAACAGTTGTACCAATTTATATTCCCACCAACAGTGCAGGAGGGTTCCCTTTTCTCCACACCCTCTTCAGCATTGTTTGTAGACTTTGTGATGATGGCCGTTCTGACTGGTATGAGGTGATACCTTATTGTAGTTTTGATTTGCATTTCTCTAATAATTAGTGATGTTGAGCATATTTTCATGTGATTTTTGGCCATCTGTATGTCTACTTTGGAGAAATGTCTATTTAGATCATCCGCCATTTTTTAATTGAGTTTTTGTGATTTTGTTGTTGTTGTTGTTCTTTTGTTTCATTTTGATATTGAGCTGAATGAGCTGTTTGTATATTTTGGAGATTAATCCCTTGCCAGTCAATTCATTTGCAAATATTTTCTCCCATTCTTTGGGTTGTCTTTTTTTTTTTTTTTTTTTTTGGGTTGTCTTTTTGTTTTGTTTATGTTTTCCTTTGCTGTGCAAAAACTTTTAAGTTTAATTAGGTCCCATTTGTTTATTTTTGTTTTTATATTCATTACTCTAGGAATTGGATCCAAAGTTATTACTGCAATTTATGTCAGAGAGTGTTCTGACTATGTTTTCCTCTAAGAGTTTTAAGTATCCAACCTTACATTTAGGTTTTTAATCCATTTTGATTTTATTTTTGTGTATGGTGTTAGGGAATGTTCTAATTTTATTCTTTTACATGTAGTTGTCCAGTTTTTCCAGCACCACTTATTGAAGAGACTGTCTTTTCTCCATTGTATATTTTTGCCTCCTTTGTCAAAAATTAGGTGACCATAGGTGTATGGGTTTATCTCTGGACTTTCTATCCTGTTCTATTCATCTATATTTCTGTTTTTGTGCTAGTACCATACTGTTTTCATGACTGTAGCTTTGCAATATAGTTTGAAGTCAGGGAGTCTGATTGCACCAGCTCCATTTTTCTTTCTCAAGTTTGCTTTGGCAATTTGGGGTCTTTTGTGTTTCCATACAAATCATAAACATTTTGTTCTAGTTCTGTGAAAAATGCCATTTATAATTTGATAGGGATTGCACTGAATCTGTAGATTCCTTTGGATAGTAGAGTGATTTTCACAGTATTTATTCTTCTAATCCAAAAACATGGTATATCTCTCCATCTGTTTGTGTCCACCTGCTGTGCCCTAGATGACCTGGCTGTTTCCCACCATTTAACATATTTTAAGCTTAATAGTACAAAATTGTTTGTAGTACTCCCTCTTTCTTCATGCTGAGGGGTGCCAAGGGAAGTATACAGATAAACAGAAATTGTCTGTAATAAGTGTTATGAAGAAATAAGGGCATAGAGAATGACGGGGCTGCTATATTTCTTTATAGGGTGGTCATGGAAGACATCTCTGTTATGGTGACTTTTGAGTTGAGATCCTAATCAAATAAAGGAGAAAGCCTATTAACATGTGTGTTGAAACCATTCTGGGCAAAGACAAAGGTCCTGAATCTGGAGTTCAATGGAAAAGGAGTTATAAAAGGAGACACAGCTTGAGATGCAGGCAGAGACGTCATAGTTTAGGGCTGTATGATAGAGATTTCCAGTAAAGAATACCTAGAATGCTAGGTAAAAATGCACACCACATTGTTGAATTTTTCTGAGGTAGAAGAGCCCCATAGTCTATATTTCAAACAAGTTTCCAAAGGGATTATGACATATCATATGATGAATTTAATTTTTAATATAATGGAAAGACATTGTAGGGGAGTAGCTCTCAAACTTTAGCAAGCATCAGAGTTCCCTGTTGGGCTGGTTAAAACATGTTGCTAGGCCTCATCTCCAGAGTTTTCTTATTCAGTGATTTTGGGAGTTGGGCCTGAGAATTTGCCTTTCTAACATGTTCCCAAGTGATGCTGATATTTCTGGTCCAGGGATCAGATTTTGAAAACCACTGTTGAAAAATATTTAGCTATGTAATAACAATGATCGATTTATAATTTCTAAGTGTCTGAAGGTTGATTCGGAGGTAATTAAGTTAAGACCTAGGAAGCAAGGGCAATTTCTGGTATGAATAGGCTTCCTGAAATCTTTAAGTGGTAAGCGGGAAGGGATTGATTTCCTTTTTTTTTTTTTCTTTTAAGCTAAAAAAGACTGGCAATGAGGCTGTAATGTGAATAGTGAAAGCAAGGTAGTTAGAGAAGAGTGCAAATGCTGGTGAGAGAGATCCAGGAAGAGCAGGATCCTTCAGGGCCTTGTAGGCCATGTTAGTTAAAAAAATAAAATATAAAAATGTCTTGGTTGGCTTTAAATGAGGAAATAACATCATCAGAATTATTTTAAATGTTTGAGGGAAAGCTGAACATACAGGAGACTACTAAACTAAAGAACAAAATAAAGGAAACATGTTGATTTCAAAGTTATAGTGATATCAGTTTCATGTGTCCCTATACAAAATGGTATTAATAACAAAAATAATTTACGTTTTTATAGTACCCTGAATTTTGAAAACAATTTCATATATATTTACTTAACTAATTTTATAAGAATCACTTGAAGTAGATAGAAATTAATACCTCCCATGAAAATATGAAGGGAGTTTTTATTGAAATGAGCTAAATTCTTGACACTTTATCAAATAGATTTAGGAGACATCTTAGAGATAACTTGACACTTAAAGACAAAGTAAATGCAGTCATATCAGGAGATTGGGAGCACAAAGTAGCCCACAAGCAGATGTTGGAAGCATCGAAGAACAGAAACCACAAAATGTTGGTAATTCCCAAAGAAACATTGGCAAATATCAATGTCATGAGTAGGTTTGATACATGTTATAATCAAGAATTGGTTAAAGATGAGAGGCAAAAGAAAGATGGCCAGGTATAACATGAGACATATTTTATTTGCCCATATTCAAGTTTATTAGTTACAGGTTCATTAATATAACATTAGGGAAAAAAATGCAGCTCTTTTGGTGGTAAAGGTGCCTATCAATAGGCTGAAAGAACCACAAGTACATACTGGGTTGCTTGAAATAATCATATGTTTTCATATTTCTTATCCATCAGTCATTCATTGAGTACATAGCTTTTCAAAGCTATGAAAGGATATCTTGGAAATTGAAAAAAAAAGTCCTAAATAGAAAACATTAGATGTCTTATTGATATGTTTTATTTCATGTAGCTTAGACAGGAACATTGGAAAGTAATTTCATGTTATTATACTTGTCCAATATTGTACCTCACACATACACACTCACATGAACACACATACATACCCATATGCTTGTACATTCACTGCTCTGCATGAATTACCTCTTTTGTATGGGGAAATGTAAAGAGATTAGATCAAAATAATATCCACAAAAGAGAGAACAAAGAGCAAGGAAGGAATAGAGAAACTAAAATAGCTCAATTTAAGAATATGACAATTTGATGTTGAAGAAATGAGGTAATTTCTTACTATTGAGCACTAATAGACATTGCTGTCTGATGTTCTAATATTAGGGAATTATACCATACTTGTGAGGCTGCCTATCTTACATAGAAGGAAAAACAGTGACCTAACGGGCCAAAAGAACCTAAACTTGGATTTATCTACTCACCCGAGTTTTATCAGTCTTTTCTTAATGGGAATTTATATACTTTACCTTTCTCACTCCTAGACTCTGAATCCATCTTGTGAGTTAGAGTACATTTTTTTGTTTATTTATTCACTTTATTTTATTTTTTAATTTTTATTTTTTTTATTGGCGTATAGTTGCTTTACACTACTGTGTCAGCTTCTGCTGTAAGGCAAAGTGAGTCAGACATATGTATACATATATCTCCTCTTTATTTGGATTTCCTTCCCATTTAGGTCATCACAGAGCACCAAGTAGAGTTCCCTGTGCTATACAGTAGGTTCTCATTAGTTATCTGTTTTATACATAGTAGTGTATATATGTCAATCCCAATCTCCCAATTCATCCCACCCCCCTTTCCCCCTTGGTATCCATACCTTTGTTCTCTACATCTGTGTTTCTATTTCTGCTTTGCAAATAAGATCATGTATACCATTTTTATAGATTCCACATATATGCGTTAATATACAGTATTTGTTTTTCTCTTTCTGACTTTTGGAGTACATTTATAAGGGTGCTAGTTTTGTGGTAAGGGCAACACTCTCCTACCTTGTAACCAAGCTGTTGATCCAAGCCAGATTAATGAAGTATTCCATCATACCAGCTACATGAAGTAGAAATCAAGATGTGAAAAATTATACAGGTCTATATATTTGGGATAATGATAAGAATAGTTGACAAAAGTTTATATGGCTAAATATTTAACAAGGCACATAGAACTCTCCCTAATTTATTATTTCTATTACAAATATGACAGAGTGTATTTTCCAAGAATTGCAACAATATCTCCTATTCCATATACTCTTTCTGCAATGTGGTCTTGCCTTTTCCCCATCAAAAATTGGAGTGTGTATATATATATATATATTTTTTTTTTTTTTTTTTGGATCAAGGCAAGTGTAGGGTGAGTGTTCTACCCTTAGAATATGTCAGGAATGATGCTGGTCTAGTAGCAAGCATCTGTCACTTCTTATCTTATGGGACACTCACTCTTGGGATGCTCTCACTCAGGAACCAACTACCATGCTGTGAGAAGAGAAACCCAAGCCATGTGGCAAGTTCACATATAGGGATTCTGGTCTATGACTCCAGGTTAGTTCCCAGCCAACAACCAGACACTTTTGCCACCCAAGTTAGTGGGTCACCTCCTTTGAGTGGACCGAAATAGGAGGCCTCAAGTGGGAATCATTCACCTGAGCTTAGTCAAGTCACTGAACCAGTAGAGATTTTTTTGTTTGTTTGTTTTTAAACCACTAAATTTGGGCCATTTGTTATGTAAGAAGAAATAAATGGAACAACAACAACCACTGCAGCTTGAAAATTAAGTCCTTCATTAAATGAGTTAATAAAGGAACATGAAGAGGTCCCTGGAATTTTCTATGGGTTTTGGAAATATATTGTATATTCTTTTCTAAAGGATATTAGTTGTCAGGGTGTAAACTAACTAGTTCAAAATTATGAATACCTGGTCCCCAAATGTTTGTTCCAATAAGAACCTTCTAGGTACATGCTGATGAAGAAAAAGTGAAATGTCTTTATCTTTTGAAAATTTCTCTAGCCTCTCTCCCCCAATTTCTGTCATAAAAGACATCTGCTTCTACCCTCCAAAGTAAAAAATTTTCAGGGTTTATACTTATAGCCAAGGTTTTCTATAAGCATCTACCTCTTGATTTGGGAGAAAACATGTTCTCACTCTCCGGATCTGCCTCAGCTCATCCTCCCAGTGTCTGGACATATTCTCTTGTCTTACACACAAGATCTTGGTGGTTTACAATGACATAAAAGAGTTTTAGAATTTGAAAGTATGGATTATTGTTAATTGGATGTTTCTAACTGTAGCCTGTCATCTAATTAACTAAGGTGTACATATCATCACCATCACCCTAAAAATGTACGAGGAGAGGATTAGATAAATGGCTTCCAAAAGTTGTTCTTTTAATGATTTTTTTCCCCCTATTACATTTGAACATTGAATTTAATATCCCATTTAGATTATTAGGTTAAGAAAATTTCTTGAATTATAATAAATGCTGTACTAAAATTTTTTTCTCATCCACGTACCTCTAAAAACTCATTGGCCACATTGAACTGCTCTAATAAGATTAATTTCTTCTTTATTAAATGTGTTCCATAAAGATACTTTCTTCAATCACAAGAGATAGTGGTCACTAATTACACAAGTTAATCAAGTTAATTTGTCATAGGGATGAATTATACTTCCCACTGTTACTTTGAATTTTAGTTCTCTTTATTATTTTTTAAATGTTGGAAAATTATCAATAAATTACAAACTGAATATGTCTTTTATTTGGGCAAATTTAAGGTAGTCATCTAAAAGGTAGCTAACTGTTTCATTTTTAAAGATTTTTTAGGGTTTTATTTTTCTTTTTATTGCTATACTTCAGATACCAGGAGATTAATAAACAGTGTAATCTGGGCAGTGAATACTACACAGTTATTACAAGCCATTGGAGAAATACAGCTATAGAATTATAAGACATAAGAGACAAGCAAAGATTTCAAAAATCCAAGAAGGGTGATAATTTCATTTTAGTACATTTATTATGCTATAATCTTAAAAATAGAAGACAGATTTTTTTTTAAAGCCAATAAATTGTTCTTCTTTTAGCTTATTGTTCCATTAATTGTTATAACCATCTGGAATTTGAACATATTTAGTATCCCATTATTTTCAGAGGAATAGGTATTTGACGGTATTTGTGCCCCTGCAGCATTTTAATACTTAGACACATCTGAAAAGTATTCCAATAAGCCATTGAAATTAGCCTGCTCATTGCAACTACTCATATTTTATTTGTCATTTGCAAAGTGTTATAAGTAACCAGATAACTTAGAAACCAGATTGAATCTTAAAAACTTATGTTTAAAATGTTTGGAAATCAGAGTGAAAATGCAAAGTACTGTTACAACTACATTTAACTTAAGCTTATCCATACTTGATTACAAATTAAACACTTGAGAATATAATATGGATTTTGACAGCATGTTAACTTTGAGTGCCTTCTGTCTTTGCAGATTGTTCACAGAAAAACAAAATATTTAGGTCACTGGATCTTTTTAAAACTCTCAAATTTCCTGCAGTTATAAATGAGCAAGTTTTCTGTTAAGAAACCGATTTTAAAAACTCTACTATTGTATGTCCAAAGTGTTAAAACTTTTTTAATATAACAGCAAGTTATTTCTTACCAAATTTTAGCATGAGGAAAGAGATTGGAGTCTTCATACTAGTGTTAACAGAAACTACTTTTTGCTGCCCAATGTGGATGGAATAGGCAAGAGCAAAAGCAAGGGAGGGGACCATATAAAAGGTTATCTTATTCACTTTAATGATAATAACCTGGGCCAAAGCAGTGGATATGGGGATTAAAAGACAGGAAGGAATTTGCAAGGTATTAAGAGCACTGAATTGGACTGTTAGAACATATAAGTGGCATAGAATTGAACACTGAATACTTTGCATGCTAATCAGATAAATAATAAACAATAAAATAATTGAAATAAATTCTAGATACTGTCTATAATTCTCAGACTATCAAATAGCAGAAAGGGATAAAAAGAGCAATGCTAAATTGCCAAATTAAAAATAAGGGATATATGTAAGTCACAATATATGTAAGTCAAGTCATTATGCTGTATAACTTAAACTTATACAGAGCTGAATGTAAATTATATCAATAAAATTGAGGGAAATAAACCAACTACATTGATGTTTCTGACATTTAAGCATCCACTGTAGCCTTTTAAAATTTTTTTACAGATCTCTGATTCAGGGACTATCACACTTCATGTATGATGTACATTTATGTTTGCAGTGAAACTATACTCCCAGAGCCCCAACTGCTATTGCTTACTAAAGTGGATATTGCTTTTGAGCCTTATTTCTTATCATCTCAACACTGCAATATGGTCCCTTTTCCTGTTTCAGAATATTTGATGGAATTCTTATAGTTATTCCTATCTTCCCTTAGACTTTGAATTTTAGTTTTCCTTATTTTTTTTAAATAGTGGGCAATCATCAATAAATTGCAAACTGAATATGTCTTTTATTTGGGCAAATTTAAGGTAGTCATCTAAAATGTAGCTAGCTGTTTCATTTTTAAAGATTTTTTAGGGCTTTATTTTTCTTTTTATTGATATACTTCAGATACCAGGAGATTAATAAACAGTGTAATCTGGGCAGTGAATACTACACAGTTATTACAAGCCATTGGAGAAATACAGCTATAGAATTATAAGACACAAGAGACAAGCAAAGACCTTGTGCTTGTCTTTGACCTTGTTCTTTCTCTTTGACAAATAATCAGACTAAGTCAACCTTTCTCTTTCCTTTCTTTGGCCTTATTAATTTCTTTGTTTAAACTGTCTGAGATCATTATTTTACATAAAACAGTAGCTACAAGCCATTAAGTAATAGTTATCCCTTATTGGATGTTGTAGTTGAAGTTGATACTTCTTTTCTTGATGAATGAAAAAGTTCTAAGTCATATGTACACGTTTCAAAGAATTTAAAAAAAAAAAAAAAAAGCCTGGGTTTTGAAAAAGTTAAAAGCACATCAAACTGCAAAAGGAAAGAGAAGTCGTGCAGTTCACTTAGGTTGTGAGGATAGAGATAAAGCCAGCTACAAAGATCAGAAACATAGTTTCTTGCAGGGTCATGTGGTAGCTATAAAATACCACAACCAATCCTTCTCAGTGATGTTGCTTTTTAAACACACACACACACACACACACAACGGTGCTGTGGATGTGCTGTCCTTAGTGAATCCCCCTTACTAATCTGACTCAGAAACAAAACCATCCACCACTTATCCCTACTTCCCTTACATCATTCTCAAAACCTTTAGTGGGAACCTAAACCTTAGAAATGACACCACTTCCCACTTCCCACAGTTCTTCTGAAGAGGCTCTGTTGCTACCTTAAGTCAATTAAACCTGATTTCAAATTATAGGCTTGTTCCTGTAATGTTTGCACTGCAATTGCTTATAAATATCTTCACTGGTCAGGATTAATTTAATAATATTGCATCCCTTTTTCCAAAGTTGAAATGAACATGATTGTCAATTTCATGCTTTTGGGGATAAGAATCTTCTAATTCATTTTATTAGGTTTTACTAGAAATTGGAACAATTATTTTTTAAAAATAGGAGACTATTGACTCAGAGTGTTTAAAAATTGTAAAAAAAAATTAATTCTTTGCTTAAATGTCTCAATATTAGAAAGGCAGATATTTTCATTTTTTAAAAATTGGAAAAAATCCTTTCTTTTGAATATTTCTTTGTCTATTTCTCATAGTCAAAATATTTCAAGAATGTTTTACCCAAGCTGTGACCCAAGTTGAAGATATTCTGCATTTGGGAAAGTAACAAGTATGCACAGACTCAACTATTTTTCTACTCACATATCTTTTCTGAAAGGAAAAATAAAAACAATGATGAAAAGCAAAAATACAAAAACGTCTAGCTTACAAATACATGGATCAGAGTATCTCAGGAGTATTGAAGTAGATAGACTTGCAGTGAGAATTGAAAGCACTGAGTAGAAACAATGGTAATGTTTGCAAAAAATGCAAATATAAAATCTTTCAAAAAGGTATTTGGAAGTAAAATCTGTCAATTATAGATTAATACAGTAACAATCAAAATAATTGGTTAAGGATGAAGGAAACATTTGTTAATTTCCTCATTTTACTGAGGGTAGTGCCAGTCATCACAGTTTAAAGTTGTCTCTTAATAATTAAGGAATATTGTGTTTTGAATATTTTCAAACTGTCACTAGTAAAAGTAAGGTAAAATGTAAACTTACCTATAAACGTGGAAAGAAACAACAACAAAACTAACCGGAAAGAAAAAAAGCAGAAATGAAAGCAACTTACAAAACATTTTTTTAAAAGAATAACCTGAGATGAATAAGTGAGATCAGTGCTATCGAAGAGAGATTTTACTTAGATTAGAATCCATTCAGATATATATAAAATAGTCAATATCCTTTCTTGTGATAGGATTCCACGAGTATCTATACTTTTATGAATGCAATGTACATTTAGGAGTCAAAAGTGTCGACTGAGGGAAAAAATGCACAACGTGAGAGCTGTGAGTTCAGTTTTATTTGGGGCAAAATGAGGACTATAGCCTGGGAGACAGCATTTCAGATACCTCTCAGAAACTGCTCCAAAGAGGTAGGGGGAAAGATCAGTATATATGTGATTTTGGTGAAGGGGGAGTATATGCAATCAAGCACATATTTGTTTGCAGAAGGTTTCTGCTAGTCTCTTGAAGGTTACTGTTAGTCACAAGGAGCAGACGTCATCGTGAAGGATTTTAGTGCTTTTCTAGATATGAGGAGATGCAAAAATTGGGCTCATGAAATCGTCTCCTGAAAATATCTATCTGAAGACCGGTTCTGCCAGTTTTTCTCAGAGCACAGAGTGCCTCATCCCTGATCTGCACCCTGAGCTCCTTTCAGGGGGTGTTGAAGGTCAGTAGCTGCAGTGGCTCTTAATTTGTAGAGGTAGATGGCAAGTGCCAATTTGTAGGTGACAAATTCATGCAAAAAAAAGAATAACATGCAGAATCAAACTCACCCTAGAATATCTATAAAAATTCTTTTTACTATATGTAAGTAAAATATAAGAGTTGGAAAAATTTGCTGTATAAATATATAAAACAAAAAACTCTTTATATCTAACAAATCCACTTTGAAAATAAATATAATTTTTTTCAAAGTCAACAGTCTCCTATTGTATAAAAGAAAATATATAAGCTATTCAGAAGAGATATACATAAGTATATCATAGACATTTTAAAAATAAGATATGAAACAAGCAGAAATACTAAAAACAAACAAAAAACCTTTCATATCAAAATTAAGAAGATTGAAATTCAAGGCAAAAGTAATTCAATGTAACATAACTATTTTATTTTCATAACCATAACAATTTGAAGGAAAATTAACATAGCAATTGATGCTTTTTATACAAAATAGCCTAGCATTAAAGTATTGTTGGAAACAGAAGTATATATTAGGAAAGATTTTTTAAAAAATCTTTGTTTTTTATAAACAAAAACTGTACAGAAAATTAATCCTATAATTGAGGACAATATTTATCTTATGAAGTGAAACTTTAATATTTTTGCCAGCAATTAATAATGTTGAGGAAAGAATAGGAAGATTTTTGCATAAGAAGCCAGGGTTAGAGTGATAAGACCTTTCCATCCATGAATCAAAGATAAACTTTGATTCAAAGAAAAACTTTGTGTCAAAAGCCCAGTGCAAATATCAATAATACAACATACCTAAGATGTTGTAAGATCAATGATCTAAGATCAATGTAAAGACAAAACAAATAGGCAGGTTTTTGCACCATATACATTTGTCTTTGAAGAAAAAATTTTCTGGAACTGAAATCTATTGGATGCAAGAAACTGAGAATTGCTGTGCCCCAAACATGTTGGCAGCTTACATACCAGTGGGGTAGTAGAGTGGGTGAATCTAAGAACTGCATGCTACCAGTTTTGGCATGGAGCACCACAGGCTGAGCAAAACATTGAGGGAAGGAAGAACCATCCTCTCTTGAACTCTGAAGAACCACTGCAGGTTTCTGACCTTGGGCTGTTGGTAATGAATGGTGCTCAATTCCCAGGTTTCTGTTGGTCTCCAGGTGAGCTCAGCATTTGTGTTCAGAAAGTCCTAGGTTTCAATCTAACAATCTTACATGTGAATTGTGACACTTGGAGAAGGTTATTTAAACTTTTTGAATCATAGATTACTTGTCTATTGGAAATAACAGTTTCTGCACAGTGTTGTTATAAGGCTAATGTAAGATATTCTTCCTAGGTTATTGAAAACAGTGTCTGACGTATGATCATCTCTCTATTGTCAATCATATTATTAAGTACAAATAAACATTCACTAAATTTCCACAATTCCAGTAAATTATGTCTAATGTCAGATAAAACAACAACAGAACCATTAATAAAATAAAATTTGATAGAATTCTAAGTATTTCAGAACACCCACATTTAAAACTCTTCATAATAACTGAGTAAAAAATGCAGTCAAAAAGGTAAATGGAATATTATGTTTAAATAAAAAACAGTACAAACACTCAAAACTATGGCCAAAACTTTGTGGGAGGCAAGTGCAGAGTCATATAATTTCATTGTTAGACAATAACTACTGGAAACATACTAATTAAAAATTCAATAAAAAATGATAGAATGGCCAGATAAAATACTGGATACCCAGTCCAATTTGAATATCAGGTTTTTTATAAGTATGTCCTAAATATTGATTGTCATTGTCTGAAACTAAAATTTAACTCGGTGTTCTATATTTTTATTTGATATATATGCCAACCTTAAAGACATCAGTGGACATTAAAGAAAAAAATAAGGATACAAAAGTAAACGTGTGAATAAATATTCTAGAAATTAGAAATTCTATAACTAAAAATTCAATCTATGGGTAATTAGCATGATAAAAGCTTGAAAACATCAATTTCATTTAGTAGAAAAGACAAGTATAAAATTGTAAAAGAAAGGAGAAATAACTCCAGGAAATAGTACAAATATTACTATGCAATATTTGCAAAATATTACAGTGTACTTCAAATAATTTATTGGAAAAAACCCCCAAGATCAGATTAAATTAGCTATGGTGAAGTCAAAATCAAAGCTAAATTGTCATTGTAGAAACATAGTGAATGACAGAGAAAAATATCTATGCTGTATTACCAAGAGATAAAAGCATTGTACAATAGTATAAACAAAAGAATCCTAATCATGCCAGTAAGTATATACTTGAATATATGCAAAGTAAAAATATATGAATGTTGCTCACTACATCTCCTCTTAACTCACCTCTGTTTGATCAACTAATTAATCAATGTTCTTAATATACCTGTAGAATATATAGAAAACCAACTCATTCTAAAAAATCTAGGATAGTAAGCTATGCTCCAGTTAACCAAGAATCTTATGTGCTTGAATTTGCACTGCAAAAATGTTACTGTGAAAAAATGTTTTTATTAATGGAAGAAATTTTCACATATTGAGGTATAGGGAGGTCAATCTGGCTTATACATGATTTAACTTAAACTTTATACTATCAGTAGAATAGCCTGTTTTGTGACCTATTTTTTTTTTTTTTTTTTTTTTTTAGCTTTTCCATCATTTTATTCTCCACTTTTCTGTGTCTTTATATTTTAGGGAGGCCACTTGCGAAGAGCATGGACCTGGTTTATTGTTTTACTTTTTTTTTTTTTTTTTTTTTTTTCCACACACACACACTGTATTTTATTTTTACAAGAGATAGATAGACTGACACCAAGCATTGTACATGGATGACCACAACAAAAGCAACAATGATTGCAATTACCAAACATGAAACACACTTATACTATGTCATAACATTGACATTCAGTCCAGTAATCCTCCACTGTAACAGCTCCTTTACTTTGCAGTGAAAATTGATTTGTATATTCTTTTCCTCTGAGTCCTTGTGGGATTTTTTTTTTTTTTAATTCAGACAGAAAGTCACAAAAATTATACTCATCCTCATCAGTTCACTCAGTCCCATGTAATTAATTTCTTTTTTTTCATCTTGATCTTTTGTTAGCACTTTTATGAGTTCATCAGTTTTTCATTAGAGTTCTGAAAATGCTTATTCATTCAGTTCAGCAGTACAGTCAGTTACCAGAAACCTGTACTTGTCAGAGTCTTTTCCATGAATTTCTTGAAGATGAAACTCTTTTATAGGAACATATTTGCAAAATCATCAGAGTACACCCAGAACTGTCTGTAAATGACAAAAGAGTTAAAAATGACCATGGTTAAAGATTTGATGAAAGTTCATAATAATGCAGTTGACAAGAAAATTAGTTATTTCTGAGATATACATTTTAAAGTAATAACTAGGATTATTACTTATAACATTATACCAGAACATATAAGATTTTTAGACGTTTCCTGTAATGTCTGAAACATTTATATTAACATATTTCCATACATATTTCCATACAAATACAAATATAAGATTTTTAGAAATTTCATGTAATGTCTGAAACATTTATATTAACATATTTCCATACATATTTCCATACAAATACAAATATAAGATTTTTAGAAATTTCATGTAATGTCTGAAACATTTATATTAACATATTTCCATACATATTTCCATACAAATACAAATATAAGATTTTTAGAAATTTCATGTAATGTCTGAAACATTTATATTAACATATTTCCATACATATTTCCATACAAATACAAATATAAGATTTTTAGAAATTTCATGTAATGTCTGAAACATTTATATTAACATATTTCCATACATATTTCCATACAAATACAAATATAAGATTTTTAGAAATTTCATGTAATGTCTGAAACATTTATATTAACATATTTCCATACATATTTCCATACAAATACAAATATAAGATTTTTAGAAATTTCATGTAATGTCTGAAACATTTATATTAACATATTTCCATACATATTTCCATACAAATACAAATATAAGATTTTTAGAAATTTCATGTAATGTCTGAAACATTTATATTAACATATCTCCATACATATTTCCATACAAATACAAATATAAGATTTTTAGAAATTTCATGTAATGTCTGAAACATTTATATTAACATATCTCCATACATATTTCCATACAAATACAAATATAAGATTTTTAGAAATTTCATGTAATGTCTGAAACATTTATATTAACATATTTCCATACAAATAACCCAATGAAAGTTTAGTATTAGTTGTTTTGTTTGTTTTTTTATACTGCAGGTTCTTATTAGGCATCAGTTTTATACACATCAGTGTATACATGTCAATCCCAATCGCCCAATTCAGCACATCACCATCCCCACCTCATCGCAGTTTTCCCCCCTTGGTGTCCATATGTCCATTCTCTACATCTGTGTCTCAACTTCTGCCCTGCAAACTGGCTCATCTGTACCATTTTTCTACGTTCCACATACATGCATTAACATACGATATTTGTTTTTCTCTTTCTGACTTACTTCACTCTGTATGACAGTCTCTAGATCCATCCACTTCTCAACAAATGACTCAATTTCGTTCCTTTTTATGGCTGAATAATATTCCATCGTATATATGTACCACAACTTCTTGATCCATTCGTCTGTTGATGGGCATTTAGGTTGCTTCCATGACCTGGCTATTGTAAATAGTGCTGCAATGAACATTCGGGTGCACGTGTCTTTTTGAATTACGGTTTTCTCTGGGTATATGCCCAGTAGTGGGATTGCTGGGTCATATGGTAATTCTATTTTTAGTTTTTTAAGGAACCTCCATATTGTTCTCCATAGTGGCTGTATCAATTTACATTCCCACCAACAGTGCAAGAGGGTTCCCTTTTCTCCACACCCTCTCCAGCATTTGTTGTTTGTAGATTTTCTGATGATGCCCATTCTAACAGGAGTGAGGTGATACCTCATTGTAGTTTTGATTTGCATTTCTCTAATAATTAGTGATGTTGAGCATCTTTTCATGTGCTTCGTGGCCGTCTGTATGTCTTCTTTGGAGAAATGTCTATTTAGGTCTTCTGCCCATTTTTGGATTGGGGTGTTTGTTTCTTTGATATTGAGCTGAATGAGCTGTTTATATATTTTGGAGATTAATCCTTTGTCCGTTGATTCATTTGCAAATATTTTCTCCCATTCTGAGGGTTGTCTTTTCGTCTTGTTTATGGTTTCCTTTGCTGTGCAAAAGCTTTGAAGTTTCATTAGGTCCCACTTGTTTATTTTTGTTTTTATTTCCATTACTCTAGGAGGTGGATCAAAAAAGATCTTGCTGTGATTTATGTCAAAGAGTGTTCTTCCTATGTTTTCCTCTAAGAGTTTTATAGCGTCCAGTCTTATATTTAGGTCTCTAATCCATTTTGAGTTTATTTTTGTGTATGGTGTTAGGGAGTATTCTAATTTCATTCTTTTACATGTGGCTGTCCAGTTTTCCCAGCACCACTTATTGAAGAGACTGTCTTTTCTCCATTGTATATCTTTGCCTCCTTTGTCATAGATTAGTTGACCATAGGTGCGTGGGTTAATCTCTGGGCTTTCTATCTTGTTCCATTGATCTATGTTTCTGTTTTTGTGCCAGTACCATATTGTCTTGATTACTGTAGCTTTGTAGTATAGTCTGAAGTCAGGGAGTCTGATTCCTCCAGCTCCATTTTTTTGCCTCAAGACTGCTTTGGCTATTCGGGGTCTTTTGTGTCTCCATACAAATTTTAAGATGATTTGTTCTAGCTCCGTAAAAAATGCCATTGGTAATTTGATAGGGATTGCATTGAATCTGTAGATTGCTTTGGGTAGTATACTCATTTTCACAATGTTGATTCTTCCAATCCAAGAACATGGTATATCTCTCCATCTGTTGGTATCATCTTTAATTTCTTTCATCAGTGCCTTATAGTTTTCTGCATACAGGTCTTTTGTCTCCCTAGGTAGGTTTATTCCTAGGTATTTTATTCTTTTTGTTGCAATGGTAAATGGGAGTGTTTCCATAATTTCTCTTTCAGATTTTTCATCATTAGTGTATAGGAATGCAAGAGATTTCTGTGCATTAATTTTGTAACCTGCAACTTTACCATATTCATTAATTAGCTCTAGCAGTTTTCTGGTGGCAGTTTTAGGATTCTCTATGTATAGTATCATGTCATCCGCAAACAGTGACAGTTTTACTTCTTCTTTTCCAATTTGTATTCCTTTTATTTCTTTTTCTTCTCTGATTGCCGTGGCTAGGACTTCCAGAACTATGTTGAATAATAGTGGTGAGAGTGGACATCCTTGTCTCGTTCCTGATCTTAGAGGAAATGCTTTCAGTTTTTCACCATTGAGAATGATGTTTGCTGTGGGTTTGTCATATATGGCCTTTATTATGTTGAGGTAGGTTCCCTCTATGCCCACTTTCTGGAGAGTTTTTATCATAAATGGGTGTTGAATTTTGTCAAAAGCTTTTTCTGCATCTATTGAGATGATCATATGGTTTTTATTCTTCAATTTGTTAATATGGTGTATCACATTGATTGATTTGCGTATATTGAAGAATCCTTGCATCCCTGGGATAAATCCCACTTGATCGTGGTGTATGATCCTTTTAATGTGTTGTTGGATTCTGTTTGCTAGTATTTTGTTGAGGATTTTTGCATCTATATTCATCAGTGATATTGGTCTGTAATTTTCTTTTTTTGTAGTGTCTTTGTCTGGTTTTGGTATCAGGGTGATGGTGGCCTCATAGAATGAGTTTGGGAGAGTTCCTTCCTCTGCAATTTTTTGGAAGAGTTTGAGAAGGATGGGTGTTAGCTCTTCTCTAAATGTTTGATAGAATTCACCTGTGAAGCCATCTGGTCCTGGACTTTTGTTTGTTGGAAGATTTTTAATCACAGTTTCAATTTCATTACTTGTGATTGGTCTGTTGATATTTTCTGTTTCTTCCTGGTTCAGTCTTGGAAGGTTATACCTTTCTAAGAATTTGTCCATTTCTTCCAGGTTGTCCATTTTATTGGCATAAAGTTGCTTGTAGTAGTCTCTTAGGATGTTTTGTATTTCTGCGGTGTCTGTTGTAACTTCTCCTTTTTCATTTCTGATTTTATTGATTTGAGTCCTCTCCCTCTTTTTCTTGATGAGTCTGGCTAATGGCTTATCAATTTTGTTTATCTTCTCAAAGAACCAACTTTTAGTTTTATTGATCTTTGCTATTGTTTTCTTTGTTTCTATTTCATTTATTTCTGCTCTGATCTTTATGATTTCTTTCCTTCTGCTAACTTTGGGTTTTGTTTGTTCTTCTTTCTCTAGTTTCTTTAGGTGTAAAGTTAGATTGTTTACTTGAGATTTTTCTTGTTTCTTTAGGTAGGCTTGTATAGCTATAAACTTCCCTCTTAGAACCGCTTTTGCTGCATCCCATAGGTTTTGGGTCGTCGTGTTTTCATTGTCATTTGTCTCTAGGTATTTTTTTATTTCCTGTTTGATTTCTTCAGTGATCTCTTGGTTATTTAGTAACGTATTGTTTAGCCTCCATGTGTTTGTCTTTTTTACGTTTTTTTCCCTGTAATTCATTTCTAATCTCATAGCGTTGTGGTCAGAAAAGATGCTTGATATGATTTCAATTTTCTTAAATTTACTGAGGCTTGATTTGTGACCCAAGATGTGATCTATCCTGGAGAATGTTCCGTGCGCACTTGAGAAGAACGTGTAATCTGCCGTTTTTGGATGGAATGTCCTATATATATCAATTAAATCTATCTGGTCTATTGTGTCATTTAAAGCTTCTGTTTCCTTATTTATTTTCATTTTGGATGATCTGTCCATTGGTGTAAGTGAGGTGTTAAAGTCCCCCACTATTATTGTGTTACTGTCGATTTCCTCTTTTATAGCTGTTAGCAGTTGCCTTATGTATTGAGGTGCTCCTATGTTGGGTGCATATATATTTATAATTGTTATATCTTCTTCTTGGATTGATCCCTGGATCATTATGTAGTGTCCTTCCTTGTCTCTTGTAACATTCTTTATTTTAAAGTCTATTTTATCTGATATGAGTATAGCTACTCCAGCTTTCTTTTGATTTCCATTTGCATGGAATATCTTTTTCCATCCCCTCACTTTCAGTCTGTACGTGTCCCTAGGTCTGAAGTGGGTCTCTTGTAGACAGCATATATATGGGTCTTGTTTTTGTATCCATTCAGCCAGTCTATGTCTTTTGGTTGGGGCATTTAATCCATTCACGTTTAAGGTAATTATCGATATGTATGTTCCTATGACCATTTTCTTAATTGTTTTGGGTTTGTTTTTGTAGGTCCTTTTCTTCTCTTGTGTTTCCCACTTAGAGAAGTTCCTTTAGCATTTGTTGTAGAGCTGGTTTGGTGGTGCTGAATTCTCTTAGCTTTTGCTTGTCTGTAAAGCTTTTGATTTCTCCATCAAATCTAAATGAGATCCTTGCTGGGTAGAGTAATCTTGGTTGTAGGTTCTTCCCTTTCATCACTTTAAGTATTTCATGCCACTCCCTTCTGGCTTGCAGAGTTTCTGCTGAGAAATCAGCTGTTAACCTTATGGGGGTTCCCTTGTATGTTATTTGTCGTTTTTCCCTTGCTGCTTTCAATAATTTTTCTTTGTCTTTAATTTTTGCCACTTTGATTACTATGTGTCTCGGCGTGTTTCTCCTTGGGTTTATTCTGTATGGGACTCTCTGCGCTTCCTGGACTTGGGTGGCTATTTCCTTTCCCATGTTAGGGAAGTTTTCGATTATAATCTCTTCAAATATTTTCTCTGGTCCTTTCTCTCTCTCTTCTCCTTCTGGGACCCCTATAATGCGAATGTTGTTGCGTTTAATGTTGTCCCAGAGGTCTCTTAGGCTGTCTTCATTTCTTTTTATTCTTTTTTCTTTAGTCTGTTCCGCAGCAGTGAATTCCACCATTCTGTCTTCCAGGTCACTTATCCGTTCTTCTGCCTCAGTTATTCTGCTATTGATTCCTTCTAGTGTAGTTTTCATTTCAGTTATTGTATTGGTCATCTCTGTTTGTTTGTTCTTTAATTCTTCTAGGTCTTTGTTAATCATTTCTTGCATCTTCTCAATCTTTGCCTCCATTCTTATTCCGAGGTCCTGGATCATCTTCACTATCATTATTCTGAATTCTTTTTCTGGAAGGTTGCCTATCTCCACTTCATTTAGTTGTTTTTCTGGGGTTTTTTCTTGTTCCTTCATCTGGTACATAGCCCTCTGCCTTTTCATCTTCTCTGTCTTTCTGTAACTGTGGTTTTTGGTCCACAGGCTGCAGGATTGTAGTTTTTCTTGCTTCTGTTGTCTGCCCTCTGGTGGTTGAGGCTATCTAAGAGGCTTGATGGGAGGCTCTGGTGGTGGGTAGAGCTGACTGTTGCTGTGGCGGTCAGAGCTCAGTAAAACCTTAATCCACTTGACTGTTGATGGGTGGGGCTGGGTTCCCTCCCTGTTGCTGTGACGATCAGAGCCCAGTAAAACCTTAATCCACTTGACTGTTGATGGGTGGGGCTGGGTTCCCTCCCTGTTGGTTGTTTTGCCTGAGGCAACCCAACACTGGAGCCTACCCGTGCTCTTTGGTGGGGTTAATGGCAGACTCTGGGAGGGCTCACGCCAAGGAGAACTTCCCAGGACCTCTGCTGCCAGTGTCCTTATCCCCACGGTGAAACAGAGCCACCACTCGCCTCTGCAGGAGACCCCCCAACACCAGCAGGTACGTCTGGTTCAGTCTCCCCCAGGGTCACTGCTCCTTCCCCTGGGTCCCGATGCACACATTACTTTGTGTGTGCCCTCCAAGAGTGGGGTCTCTGTTTCCCCCAGTCCTGTCACAGTCCTGCAATCAATTCCCACTAGACTTCAAAGTCTGATTCTCTAGGAATTCCTCCTCCCTTTGCCGGACCCCCAGGTTGGGAAGCCTGAGGTGGGGCTCCGAACCTTCACTCCAGTGGGTGGACTTCTGTGGTATAAGTGTTCGCCAGTCTGTGAGTCACCCACCCAGCAGTTATGGGATTTGATTTTACTCTGATTGAGCCCCTCCTACCGTCTCACTGTGGCTTCTCCTCTGTCCTTGGACGTGGGGTGTCCTCCTTGGTGAAGTCCAGGGTCTTCCTGTCAATGATTGTCCAGCAGCCAGTTGTGATTCTGGTGCTCTCGCAAGAGGGAGTGAGAGCACGTCCTTCTACTCCGCCATCTTGGTTAATCTCCTCGACCTATTTTTTTTTATTTTAAATTTGTATTGGCATATATTTGATTTACAATGTTGTGTTAGTTTCAGGTGTACAGCAAAGTGAATCAGTTATACATGTACATATATCCTCTCTTTTTTAGATTCTTTTCCCATATAGGTCATTACAGAGTATTGAGTAGAGTTCCCTGTGCTATACAGTAGGTCGTTATTTGTTATCTATTTTATATATAGTAGTGTGTATATGTCAATCCCAATCTTCCAGTTTATCCCTGCCCCCCCTTACCCCCTGGTAACCATAAGTTTGTTTTCTACATCTGTAACTTTATTTCTGTTTTGTAAATAAGTTCATTTGTACCCCCCCCCTTTTTATAGATTCCACATATAAGCAACATCATATGATAATTGTATTTCTCTGTGTGACTTACTTCACTCAGTATGACAATCTCTAGGTCCATTCATGTTTCTGAAAATGACATTATTTTGTTCTTTTTATGGCTAATATTCCATCATATATATGTGCCACTTCCTCTGCTGATGGGCGTTTAGGTTGCTTCCATGTCTTGGCTACTGTAAATAGTGCTGCAAGGAACACTGGGGTGCATGTATCTTTTCGAGTTATGTTTTTCTCAGGATATATGCCCAGGAGTGGTATTGCTGGATCATATGGTAGCTCTGTTTTTAGTTTTTTAAGGAACCTCCATACTGTTCTCCATAGTGGCTGTACCAGTTTGCATTCCCACCAGCAGTGTAGGAAGGTTCCCTTTTCTCCACACCCTCTCCAACATATATTGTTTGTAGATTTTTTGATGACCATTCTGACTGGTGTGAGGTGATACCTATTTGTAGTTTTTGATTTGCATTTCTCTAATAATTAGTGATGTTGAGCATCTTTTCATGTGCTTTTTATCCATCTGTATGTCTTCTTTGGAGAAATGTCTATTTAGATCTTCTGCCCATTTTTTGATTGGGTTGTTTGTTGTTTTGATACTGAGATGCATGAGCTGTTTGTATATTTTGGAGATTAAGTCCTTGTCGGTTGCTTCGTTTGCAAATTTTGTGACCTCTTAAACATACATTTTATATTTGTTTTAACCGTTAAAGAAAATAATGCATTTAAAAATCAAATTGGAGTAACTGTGGTTCAGACATCGAAAATGGAGCTGGGTGGCCATTGTGGATGTGGTTTCAGACACGTTCCTGTATCCTTGAGAACCTGAATTTTTTGAACTGTATCAGACTCAAAGACACCACCAGCTGTTCTCAAAAGAATATCTGCTAGCAGCTGCAAGGTGCAAACTTGTGGTCTCAAGCTCTCCCCTTGTAACTATGCAACCATTTTAGACCCTAATCGATCCTTCTTTAACCAGCATCTTTGCTTCTTTCCAGCTCCAATTATAATTCTTGACAAACAGCTTATATAATTCTGCAGTTTTTGCCTATATAAGCCTCCCCCATTTTGTGGTCTGATGGAACACAATTCCCGTGCTTCTTGAACCTGTTTCTCCTGGGCTATAGTCCTCAGTTTGGCTCAGATAAAACTCTTTTCTTTTCCTATTATAGACTGTTTCTTAATTATTTCTATTGACACTATGATTCATAAGTTAATATTTTAGAAGATTCAACCATCTGGGTTGCTAAACAAAACAAGTACTTTCATAGGGAAAAAATTATATGAAATCTAGAAGTCTGCCCTCAGATTGCTTTACAATTGCTTTTAAGTTCTTACTCTACTTTTAAGAAACCAAAACATGAACTCTTGTATGATGCATTATAGATATGATTTTTAAAAGAAAACCTGTAAGAAACCCCTAATGAGTAGATCTATATTCATAATAAAGATAACCAATAAAATACATGTCCAGATCATTTAGAGGATGACAGATTGATTCTACCATGAAATGTTAGCAGTGTTCATCTTTATATGATGGAGTTTGGGGTTTTTTATTTATTTATATTTTATATTTTCTGTTTTTAATATTAATGACCATGAGTCAGTTTTCTCCCAACTGCAGACATCCTGGCATATGTGACCCCAAACTCTATATATTTAAAGTTTAACAATAACCATTATAATGTTAACGGAGTGAAAAATTTTGTGGAAACAAATATGGAACCTCCTCAAGAAAAAGAATAATTAGAAATTAAATATTTCTAGAATGAATAAAATAATTAAAACACATCACAAATTTTAAAAATGTTTTTCCTGTTTCATTGAAATATAATTGACATACAGCACTGTATAAGTTTAAGGTGTACAGCATAATGACTTGACTTACATACATCATGAAATGATTACCACAGTAAATTTACTGAACAACCATCATCTCATATATTATAAGTACAAAATTAAAAGGATAGAAAAATAATTTTTCCTTGTAATGAGGACTCAGGATTTACTCTCTTAATGATTTTCATATATAACATACAACGGTGTTAATTATATTTATCCCATATATATCCTTTTGTATATTACATCTCTAGTACTTAGTTATCATATAACTTCAAGTTTGTACCTTTTGACTAACTTCATCCAGTTGTCGCTTCCCCAAGCATCACATAATTTTAAAAGCTGTCAAAAGTCACATATATATCCACAATTTAAAAAGCAACAATGGTAACCACAACAGCACTTCTATAATATATTCTTACATGTTCTACAGTTTTTGTCCTTTTAAATGACAAGATTTTCCAAAGAGAAAGGCAATTTAGTCTTTCCTCTAGCATGGTTGACTGGGATCTGATTTTTATAATTTGGTGTTTTGAAAAGTTTCTTTTAGCCTCACTCCTTATTAGTACAATGTAAATTTTTAGGATTACTGTCAAATTTGAGGGAAATTCTACTAATTTTCATGCATGCTGTCAGACTTCAGGAAATTTCAAGTTGTTTTAGATTATGTACTATCATAACTTTATTACCAGGAGCTAAAGACCCATTCATATCATTATGTGATATCTGGCTCTGCTCTTTAGGGTCATATTGCCTAGTGAGTCATCAAAGCACTTGGTAAGCATCTTACTGAAAGCCATCTCTACTCTGGTATGGCTAGCAGTAATTCACTATGATAGGCAGAATTCTGAGATGAATTCTGAGATTTCAGCCCCTTGCTGTATACACCCTGTATAATCCTTTCTGCTTGAGTGTGGGCAGAACTGTCGATATGATGTCCAGCACTCCCCTAATTAAGTTTAGTTATATGACAAAGGTGAAAGGATTCTATGGGTGTAACTAAGGTCCTAAATCAGTCGACTTTGAGTTGATCAAAAGGGTGATCATCCTGG
The DNA here is from genome assembly GCF_949987535.1 of Balaenoptera acutorostrata. Classification (NCBI taxonomy): domain Eukaryota; kingdom Metazoa; phylum Chordata; class Mammalia; order Artiodactyla; family Balaenopteridae; genus Balaenoptera; species Balaenoptera acutorostrata. Next base: position 48,385,958 of record NC_080067.1, on the reverse strand, counting down.
GTTGGCCTGACCTAATTAGGTAAGCCCTAAAAGACTCTTCCTGAAGTAAGAGATACAGAGCATGGAGATCTATCAAAAAGAAGGCTTATAGAGGGAGACACATGGCAAGGAACTGCAGGTGGCCTCTAGAAACAGAGAACCACTGTCTGATAGGCAGAAAGATAATGGAGGTCTCAGTCCTACAAAAGCAAGGAGCTTAATTCTACCAAAAAACCCATATGCTTAAAAGAGGACCCTGAGTTACAGAAAGGAAAGAAGTCAAGCCAACACCTTGATTTATGGTTTGTAAAACCCCAGTTATAGAACCCTGCACAGCCGTGTTCAGACTTCTGACTTTTATGAATTTTAGATTAAAAAAATCAATATTGTTTTAAGCAACTAAATCTACAGTTATTTGTTATATAGTGACATAAAACTAATATAGTAATAATACACAGAAATTATACAGAACCCATACATATATCTCCTAACCCTAAACTAAAATTTGTATTTCCAACTCAACTTCCCCTTAGCCTGATCTTAAAAATGTCCATAACTATTCCATTGTGCTTGGCACAAAACCAAAAAAAAAAAAATGATGAAGAGGAAATACTAATGGAAAGAGATAGGAATCACCAGAGTTAAATTATTTTAAGCTTGTAAAAATTCCACGTGTGAGAAAATGAAAAGATGTTTCTAGGGTCCCTCCTTCAGTGTTGGGAGGGGTCCATACACATGAAATAAAACATAAGCTTCCCATGTGTCAAGCACTGGGATAAACACTTTTGTGCATGAGCTCATTTAATTAGTTAAATCTATAAATGAATAATAAGGATCAGAAGGCCAGTTATTTCACTACAGATCCTGTGATCCTAATTGTTATGCTGTACTTAACTGCAGTTAGGTCAATTTCTTTGCATTACTGACATACAGAAATGTTGAGAAAACAAATATATCGTGGCCAATATCAAGAAACCTGTGTGAACAGTTTAAAGCTGATTCTAACATTGAAATTTACTCGTTAAGATTAGATTATATTTGTTTTGATACCTTAAAACTCAATAAATGTACTCAAACAAATGTATTCATTGAACAATAGGTCACAGCGTACTAGGCCCTGTGCTGGAGCAATCTTGGACCTATAGGGGAAAAGGGATTCCTGAAACTTGTTTCCTGTTCTAGAAGGAAAGGCCATTGACCAGTGCATTGTGGATATTATGTGGATGCACCTGTAGAGAAACAGTGAGAAGCTGTGTTGAAATATAAGTTCTCAGCTAAAAAGTATTAGGACTGTTGGGTCAAAATTTCTGCATATTTTAGACCTTGGAGTCATCATTAGGTCAATTTTAAAAATATCTTCCTGAGGGTACAATTTGTATTGCAAACAAAATCTGGATATGGTAGGCCGGTACCGTGAGCTTAAATGTGATTTTTCTCAGAAACTTTAGTACTCGAATTGAGAGTGAGTTCAGAAAATTTAACTATAGAGAAAAAGACAGGTAGAAATCCTTTCTCTCCTGCCAGGTAGACTAATGTTAAATTTATAGCATTTCATTTTTCATACTGGGAACCAACCAACATCATGTTCTTCAAGATAGCTGTCTATCCATCTTTTTCAATTCAGAACAAATTAAGACTTTGGAAAAAAAGTCAAAGGGATTGAAACTATTCTTTTCTTTTGAGAAATATTGATAGAAACCGGATGGGATAGGGGAAACTGGGAGTTCATGGAAACAATATTTCTATTTGCAAAGTTCTTAAGAGAGAAAAATACAAATAGGATACAACTGTTAGGAATTTTAATTAGGGAATTTATGATCTTCAAAGCAACTAGAGTTGTCAGAGAATAAAACAAAAGACAATTATACAATATGGATAAAAGTGATAGTATCTCCCCATATATTTGTTATTGAAAATCACATAATTTAAAAACAAAAGATTCTATGTGATTTTGAATGCATTGATTAAAGACAAAGGCATTAGAGCAACATAATTTGCAAAAGATAAATTCCATAGTGATAATTCTAATTATAAAATCAATGAATCATTTCTTGATAATTATTAATGTAGCTATGCTAATTAATTTATTTTAATGAAGTAGATATTAGATGATTTTTTTAAATGTACATACCTGAAGGCTAGATACCTGAAGTTAAAACTAGGCAATGTTCATTGTTTGCCCTGATTTTTTAAAATAAATATACTTTGCATAAATTTCTTTATGTTCAGCATTGGTTGATAATTTGAAAGATCTGGTATTACTAGCCCTACATTTCTTCATTGTGTGATTGTTAGGACTCTTCAGTGGCTGCCTCTTTTAAAGGAAGCAACGTTCTCCAGTTTGCCATAGAGTCACAGCCTCTCCAACTGCTTACATGCTTAGCCTCCTGAGGCACTTGAGTTTGATTATTGTCTTGTATATGTGCAGGCCCATAAATAATTTTGGGTTTGTGATAAAAATAGATATATCTTTGTTGTGATTTACATTTCTAAAATATGTGATAATGTAAATGTGTTTAACAATTCCAGACTCTATATAAAACAAAGAATTTTAACTCACTTGTAAGAAAATGCTTTTGCATACCTCTTAGAAGCTTATAAATATGTTAAAACTGAAAATCATGCAACTCTGTAAGTATTATTAATTCCTATTTGTGCAAAGCCTGATGCTAAGTCCTTTGATATAGCCCCCGATGTCCAGTAACCTATTCCTGTTCCTTGTATGACAGATATGTATATAGGACTATGAAATAACGGAGAATTTGAAAAAAAATACAACACATAATTATCAAATAGTGGTGTGCTTGAAAATTATAATTTTTCTTCAGAGGAATTAGGGAAGACTTTGTTTAAAAGGTGACACTAAGTCTTTGTCTTGAAAGATGAGCAGGATTTTATCTATTGGAGACATGGGTAGGTAAGATAAAGACTGAGCAAAGGAAAAGAATGCATAGAACTACCAAATACTTTAAAGAATAGTAAATATTGTTTTCCATCTTTTAAGTAAAGCAAAGATATGTATTAGAAGGTAAAAAAGTAAATGGAGCCAGAATTCAGAGAACATAACACTTAATTTTCATGGTGTATCAGTTAGACTAGGTTAAATTATGGTGCAGTAACAAAAACCCAATCCCTAAATCTTAGTAGCTTAAAGAATAATGGTTTATTTTTTGCTTATATGCATATCTTGGGTTACCATAGGCTTTGTTTCATGTCATGGTAATTCTGAAAAGCTGCCTACTGTAGGTAGTATCTCTCATTTATATTTTTGCTTGTCTCTGAGGACGGAGGAAACAACATAATGAATCACTTACTGGAAGACTCCATCTGGAAGAAATATCATTTCCATTCATAATTTATTAACCAAAGCAGGTCATCTGACCATGTCCAACTGTTGAGAGATGATTACCCATGCATATCTCATGTTTCTGAGTGATATGAGCTAAGACATTTATACTTAGGTAAGGATGTTAGTATAAGAACATATTCCAGGATAGGAAAGTTTAGGGATGTCTTCCTCCCTGGAGATGTTCCAGGATAGTAAAGAAAAAGGCATTTTCTTTCCATTTCTGGGGAAAGATTAGTCTACCCTCCAGAGTGAAGATAAAATCCTTTTTCTTTCCAGAAGGAAAGATGGGTCTGTTGCAGGTATCCTGATATAAGATCAAAGTCTCATAAACTCAGAATTCCTTTCCTTTATTACATTCCATTGCGTGTGCAAATACCATCTAGCCCTCACTTTGTCACCCTGTGTGGACTGGGATTTGGGAATAGATATTATGATGTTACTTTGGCTGTTGCTGCTTTTTTCATGAGTAATAAATTCTTTGTCTCTGACCCAAAGGCCTCAGATTTTCTGTCAAGGTATAAATATAAAACTCTGACAGCTAGCCTGTCATCTTGAAAATAGAGTAAAATCTCAAAAACTTCACAGTTTCTGAACTAACACTAACAATATGGAGTCAGAGAAGTACAGTCTTAACATGTGCCTAGAAAGAATATATCTGGGAATAACAGTAAACCACTAGAATGACTCTGAAGTGTGGAAAAGAAACTGGGGATAATTCTTTTGGTTCATTGGTTTCTCATCTTTTATGGAAGGCATCCTAGTTGTAGTAACCCTGTACTTATATTTAATACTGCAGTTAGACCCAGATAAGAAGGGTCCTTAGGGGCTCTGAGCTCCATTCCTTGATGAATCCTATATATCACAAATATTACAAAAATATAAATACTTAAAGAAATTCCAGAGACTTCTCTCACTTGTGTTCTGATTTTCAGCATTAGCATAAATCAAAGTGATAAATATATTCATTCTTGGACTAACATTTTTCCAGTCCCAAGTAAACACTTTTCTACATCTTTCTTTCCCTTGAAGCAAAAGTTGCTTATATCTGAGTGGCATGAATATGCCTGGGCTCTGCTGCTATATATGTTGGAAACAAAGACTGCCTTACGGTATGGGAAAGATTTATACAGAGAAAGATTTATGCTTAAATGTAGTCAGAATAATGGCCCATCCAAGATTCCAGGGTCTAATATCCAGATTTTGTGAATATGTTACTTTACATGGCAAAAGGAATTTTGCAGAAGTAATTAAGGTTAAGGACCCTGGATTATCCAGGTGAGCCCAAGCTAATCACATAGAACCTTAAAGCAGAGGATCTCTTCCAGCCGTGACCAAAGGAGATGAAGTACCTATGCAAGAGGGTCAGAGAGATGCAACTCTTTGTTGGCTTTGAAGATAGAGGTGGGAGACAGGAACCAAGTGAGGACAAATTGAAATTATAATGGAGTAATCATAGTTCAGGCATACAAAAATGGATTCGGGCAGCCATTGAAGACCTAGTCTCAGACATGTCCCTGCACCACTGAGAACTTGAACTTTATGTGAACTATACCCAACCCAAGTACACCAGCCTTTTTAAGAACAACATCTGCAAGCTGCAACCTTATGTCTCAAGGTTGTTCCCCTTTGTAACTATACAACTATTTCAGACCCCAACCAATCCTTACTTAATAAGCACCCCTACCTCTTGCCAGCTTCAATTACAATTCTTGATAAACAACTCATGTAACTTACTGTAACCTTGTGGTTTTTGCCTTTATAAGCCTCCTCCATTTTGTAGTCGGGAGGAAGACAATTCAACTACTTTTTGCATCTGCATCTCCCAGGCTAACCACCCCCAGCCCCCACTGTCAAAACACCCTTTTATTTCAATCAGGTCTCTGTCTCTGAAATTTTAGTTAACACAAAGAATGTAGATGGCCTCTAGAATCTGGAAAAGACAAGGAAATGGATTCTCCCTCAGAGCCTCCAGATACCCTTATAACACCCTTGATAATAGTCTGGTTAGACCCATGTTTGACTTCTGACTTACAGAACTATAAGATAATAAATGTTATAAATTTCTTTTTAAGCCATTAAGTTTGTGCTAATTGTTAGGACAGCAATAGAAAACAAATAGAGTACGAGAAAAGACAGGTGAATTAACTTATCACATCTTTCCTCTAGAGTAGCATGGATACAACTGATTCTTATACAGCAAGTATCATTTCCTATTTGTGGTGTGCATATTTTATTGCTTCTCTTATAGTTCCCATTTGTGAGTCGTAGTATATAAAAGAATTGCACATGTTAGCTAAGGAATATTTTGTGATATTAAAGAAGCTATATTAACTTTAAATATCTTTTATATGTATGGATGTAGTATCTAAGTATAATATCAATATTTCACATTGGCTACTAGATGCATATTGAACACAGAACTGTGACTATATTATTAATATGTAATACAATTTGCAGTAAACATTTTTACATTTATTCAAAGAATTTTGATTAAAATTTTATAATATTAAATTATGATTTATATTTTACATTTAAGAATAGTAATTGATTATATTTTAAAGATTAAAATTATGTTCTTATCTAATTTATATTTTTGAAGAACATGTATTAAAATCTATTAATTTTAATATAATTAGATGCAATTTAAAAAATTTATTAGATCATTAATCTCAGTAGAACACAAATTATGTTTATAGTGGTTATAACAAAATTATAAACTTTCTTGACATTAAGGCTATAAAAATTAGCCTTATGGAATAAAATAAGCTATTAATTATGTATTTCTTTTATTGTCAGTCATCTAAATATTGCTGACCCATTAAGTATATACTAAGTCATGCACAAGAGTAAATTAAAAATTCTTTGGTATTTTGCCAAATTTTAATCATATAAACAGCTTTATGTGTGTGTTTTATTTATTTCTTTTTGAAAGAATAATTTTCAAATCAGATGTAAGAAGCATTATATTTAACAGCTTATTAGATGAATTTCTAATTTTTAAATACAGAAAAAAATTATGGAGACATGTTAAACGGCCCTCCATTTGTAATCCTGCTCAGTCCTTGAAAACATTTGAGGGAGGGCTCTGTTAAGTCTTGGCAAATTTATAAGTAGTTTCCATGAACTGCACATACATGACCTTGTTCACAGCTCTTCTTATTACTGTCACTTTAGGTATTTTGTCTGTTAAGGTTATTTTCCATTTGAAATTGGTTCAACAAAAAACACAGAATGAATTAGCATTTGAACTGAAGTTATTTTGTGTGTTAGAAGACTAGAAAAAAACTAATGAAGAATAAATATGTATGAAGTAAATATTTGTTATTGAAGGAATGACAACAGTTTCATATTCCTTTTGAAGTAACAACTAAGTGCTTTATGGGGCCTGTGAAATAAAAATCCCCATAGATAAATCTGCATTATAGTTTCTTACTGCAATACATTCAAACTCTGAATGTAAAAAATAAAAAATTAAGGAATTTATTTCTCTATATATAATATAAATTATATTATTATGTGTCAAGTAATAAAAACTGTATTTGTATAAACCTAACAGGTCTTTCAATAAGTATGAAATAATAATTCTGAGTGATATGAAATTATGGGGTCATAATTTACATGAAACTTTATTTTTGTTATTCCTTAGATGTTCATTAAATAATAATGCATCTCACAATCAATGGCAGGTTAGATTAGATGAAATATGATAAATCATAACTAAGGATGCTTATCCCAGGAATGCAAGGATGCCTCAGTGTGTAGAACATTAATGCAATACACTGTTTTAACGGGCTAAAGAGAACAGCCTAAGAGCATATTAATAAATGTAGAAAAGGCATAGGCAAAATTCATCATTCTTTCATTATTCATACTTGGCATATAAGCAGTCTTCCATAATCTAATGAAAAGCATCTATTAAAAATCATACTTACTGGAAGTTGTCTAGAATCATCCATTATGTTAGGAACAAGATCAGGAGATCCACTAGCACCACTGTTTTTCAACATTGCATTGGTAGGTAGAACCCACCAACTATAGTAAGCGATACCAGAAACACAATGGAAAAACAAAATTGTGAATAAATAAAAGTCACTAGTTTTGGATACACTGTTGACATCAAACTAGGACATAGAGCATAATAAAAAGACTCAGTTGACAATAGTAATCAAAACTATATGGCACCTGAGAATGAACCTAATAAAATATGTAAAAGGCCTAAATTTAAAAAATATAATTATCAAACAAAAAGCATAGATAATCTACTACTGGAACTCTCTAATAATAAGACATGTTAGTCTGTAAATGCAGTGAATTTTCATTCAAAACCCAAAGAGTTTTAATGAAAGTAAATAAGCTATTTTTAAAATTTATGTCAGAAAATATGAGCTAATGTTTGAAGAACATATGGGGAATGTTTGAAGAACAGGATGAGGATAAATCTTACATATAACACATCTGACTACAAAGCTATATTAAGAGTATGTGATTGGTATACTGATAGGCAAAGAGACCAATGAAAGGTAAAAAGCCCAGAAACGTTTCAGTGCAAATATAGAAACTTGATATATGGCAGAGCTAATAATCTAGATTAGTGGAAAATAAAATCTATATCCATGTCTCACTACATATAATAATAAATTCCATGTAGGTTAGAAATTTGTGTTACCAGCAAACTACACAATTCTTAGAAAAATAATGAATATTTTATTAATGTTGGATAAAACACTACTATTTTTAAGGAAAAATTTTAAAATGAATTTGACTGTAAAAGGAGAAAATTGTGTTCATTAAAATTTGAATTTACAAAACAGAAGGAAGAACATAAAGTCAGAAGACAAGCAGAGAGTGGGAAAGATATGTACATAAATCTTTGACCTAGAATGTTTGTTTACAAAATCCTAATTAACAGGAAATTTATTTTCAAAATGAGTGAATAATATGAATAGATGCTTCACTGTAGAGGATGTTTGAATCATCAGTAAACCACTAGTCTAGTCACTTGTTGCTATGTGATGAATTAAGATCGAATAGGCTCATTCGGAAGGTTTTCACTTAGTCTTTTTTTTTTTTTTTTTAATAGATCTTTATTGGCGTATAATTGCTTCACAATACTGTGTTAGTTTCTGTTGTACAACAAAGTGAATCAGCCATATGCATACATATATCCCCATATCCCTTCGCTCGTGAGCCTCCATCCCACCCCTACAGGACATTGCAAAGCACCAAGCTGATCTCCCTGTGCTATGCTACTGCTTCCCACTAGCTAAGTATATTACATTCGGTGGTGTATATATGTTGATGCTACTCTCACTTCACCCCAGCTTCCCCCTCCCCCCATGTCCTGAAGTCCATTCTCTATGTCTATGTGTTTATTCCTGCCCTGTGACTAGGTTCCTCAATACCATTTTTTTTTTCTTTTTAGATTCCATATACATGTGTTAGCATATGGTATTTGTTTTTCTCTTTCTGACTTACTTCACTCTGTATGACAGACTCGAGGTCCATCCACCTCACTACAAATAACTCAATTTCGTTTATTTTTATGGCAGAGTAATATTCCATTATATATATGTGCCACATCTTCTTTATTCATTCATCTGTTGATGGACATTTAGGTTGCTTCCATGTTCTGGCTATTGTAAATAGTGCTGCAATGAACATTGTGGTACATGTCTCTTTTTGAATTATGGTTTTCTCAAGGTATATGCCCTGTAGTGGGATTGCTGGGTCAAATGGTAGTTCTTTTTTTAGTTTTTTAAGGAACCTCCATACTGTTCTCCATAGTGGGTTTATCAATTTACATCCCACCAACAGTGCAGGAGGGTTCCCTTTTCACCACACCCTTTCCAGCATTTACTGTTTCTATATTTTTTGATAATGGCCATTCTGACTGGTGTGAGGTGATACCTCATTGTAGTTTTGATTTGCATTTCTCTAGTAATTAGTGATGTTGAGCATCTTTTCATGTGCTTTTTATCCATCTGTATGTCTTCGTTGGTGAAATGCCTATTTAAGTCTTCCACCCATTTTTTAATTGGATTGTTTGTTTTTTTGATATTGAGCTCCATGTGCTGTTTGTATATTTTGGAGATTAATCCTTTGTCTGTTTCTTCATTTGCAGATATTTTCTCCCATTCTGAGGGTTGTCTTTTTGTATTAATTATAGTTTCCTTTGCTGTGCAAACGATTTTAAGCTTAATTAGGTCCCATTTGTTTATTTTTGTTATTTTCATTACTCTAGGAGGTGGGTCAAAAAAGATCTTGCTGTGGTTTATGTCAAAGAGTGTTTTTCCTATGTTTTCCTCTAAGAGTTTTATAGTGTCTGGTCTTATATTTAGGTCTTTAATCCATTTGGAGGTTATTTTTGTGTATGGTGCTAGGTAGTATTCTAATTTCATTCTTTTACAGATAGCTGTCCAGTTTTCCCAGCACCACTTATTGAAAAGGCTCTCTTTTCTCCATTGTATGTTCTTGCTTCCTTTGTCATAAATTAGGTGACCATATGTGTGTGGGTTTATCTCTGGGCTTTCTATCCTGCACTTTTGATCTATATTTCTGTTTTTATGCCAGTACTATACTGTCTTGATTATTGTAGCTTTGTAGTACAGTTTGAAGTCAGGGAGCCTGATTCCTCAAGCTCCATTTTTCTTTCTCAAGATTGCTTTGGCTATTCGGGGTCTTTTGTGTTTCCATACGAATTGTAAAATTTTTTGTTCTAATTCTGTGAAGAATGCCATTGGTAGTTTGATAGGGATTGCTTTGAATCTGTAGACTGCTTTGGGTAATATAGTCATTTTCACAATACTGATTCTTCCAATCCACAAACATTGTATATTTCTCCATCTGTTTATGTCATCTTTGATTTCTTTCATCAGTGTTTTATAGTTTTCTGAGTACAAGTCTTTCGCCTCCTTAGGTAGGTTTATTCCTAGTTATTTTATTCTTTTTGTTGTGATGGTAAATGGGATTGTTTCCTTAATTTCTCTTTCTGATTTTTCGTTGTTAGTGTATAGGAATGCCAGAGATTTCTGTGCATTGATTTTATATCCTGCAGCCTTACCAAATTCATTGATTAGTTCTAGTAGTTTACTGGTGGCATCTTTGGTATTTCCCACGTGTAGTATCATGTCATCTACAAACAGTGACAGTTTTACTTCTCCTTTTGCAATTTGTATTCCTTTTATTTCTTTTTCTTCTCTGATTGCCATCACTAGGACTTCCAAAACCATGTTGAATAAGAGTGACAGGAGTGGACATCCTTCTCTTGTTCTTGATCTTAGTGGAAATGCTTTCAGTTTTTCACCATTGAGTATGATGCTTGCTGTGGCTTTGTCATATATGGCCTTTATTATGTTGAGGTAGGTTCCCTCTATGGCCATTTTCTGGAGAGTTTTTTTTATCATAAATGGGTGTTGAATTTTGTCAAAAGCTTTTTCTGCCTCTATTGAGATTATCATATGGTTTTTCTTCTTCAATTTGTTAATATGGTGTATCACATTGATTTGCGTATATTGAAGAATCCTTGCATCCCTGGGATAAATCCCACTTGATCATGGTGTATGATTGTTTCAATATGTTGTTGGTTTCTGTTTGCTAGTATTGTTTTCAGGATTTTTGCATCTATGTTCTGTGATATTGGTCTATAATTTTCTTTTTTTGTGATATCTTTTTCTGGTTTTGGTATAAGGATGAGGGTGGCTTCATACAATAAATTTAGGAATGTTCCTCCCTCTGCAATTTTTTGGAAGAGTTTGAGAAGGATCAGTGTCAGCTCTTCTCTAAATGTTTTACAGAATTCACCTGTGAAGCTATCTGATCCCGGACTTTTGTTTGTTGGAAGATTTTTAATTACAGTTTCAATTTCATTAGTTGTGATAGGTCTGTTTATATTTTCTAATTCTTCCTGATTCAGTCTTGGAAAATTGTACCTTTCCAAGAATTTGTACATTTCTTCATGGTTATCCATTTTATTGGCATATAGTTGTTTGTAGTAGTCTCTTATAATCCTTTGTATTTCTGCAGTGTCAGTTGTAATTTCTCCTTTTTCATTTCTAATTTTATTGATTTTCCTCCTCTCCCTTTTTTTCTTGATGAGTCTGGCTAAGGGTTTATCAATTTTGTTTATCTTCTCAAAGAACCAGCTTTTAGTTTCATTGATCTTTGCTATTATTTTCTTTGTTTCTATTTCATTTATTTCTGCTCTGATACTTATGATTTCTTTCCTTCTACTGACTTTGGGTTTTCTTTGTTCTTCTTTCTCTAGTTGCTTGAGGTGTAGGGTTAGATCTTTTATTTGAGATCTTTCTTGTTTCTTGAGGTGAGATTGAATTGCTATAAACTTCCCTCTTAGAACTACTTTTGCTGCATCCCATAGGTTTTGGGTCATCATGTTTTCACTGTCATTTGTTTCTATGTACTTTTTTGTTTCTTCTTTGATTTCTTCAGTCATCTCTTGGTTATTAAGTGGCACTGTTTAGCCTCCATGTATTTGTGTTTTTTACAGTTTTTTTTCCAGTAATTGATTTCCAATCTCATAGTGTTGTGGTCAGAAAAGATGCTTGATACAATTTCAATTTTCTTAAATTTTCTGAGGCTTGATTTGTGACCCAAGATGTGATCTATTCTGGAGAATGTTCCGTGTGCACTTGAGAAGAAAGTGTATTCTGCCACTTTTGGGTGGAATGTTCTATAAATATCAATTAAATCTGTCTGGTCTATTGTGTCATTTAAAGCTTGTGTTTCCTTATTTATTTTCTGTTTGGATGATCTGTCCACTGGTATAAGTGGGGTGTTAAAGTCCCCTAATATTATTGTGTTACTGTCAATTTCCCCTTTCATGGTTGTTAGCATTTTCCTTATGTATTGAGTTGTCCCTATGTTGGGTGCATAAACATTTATAATTGTTATATCTTCTTCTTGGGTTGATCTCTTGATCATTATGCAGTGTCCTTCCTTATCTCTTGTAACCGTCTTTATTTTAAAGTCTATTCTATCTGATATAAGTATTGCTACTCCAGCTTTCTTTTGCTTTCCATTTGCTTGGAATATCTTTTTCCATCCCTTCCCCTTCAGTCTGTATGTCCTTAGGTCTGAAGTGTGTCTCTTGTAGACAACATATATATGTATCTTCTTTTTGTATCTATTCATCCAGTCTGTGTTTTTTTGTTGGGGCATTTAATTCATTTACATTCAGGGTTATTATCGATATGTATGTTCCTATTACCATTTTCTTAATTGTTTTGGGTTTGTTTTTGTGGGTCTTTTTCTTCTTATGTGTTTCCTGCCTAAAGAAGTTTCTTTAGCATTTCTTGTAAAGCTGGTTTGGTGGTGCTGAATTCTCTTAGCTTTTGCTTCTCTGAAAAGCTTTTGATTTCTCCATTGAATCTGAATGAGATCCTAACTGGGTAGAGGATTCTTGGTTTAGGTTTTTCTCTTTCATCACTTTAAGTATATCCTACCACTCTCTTCTGGCCTGCAGAGTTTCTGCTGAAAAATCAGCTGATAACCTTATGGGGATTCCTGTATATGTTATTTTTTGTTTTTTCCTTGCTGCTTTTAATATTTTTTCTTTGAATTTAATTTTTGTTAGTTTGATTAATATGTGTCTTGGTGTGTTTCTCCTAGGGTTTATCCTGTATGGGACTCTCTGTGCTTCCTGGACTTGACTGAATATTTCCTTTACCATGTTAGGGAAATTTTCCACTATAATCTCTTCAGATATTTTCTCAGACCCTTTTTTTTTCTCTTCTTCCTCTGGGAACCCCTATAATTCAAATGTTGGTGCGTTTAGTGTTGTCCCAGAGGTCTCTGAGATGGTCTTCAATTCTTTTCATTGTTTTTTCTTTATTCTGCTCTGCAGTAGTTATTTCCACTATTTTTTCTTCCAGGTCACTTATCCGTTCTTCTGCCTCAGTTATTCTGCTATTGATTCCTTCTAGAGAATTTTAAATTTCATTTATTGTGTTGTTCATCATTGTTTGTTTGCTCTTTAGTTTTTCTAGATCTTTGTTAAACATTTCTTGTATTCTCTCAATCTGTGCCTCCCTTCTGTTTCTGAGATTCTGGCTCATCTTTACTATCATTACTGTCAACTTTACTTTTTCAGGTAGACTGCCTATTTCCTCTTCATTTATTTGGTCTTGTAGGTTTTTACCTTGCTCCTTCATCTGTGACATATATATTTGCTGTCTCTTTTTTTTTTTTTTTTTTTTTTAATGAGTGGGATTGTGTTCCTGTCTTACTGGTTGTTTGGCCTGAGGCTTCCAATACTGGAGTTTATAGGCTGTTGGGTAGAGCTTGGTCTTGGTGCTGAGATGAGGACCTCCGAGAGACCTCACTCTGATAAATATTCCCTGGGGTCTGAGGTTCTCTGTTAGTCCAGTGGTTCGGACTCAGAGCTCCCACCACAGGAGCTTCGGCCTGATCCCTGGCAGTTTGTTTGGGGGTTCCTTCCATCTCCTTGGGAATCGGGGTCCCTCACCAGCGTCTGGCAGACACCCTAGTTGTGGGGTGATGTGAACTCTACATATTCCCACACCAGCATCTTGACTTCACCCCCTTCTCCCTAAGAGTCTTTAAAACATATTCAGTCAGAATATGGCTGGGACTGGAGTCATCATTTGTACTGTCTAGCACTCAGGTTGGATGGCTAGAAAAGCTGAGGTCTGGTCAGGCATCTCTCTAAAATGCCAAGAGGCTACCTTAGGTTTTCTAACATCATACTGGACTTCTTACATGATGGTTGACTTCACCCAGAGTGAGCATTCCAAAAGATATGAAGATTAAAATGTCAGCCTGAACCCCCAAATTGGCACAGTTTCTACTCTGCCATATTCTATTGGACACAGCAGTCATGAGCTCACCTGGTTTCAAGGGATGAGGACATATACCTCAACTCAGTGAGCAGAGCTTCAAAAAGTTTGTGGCCATCTTTGATCTGTTACAAACTTTGAAAATAAACTCAATCTATAAGTACTCAAGTAAGTAAATTAAAACTATGATGAAATGATATTTATCCAACATTGTATTGACCAGAGGTTTAAACTCTGAAAATGGCAAGTTTTTGGTGAGTAGTAAACAAAAATATCTCATGCGCTCCTGGGTGGGTGGACATGGGTACAAGTCTTTGGAGGACAGTATTTATACCACCTAGTAAAGTTGAAATTATTCAAACCCTCTAGGCTCAGTAATTCCACTTCTATGTGTGTGTGTGTGTGTGTGTGTGTGTGTGTGTGTGTGTGTATGTGTGTGTATAACCTAGAGACACTCTCAAAAATGTGCATCAGGATATATTTATAAGAAGTTCATATTATTCATTGTTCATAGTAGCAAAACGTTCAAATGATGGATTGATTCTCACCCAGCAGAGGAAAATGGGAAAGGGAAGAGAAATGGGGTCTCACTTGTATCTGCTGTATTTAATATTTAATTTCTTTTTCAAATATCTGAGGTGAATATAGCATAATGTTAAGATTTACTAAAACCTGGGAAGTTTTTAAATGAGTGTCCATAATATTAATATATTATTTTCAGTGGATAAAAGTGACTTCAAAAGTTTAATAAAGAGAACCTAGAAAAAAATCTCAATTATACTGGATTCTGTGGTTTAGATCTCAGTAAGTAGGTTAAGGAGAAAAGATATTTACATATATTAACATGGTTAAAACAATATTATTTGGGAAATTTTCTTTGGTAAAGCCCTTAATTTGTGCTTTAATTAAAAAGTGCATCCTAAATACATCAGACAAGATAGGAAAAAACTCATTTTTTGTTTACTTTCTGCATATATAAATATGTACATATATTTTTCAAGCTTTAATATATCCATACAAATTGAAAATGGACATGTTATGTTTCAGATTATCATTATCAAATCAGATAATATATTTGAATGAAATTAATAATTTATATTATGAATTCACTTTAATATCAAGTATATTATAATTTTAAACTGTTATAATCATAAACCATACAAAGTATTATTTTAAAATGTTTGTAGTTATAACACTTAAATAATTATCAGTATATACTTTTATAGATATAAAAATTAGTCTGGATAACTTAATTAAGGATAATCTTAATATTTTTTGCAGATGTTCTTTGGTTAGTTAAAAGTAATTTTTAAAATTTGTCCTGTGTGCTTTAGAAAACATGCATGCTCCAAGTCTAGGATTAATTTTTTATACATGTATGTTAGGTCAATCATGATAATTAATTTGTTTAAATCTATATTTTATTGAATTTTTTTCTGTTCTATCATTTACTGAGAGAACTGTCTTTAAATCCTCACAGTATGATAGTAGACTTATGAATTCTTCCTTCCAGTTCTGTTACTCTTTTAGTTTTATAGTTGTAGCTATATTATTAGGGGAAATATATTTTGAATTGTTATATCACCTTGATTAATGAAACTTCTACCATTATGGAATGGTTTCTTTTTTTTTTCTTCATAATGCTGTCCCTTAAAATACTTTTTCCTGATATTAATATTTTGGAATAACTGATATTTGCTTAAAGATGGCATAGTTTTTTTCCATCATTTAACTTCAAATATTTACTGGACCTTATGTTTTATGCCCGTGTCTTATAACCAGCATATAACTGATAGTTTTTAATAAGTGGAGATTTTAATAATTTACATTTACTTATATTTTTAGATTCATTTTTTAGCATTATTTGTGCTTTGTGTTTTTCCCTTTTTATATTTTTTTATTTCTAGTCAATTTCTAAATTGAATTTTTATTCCATTTTCCTCTTTACCACTTGGAAAATTACACACTGTATTTCCACTTTTTCAGTGGTTATGCTATAAATTTAAATATGCATATTTATAATAATAAAATCCAAAATTAATGAATACCTTAAATCACATCCCAAAGAATACAGGTAAAGTAAATTGCTATTATGTCTGGCATCTCTCCTCTCAATTAGCAAACCCTTCTTGCCCATTACTTTAATTCTGTTTTTTTAAACCCACAATGTATAAGTTATTATTGCTGTTTTATAAATGCAATGCATATTTAGCTTTTCTTATGTGTATCATCGATTCTTTTACCCAACATTCTTTCCTGGGAGTCAAACCTTCTTCTGTAGATCATTCCCTATCTTCCTGAAAACCATCTTTCAAAAGTTACTTTATCAAGAGTCTCCTGGTAGTACTCTCAATGGTGGGTACTCAGTTTTTGTTTGTCTGAAACATGCTATTGAGAAATAGTTCCATGGAATATAGAATTCTTGAGTGAATTTAAGCATTTTAAAGATGTGTTTTCATTGTCTATGGTTTCCATTATCTCTGTCAAGATGAGAGTTTTCAAATTGCCATTGTCCTCTCCACAACTTTTAAACTCTTACTTCACTCCTTTTGTGTTCTAAAGTTTCAGTAAATCCGCAAAGTGGTTTTCATTATATTTATTTTCCTCAAGATACATTAGGATTTCAGAGTGTAAAACTGTTGACATTCATCAACTGGGAAGATTTGTTAAGCGTGATCTCACCAAATATCCTCCTCTTTATATCCTTGTTTTCCTTCCTGATGGAGATATGTTTTGACTTTGGTAGATTTTTTCCCCCCTTTTTCTCTCCCCATTACCCTTAATTTCCATTTCATATGTTCTATTTCTTTGTTTTACTTTGCTGCATTCATATAATAACCTAACTCTTAATTCATGTTCAATAATTTGACCTTTGACTGGGTCTAGTCTGATGTTTTAAATCATTAATTTAGTTTCCATATTTAATCATTATATTTTCCTTTCTAGAAATTCAATTTGCTTTTCATTCAGATCTCTCTGTTCATTTTTTTATGGACAGTTTTTCTTTATCCTACTTTCAATATCTTTTTTAATGATTTAATACAAAAATACTCACTAAATTATGTTGAAGGATAAGAAACTTGTAACATTATGGCTGAATATATTGTGTGTCTGATAAATCCAATAACTGCTCCTGATTTTTGAAGACTTTGATTTAAGCCTCTGTATTTTCTTGCTTTTTTCATTGTTTGGGATTTTTTTTAATGAATGTGTTTTCCTTTGAACTTTTTCTGTGGCATTTTTGAAGCTTTGTTTGGGATTAAGTTCCTCAAGAGAGGATTTGACTTTGCTTCCATCATATACTTATGACACTACAAACTCAGGATTATTTTCAACTTTATTGTAAGCCTGGGATTTTTGTTTTGTTTGTTTTTAAATAAAGCCTTTTTTTTAGGATAGTTTTAGATTCACAGAAAAGTTGCAAACATAGCAGAGAGTTCTCATATACTTCACTGAGTATCCCCATTTATTAACGTCTTATTTCTATGGTAGATTTTTTCATCCAAGAAACCTACATTGGTACATTAAATTCCAGGCTTTATTTGTATTTTGTTACTGTTATCACTAATGTTCTTTTTCTTTTCCAGTATCCCACTCAAAATCTTATACTTCATTTGGTTTTCCTGCCTCCTTAGTCTCCTCTGATCTATGGCAGCTTTTCTGTCTTTCCTTGATTTTTGTGAACTTGAAAATTTTGAGCATTACTGGTCAGATATTCTGTAGAATGTCTCTCAATTTAGGTTTGGATGATGTTTTCCTCATGGTTAGACTGGGGTTATAGGTTTTGGGAAAGATGAACACAGTGGTGAATTGCCCTTCTCACCATTTCATATTATGCGCAATGATATACCATATCAGTACATCACTAATACACCTTATTGCTTATTTTGTTTTTAATTACGGCCCAGGTAATATGGATTTAGATCTCAAATCTATATGATGAGGTGATTGTCATTAGGAATTCTTAGGTGGAGATTTCCGTTTCTATTTTAATTTTTTTCTGTTCTTCTAGCTCCAAAGGTAGATGCAAAAGTAACTAAGTTAGAACCAACCTATTTTCACACTTAAGAATGGGGACAAAATTTCTTAAAAACTTCTTTTTCTTTTGAAACTTAAAATTTAAAGTTAGAACTCTGAATATATTAATTTTATGTTCAATGTTTGGAGAAATATTCATTAGTAATTATCTTAGTCCAGGCTGTTGTAACAAAATACTATACACTGAGTAGTTTAGACAACAAACATTTATTTTGCAAAGTTCTAGAGGCTGAGATGTCTGAGATGAAGAGGCTAGCAGATCCAATGTCTGTTAAGAGCCTGCTTCTTGTCTTGTAGATGGCTATCTTCTCCTTGTGTCCTCCCATGGCAGAGGACAGAGAGAAAGGAACAAGCTTTCTCTTAACTCTTATAAGGGCACTAATTGCATTCATGAGGGCTCCACCCTCATGATCTCATCTAATCCTAATTATCTCCCAAAGGCCCCACTTCTAATACCATCACATTGTGGGGTAAAGCTTTATCATATAAATTTGTGGCAGACACAAACATTTAGTCCAGGAAAGTAATCATGTATTTGATTTGGTGTCTTTCAGTTGGCTTCTTACCAGCTGTATGAACAAAAGGTAACTGAACTTTAAGCTTTAAGCTCCTCACCTGGTTGTGTTTATGGTGAGGATAAAGTGTAATAATGCATATAATTTAGCACCACACTGACACACTGTATGAGCTCAGTATGTGTTTTCAATTATTATTATTGAAAGTGGAAAAGTCCAGTCTGGTAAAGATAACATGATAACCTTGTTCTGGAACCAAGGCTAAAAAGGATGTATTTAATAGTCCTTTGTGAACACCTTTAGGATATAACATTTCTTCAAAGTAATATATATGTAGAATAAATATTTAGGATCAAATTAGAAAGTAATTTACTTTTAAAATCTTTGAGTCTTATCTTTTTAATGTTCCTTACTAATTGCTTTTTAAAGCAGTTTATAAATTTGTCTTTATAGAAATGTTTTTTTGTGGGTGGCCGAGCCACATGGCTTGTGGGATATTAGTTCTCCGACCAGGGATTGAATCCCTGCCCTCGGCAGTGAGAGTGCGGTGTCCTAACAACTGGACCACCAGAGAATTCCCTAGAGGTGTGTTGTTAATGTAACATAACTTAGCTTTGGGTAAATGAGAAAAATAATTGATCAGGAAGCTAAAACAACATATGACTTTGACCACAATTCAACTTGGTACAGTATATGTCATGTACATCCCTGTAATTATAATCTTTCCAAATATTTTGTAACCCACAGTTATTTATTTTAGAGATGCAAACATATTTTTCCAGGTGTGGGTAATGACCTATGACTATTCCTGAGCTCTCTTTCAATTTATAGCTTCCATGCCAGAAAAAAAAGTGTGGAATGAAAAATAACCTCATTATTTTTATGCAATTACAATAGATTGGGCTTTTCTACTGCCTTTTCTATTAGGTTTTTCATCAAATATCTATTTTTCTTTGCTGAACATTTATATGTATTGCTTGAAAAACTAACCAAGTTGATTCTTCCATTCATATACAGAATTTATGAAGAATATATTATTTTAAAGAACTATCATCCATCAGTGCAGAAAGAAATTAAGCCAATAACCTAAAAAATTGAACATATATTTTATAATAAAAGAAAGCTGATCTTTTGTCAGTATAAGAAAAATTAAACATAGTTATTCAAAAGTTGTAATGAGGCATGGCTTGTTAAGTATTTTGGTTCCTGGTTCTAGGTGTTACTGATATAATAAAAATTTTTAAATGAAGATGCTAAATATAAGATTACATCATTCTAGTATTATATATGGATATGATGGAACTTAAATAACTAAGTTGCTATTAGCTTGGTTACATTCAACATGAAAACTATCTTTCATCCTTACTTTTCTTAAAGACTCTTCACTTTTCCACTTCCAAAATCAATATCTGAAAATATACTTACAAATAGAATAGTTTAACTCATTGATCTTTACAGCAAATAAACCTTTTCCCCATATTTTGAGGAGGGTCATAATCAGTGTCAAGATGGAAAATTTGAAATAGTTCATTAAAAATTCCTTATTCCAAATGGTGATTGCCTTTTCCTGTAATCAGGAAAGAGTAAAATTTCCCCAGATTTTACATGTCTCAACACCGTGAACAATAATATGCTTTTTAGACTTCCCCTTTGAATTTCAATATTCTTCAACGTGTTGGGATTATATAGATTTCATGAAAAAGTGATTTGCCATTTCTAAGGATATCTTTTCACATAATAAGAGAATTAAGGCTGAGTTAGAGAAGTAGCATTCCCTTAACGGGAAAGGTCTTGGGATTTCTCAAGGCAATAACTGATACTCCAATCAGATATCAGTTATGGAAAAGCCATTGCTGGATTGTGTGTGTATGTGTGTGGTATGTGTGTAAAACCCACTTTATTCTAACAGCTTTTATGAAAGTACCCCAGACCATTTAACCTTATATTTCCCTTCTCTACACTTGCAAGAGTTAAAATTTCTCACAGTGACACTTCTGAAAAATCTGCACTCCTCAACATCTGAATCAGTGGGCACACTTTGACTGTCAAAACTCAGGGCAGAATGTATTAAGTTAGTACTGATCTTCACCTACTTCAGAAAGCATACTTATATTCTGTTAATGCTATTGACAAGTTTCTGTAGGAATATTATGGACAGTATCCCTTGAGAAGTGGCTACTTACATTTATGAAACTTAAATTTATGTGGCTTCACTTGCTAAAGTATTTAATTAAATTTTTATACCATTAAAATTGGTTCAGTAATGAAGCAGTGGGAAAAACCCCTGTGGTAAGCTCCTAGTGCGTGATCCATATGTCTATCTCTCTTTGTAGTTTAAAATAAATTATTTACCTATATAATGTGCATTTAATAAAGTCAAAGACAAGCAAGGAGGTTATTAAACTAAATCTTAAAATGTTCTCCAAATTGTAATGATTATGCATATGAGACAGCTCTAAAATATGGTAATACTTTTTCTTGTAGTGAGAACATATAATATTAAACTTACTATCTTAACTACTTTTTAAAATTAATTTTTATTGGAGTATAATTGATTTACAATGTTGTTTCTGCTGTACAGCAAAGTGAATCAGCTAAACATACACATATATCCACTCTTTTTAGATTCTTTTCCCATATAGGTCATTAACAGAGTATTGAGTAGAGTTCCCTGTGCTATATAGTAGGTTCTTATTAGTTACCTATTTTATGTATAGTAGCATGTATATGTCAATCCCAATCTCCCAATTTATTCCTCCCCCCCATCCACCTTGGTAATGTAAGTTTTTTTTTTCTACATCTTTGATTCTTTCTGTTTTGTAAATAAGTTCATTTGTACCCTTTTTTTAGATTCCACATGTAAGTGATACATATATTTGTCTTTCTCTGTCTGACTTACTTCACCCTGTATGATAATCTCTAGGTCCATCCATACACTGCAAGTGGCATTATTTTGTTCTTTTTTATGGCTGAGTAATATTCCATTGTATATATGTACCACATCTTCTTTATCCATTCATCCCTCAATGGACATTTAGGTTGCTTCCATGTCCTGGTTATTGTAAATAGTGCTGCAGTGAACATCTTAACTACTTTTAATTGTACAGTTTAGTAGTGTTAAGTATCTTCACATTGTTGTGCAATGGATCTCCAGAACTTTTTCATCTTGCTACACTGAAACCCACTAAATACTCTTTCCCCCTCTCCCTAGCCCTTGGTGACCACATTTCAACTTTCTAGTTATCTGCTTTTGACTACACTAGATACATATTGTAAGTGTCATCATACAGTTTTTGTCCTTTTGAGTCTGACTCATCTTTTTTAGCATAATGTTCTCAAGATTCATCCATGTTGTAGCATGTGCCAGGATTTTTTTCTTTCTTAAGGCTGTGTAATATTCCATTGTATGTATATAGCATTTTTTAAAATCCATTCATCTGTCAATAGAAATTTGGGTCGCTTCCACCTCTTGGTTATTGTGAAAAATGCTTGGATGAATATGGGTGTGCAAATACCTCTTTGAGATCTTGCTTTGTGTTTTTTTGGACATATACCCAGAGGTTGGATTGCTGGATCAAATGGCAATTCTATTTTTAATTTTCTGAGGAACTCCTAAACTGTTTTTCATAATAGCTGTACGATTTTATATCCACACAGTGTATAAGTGTTCCAAATTCTCCACATTCTTACCAAACTTGTTATTTTCTGCACTTTTGTTAGTAGCCATCCTGATGAGTGTGAGGGGATATTTCCTTGTGGTTCTGATTTGCATTTTCCTAATGATTAGTGATGTTGAACATCTTTCATGTACTTATTAGCCATTTGTAATCTTATCTGGAGAGAGATCTACTTAAGTCCTTTGCCTATTTTTAACTCTTTTTTTACTGTTGAGCTATAAAAGTTCCTTATATATCCTGGGTATCATTATACCATTATCAAATATATGATTTGCAATTATTTTCCCCATTTCATAGGTTACCTTTTCACTCTGTTAAGTGTTTTATTTGTCTCACAGAAGTTTTCAAGTTTTGTGTAGTCCCATTAGCCTATTTTTAATTTTGTTGCCTGTGCTTTTGGTGTCATATCCAAAAACTCATTGCCAGATCCAACGTCACGGAAGTTTTCCCCTATGTTTTCTTTTAGAAGTATAACAGTTTTACGTCTTACGTTTAGGTCTTTAAACCATTTTGAGTTAATTTTTGGCTGTTGTTTAAGGTAAGGGTCAAACTTCATTCTTTTGCATGTGGACATAGTATTTTCTTTAAAAGTAGTTGATTTGATTTATCAAGCTTAAGTCTCTGAAAAGGACATTATAAAAGGGTGGATAGAGATTTAGGTCTGGTTAAACAGATAGTATCGTTCACTTTTTTCCCCATTTATTTATACTGGAGGGTATTCAAAAACAAAAGACTTAGCTATGTGCATAAGAATTGAACTCTTCTGTGCAAAGATACAGATTTCCAGCTTCTCTTGCTTGACACTTTAGAGATCTGGCCCTTTCAGCATGCCAGCAATTTTCCTGGAGCCAGATAGCTATTGTGTTTTTGGATAAGGAACCAGCAGGCCACTTTGCTCTATTCCCCATCACTCTCTGTTGTCATAGCAGCACTTAAGTCTAGTAGCAGGGGCTTTCAGCGTCATCTTTCCACTTTTATTCTTCTCATTAGTAGAGTTAAGACGAAAGCAAACCACTGCTTGTACCCTTATCTATTTCACAGGTGGGAAAAGTAAAAATTGACGCAGAAGGGTTCATCTTTCAAGAAAAGATAAGGGGTGCTTTTTCCCCCCCCATAAGTGAAGAATATTTTTCAACTTGGCATATTTCAAACATTCATATTACTATAAATGCTATAGGCATTTGAGTTTTCAAACCCTGCTTTAAGCAGTAACTCATGGTAACAGCTAAAATTGTGCCATAAATATTCTCAAAAGTTCATCATTGTATATCTTGCTCCTGAGGGAAGCAGAAATGATAAAAGATTTTATTAGTGTAGATAGGAACACTTCTTCCTTCTGTTCAAGGCATGCTATTTTTTAAAAATTTTGGCTCAAATTGAATAAAAGCCCCCTGGCGTATGAATTCCAAGTATGATACCTGATAACAAATTCTTCAAAATGTTCAAAATTGACATTCGAATAAAAGATTTGCTCAGTTTCCATTGTGACTCTGGTAATGTATTAAACTGTTTACCATTAGTAATTAAGAATAGATTTAAGCTGCCTATAGATTTCTAGTCTATTTTAATAAGATTTATTACTTTTCACTCACACACCCATACAATGATAGGCTAGGTAATAATGAAGTATATATATATATATATATATATATATATATATATATATATATATATAAACAGGTTTCAATAAAACAAGATTTAAATTCTGACAGGTAAATATTTAAACTTAAAAACAAATCCTTTAGGTCATCTAGAGTTCTTGGTGGAAAAGTAACATGCTAGGAGAATTCTGTTTACCATTTAAATTTGAAGTACTGCATCCATTATGGTGACAAAAGTGGTTTTAGTAGCTATCATTACATTTCTTTGAAATTTCAAAGTACTTTGGGTTCTTCCAAGATGAATGTCCTTTCTTCCTTGCCTCTCATTTCTTAAATTATTTTCTGAAGATAGCAAAGTTTGGCCAGTTTAACTGGCTCCAACTCTAGGCATTATGTCATTGCTTCCTTTTCTTTACTTACGAATGGACCACAAATATTCTATTCCTCCAAAAAAACTGTCCCTCCTCTATGCTTCCCTTGTGTTAACAGGGTCCATCAGGAGCAAATCTCCACCCCTCTGGGCAGCACCCTAAGGTGTCCTCCTTTTAGTCTCTTTCTTCTCTCTCTCCTTCTCCTCACACAAATTAACTCTTCAGTCCACAGCAGAATAACTTCTGCTAACACTATCACATTAATTCAGCATTCTTAATAGAGAGCTGTAGGCTGTGGCAGCCCTCACATGGGAAAGCTGCCCTGCCCACACCAGATTTGGAGAACAGCCAGGGCATTGCAGCCTCTGAAGAGAGTTTCCATCAAGGACTAGTTTTTTTTTTTAAGTTATATAATTATCAGCTTTATTTATACTTTGGTATTTGTAAGTTAAATGGTATAAAGGGCATAATAAATTTACAAATTTTTACCACTTAAAAAATGCTGTAGTACAACATAATCCCATAAAATTTTTTTTTTTTAAATTTATTTATTTATTATTTATGACTGTGTTGGGTCTTCGTTTCTGCGCGAGGGCCTTCTCTAATTGCGGCGAGCGGGGGCCACTCTTCATCGCGGCCTCTCTTGTTGCAGAGCACAGGCTCCAGACGCGCAGGCTCAGCAATTGTGGCTCACGGGCCTAGTTGCTCCGCGGCACATGGGATCCTCCCAGACCGGGGCTCGAACCCGTGTCCCCTGCACCGGCAGGCAGACTCTCAACCACTGCGCCACCAGGGAAGCCCCCCATAAAAATTTTTAGAAAATCAAAAAGAGAAAATGCATACATATAGCATCATCATCAGATAACTGTCAAAGTATTTGTCAAAGTGATTCCATACTTATTGCAGAGTTTTCTGAATTATTGTGATTTCCCAAGTCGTTCAGAACCAGAAAAATGATTCTCTGCTTCATGTTCAGAGTACTGAAATGGTTTATCATTTTGCTAATTTAAATAAATGTCATTTGGTTTTAATGATCATTGTAAACCTATTTAACATATGAGCATATATATCTATGGGATACTTGATAAAATTAATTTCCTAAAACTGCAGATCTAAGGAAGATAGTCTTATTTGTCACAAAATCATAGACACCTGGAAAAACTGAAATAGTACTCATTTCTTTATTTGTTCCTTTAACAAACATTTCTTTGCTCAGTACTCTGTCAGGCGTTCTTTTAGGCACTGAATTAAAGAGTGAAGAAAAGAAAAAGTCTTAATTGCCTGGTCCTATGGCTTATGCATTGTAGTGAGAGAAGGCATATAAAACAATCTGATCAATTAATTAACAAGAAAAAATTCTAGTCTAAGGGTTCTCAACCTTGAGTGTACACTGTAATCACCTGGAGAGTTTGAAAATTTACCAATGTTTGTGTCCCTCTCCTAGAGATTCTGGGGTGACTCCTGTGTATGTGAATTTTTAAAAGCCCCCATATGACTCAGATGTGCAAGCAGAATTGAGAAACATTTGCCTAGAGACTTATGTTAATCAGAGAATTGAGGTAAGGAAATGTGACAGAATTTTTCAGTTTCTGTAATTCCAAAGCCCACTAGATGTCCCAAACAGCACCTTAAAATGTATTCAAGGCTTTCCAGGATTGAAAGTGTCTAAACTTTATTAGAGCAGGAATGCAATTTAATAGAAATGCAGAGGATGTCTGAAGAAAAATTAAAGAGTCTAAAAGCGGCTTACAAAAGGTAAAAGAAATTTCTGAAGATCCTGAGAATGAAATTGAGAATTGAAAATACCCATGTCTCAAAGACAAACATGAACTCAATTGATTGAAGTCAGGGATTGGAAATGAGTATCAGAATTATAGTGAAGGCTGAATAAGGTAGAAGAGGAGATTAAAATGCTATGGATACTCTCTCACCTCGTCCCAGCCCAGTAGTGGGATAGGGAGGGTGGGAGGGAGACACAAGAGGGAGGGGATATGGGGATATGTGTATACGTATGGCTGATTCACTTTGTTATACAGCAGAAGCTAACACACCATTGTAGAGCAATTATACTCAATAAAGATGTTGAAAAAAAAATCAGAAAAAATGGTGTGGATAGATTGAAAAGACCTTGGGTGATCAAAATATTGGGATTAAATTTTTGTATCTCTATCATCTGTTGTCAGTGCAGATACTTTATATATCTACTGTCTTATTGGTAGAATTTTTTAGCTCACTTTACTTCTTGGCACTGTTCCTGATGTTCTTAAGCTATATATTTTAAACTCAAATGTGCAACTCAACTGAATTGGATATCCTAGTGTTAGTGTGCAAGAAGGACTAAACTTTCCCCTAGGCTGTATCTTGGACAGAAGTTCGATTTTTATTAATGATGTGGCATAATAAATTATGTTTCTGCCTCTTTTAATTCCCTTTCTCATTCATTGAAATTTAAGATCCAAATCAGTGAGATGAATATTGTCTCAAAGTCATTATCAGCCAAAGGAGAGCAGTATGGTAT
Organism: Balaenoptera acutorostrata; assembly: GCF_949987535.1. Lineage (NCBI taxonomy): Eukaryota > Metazoa > Chordata > Mammalia > Artiodactyla > Balaenopteridae > Balaenoptera > Balaenoptera acutorostrata. The sequence goes on along the minus strand of NC_080067.1, from coordinate 48,359,099 downwards.
ATAACCGTTATGCGCATGGGTTCTAGAACAAGGTACGTAATTCAAAAACGTGTACTAACTTCTGCCATTTATGGGCTGTGTGACTTCTGACATGCTAAGTAATTAATCTTTCTCTGTAGATTCCAAGTTAATAACAGTAGAAATAAAGCAGTAAAACAAATTCTGTATTTTAAAAAGTCATTCACAGTAAATTCTACCAGGATTATGTTTTATGTATTTTTTTGTGTGTGAAAGTATTTGATTTAGGAAATCCCCACCCAAATCCAATGGATAATAAAAATATTGAGGATGAAACTTAAATTACAAATACAGAGTTAAAATATGATATCATGCCTTTGGTTTATTACAACTTAAAATATCTCAGTTGCTTATTTTCATAATTTAAATGGTAAAATATTAACTGTCCAATGTAAAATCAGTTATTTAAGATTTCAGTGACTAAACAAAGGCTCCACAATTACTTCTACAAAAGTCTATTTGCTAAAATGGTCAATATGTTAAAACAGGTGGATATGATAAGCAATCAACTAAATTGTGTGGCAAGTGGCCACCACAATATAGTTTCAGTGAATTTGCAGACGTATTACTGATTGTGTGTGCAGGATCGCATGAATAATATTTAATCATTGGTGGATTTCCTTTACTCTAGATTATAAGAACCAACAGTAGTTAATTGTAAATGTAACTGTAAATAAATAAACTCATTCTGTAAAAATAGAACTTATACATTTCCCCCAAAGGCTTTCTTTAAAAATAATTACGTATTAAAGTAAATAAATAGTTGCCTATAAATACCACATAGTACTGGTGTTAACTTCCAGGTGCCACTTAGCATATGAAATAAATATGTCAATCTTAACACTATTCAGATCCTCACTCAGCTTTCAATGCCTCATAATAATTCCAAAGGAAACAAATCAATTTTATTAATATTACAGAGTTTTTTCATTTTAAGTGGAAAACCCTTTAGCTTTGTTCCCAGGACAGTTTTGTCTTCCTTCACTCTTCACTCTCAGCATCTCTGGGAGGGCATCTCTGAACTCTCTGTAATGGTTTAGTGCAGTGGTTTAGTTGATTCATTTTTTGTCATAGTAAATGCAGGGCTAGGATTTTATCCCAAGTGCCCTGACACTAAATCCATCACTACTCTGATGTACCAAATGACTTACTTATGTTTTTGTATTAATGAAAATAATAAGCTGATTTAATTTCCCACTTAAAAAATCTATCAAATAAAAATGGGAAGTCACTACTACCTTGACCAGAAATATTGTCCAGCACTGGTTTCCTTGCCTCTCTCAATTGCACCAGGTTTTAATAAGTGAGTGTCTAATTCTTAAAAACCTTACATGGTAGCAGCCTTGGAATGGGGCCTTTGGTGCAAATATGTACTTGAGTTACAACAAAGCAATTCTGTTCTGGCTCTGAATTTTTGTTTTATAGTCCTAGGTAAGGTTAGGTTTAAACTCGAAATCTAGTTTCATTTCAAAACTACCATGCACGTTACAGATTGTTTTAGAGCTGTCTTTTTTTAATCCAATGGCTAATTTCTTCAAGACCCCAAATATATAAAAATTACTTAATCACAATGTGATAATAGCTTTTCCCTCTGAGAACAGATATAAGAATATGTAACTCATTACAAGTCCTCAGAGTTTCTATCCTCCCAGCAGGACGGCATTCTGCAAAATTTATAAATATGCTAAGCCTTCCAAAATATTTGTCATTGGTTAATAAATTATGCTGGGTAATATCATATCTAATAAAATATTTATTTCAAACATCAGGAGGCATGGTTTCAGCTAAGTCTTTAGTTAAATGTCTATGGGTTGGTAGCTTGATATATTCTCTTTAATAAAAAAGAATAATGAATTGAGTCGCACACAGTAAGACACAGGTTGGAAACCTGCAGTGAAAGTATCTTAATTTGTCCTGCCCTCATGCTATTAACCTAATTACCATACAATTTAAAGTTAATAATAAATACTGGCTTAAATGAGATCAGACTAAAGTGTGGGCAATTATGCCAAGAAACTTTAATAGAAGACAAAATGAGTTTTATCAATTAATTTCAATTCTATTTGACTTCCCCTGAAACTCTCAAATTGAAATGGATTAAATCTCAAATTAAAGAGAATAGAATTTTTGATAGAGTCACAATAAGGCAATAATGTAAATTACCCCCCGCCTTTTTACCATTTTATAGTCCTTTGGGAGAGAAATTTTTAGCAGTTTGAGTTGTAGGTCATGCAGTATCATAGCATTGTATTAGCAGAGAAGTGATAAGATTTATTCCCTGAACAATAAAGTTTTAGGTCCTTATTTACACATCAGTAGAATACTTATCTTATTTTCTATATATCTGACTTTAACTGAAAGCTTTGCTCAATTTCACAAAAAAAATGACACTTGTTGTTTAAGAATATGCATGAACATACCCAGTATTTTTAGTCTGAGAACAACTCTGTTAGAAGTAGAATTGCAGAATGTGCTTTTTTTTTTTTTTTTTTAAAGGAAGAAAGTTTTATTATTTATTTATTTATTTATTTATGGCTGTGTTGGGTCTTCGTTTCTGTGCGAGGGCTTTCTCTAGTTGCGGCAAGCGGGGGCCACTCTTCATCGCGGTGCGCGGGCCTCTCATTATCGCGGCCTCTCTTGTTGCGGAGCATAGGCTCCAGACGCGCAGGCTCAGTAATTGTGGCTCACGGGCCCAGTTGCTCCGTGGCATGTGGGATCTTCCCAGACCAGGGCTCGAACCCGTGTCCCCTGCATTGGCAGGCAGATTCTCAACCACTGCACCACCAGGGAAGCCCCAGAATGTGCTTTTTTAATGGACATCAGCAAATAAAGATAGTGTGGTCTCAATTGCATTTATTTCTTACAAAATTATGCTGTTTCATGACTATTTAAATCTGAAAATATATGGAATGCTTAAGAATCACATGAAAAAAGCATGCTGACACATTTTTAAGTGAAAAAATTGGAATTAATATAACAATTTGAAAAAATACATATAACTAATTGAGATCCAGACAAGGGAATTTAGAGCTTTGGGGAAAGTGCCTTGAGGAGAAGTGTAGTTTTTCAGTGCATAATTATAACTGCTTAGTTTGTAGAGCTATTATTAACATGATTCCCCTTCTGTAGACATCAGATCTACAACAAACACATTTTGAGTTACATACAGCATGTATTTTCAAGTCATTTTCACAGCACATACTACTAGCAAACAAATCCATGAAGAGTATAGAAAACTCCGAATGAGCAACCACTATATGTAGCACATAAAAATAAACCTAATATAAAAAGAGAATGTCAAACAAATCAAGAATATTTGAAAAACAAAGGATTGTCACCTATTTTATAATTCAATATTATTACAATCTTAATATATTTTTTTAACATTTTAAAAGTTGTAAATCTGCAGTTGTAAATGAACCTGTCTTATTTGTTTACGGTTAATTAATTGATGGAATATAAGGGTTTCATTCTCTGAATTATAAAAAAAATAATTGCTCTTCGATGGCAACTCTATTAGTTTTCTATTGCCATGTAACAAATACAGTAACCACAAACTTAGTGTATTAAAAACAACACTCATGGGAATGCCCTGGTGGTCCAGCGGTTACGGCTCTATGCTCTCATGGCCAAAGGCCGGGGTTCCAGCCCTGGTCTGGGAACTAAGATCCCACAAGCCGCAAGGTGTGGCCAAAACAGCAACAACAACAAAAAACCCCCACAACACTCATTTATTATCTCACAGTTTCAGCAGGTCAAAAGTCCAGGCATCCGTAGCTCAGGAGCTCAGACGGGTGAAATCAAGGTGTCACTGGTCTGTGTTCTCATCTGGAACTTGAGGCTGTCTTCCAACCATGCTCAGGTTGTTGGCAGAATTCAGTTGCTCTTAATTGAAGTCCCTGTTTTCTTGCTTGTTGTGCGGCAGAAGTCACTCTCATTTCCCACAGGCTGCCCTCAGGTCCTGGCCCTCTCAAAATATGGCAGTTTACGTCTTCAAAGCCAGCAGGAGAATATTTCTCACACTCTAATCTCATTCTTCAAAAAGACCCAGGTCCTTTTAAGGGCTCACCTAATTGGGTCTTATCTACCCACAATAATTTTCCTTTCAACAAACTCAAATTAATTTGGGACCTTCACTACATCTGCAAATCCTTTCACTTTTGTCAGGTAACATAACTTAATCATGGAAGTGGAATCTATTCTTTTCCCCATCCTGCCCACACAAAAGGAGAGAGTATTACATGGAGTGAATGCAACAGGAGGAAAGAGTCTTGGGGGCCATCTCACAGTTCTCTTACTACATAGTGATATTTTTGAAAAATGGAGAAACTGCCTTATTTTCTATTTTGCATATCAGGCGTTAAAAGATTTCAAGAACAGGATTTAAGAATTATTGATTTTTTCTGTATCTAGCTATGTAGAGATGGTAGGTAACCAAGTTGTCTAGGATAACTAAAAAGAGTAATGTCAAACCTAGGACTGCCCCCATATCTCTGACACCCACCAGTGCTTTTACCAGTATTTCATCCTTCTTCTTACTACATGAACAAAGAATGAATTTTTTTGCATACATATTCTGCTTCTATTGAGGTAGTCATTTTTTCCCCTTTATTTTGTTGGTGTAACTGGTTTCATTGATAGATTTTCATTTGTTTTACCCACCTTGCATTCTTTTTTCTGGCATCTTTGAAGATTTTCTCTTTACCTTTGGTTTTCAATAGTTTTGTTCTGATTTTTCTTCATGGATTTCTTTTTGTTCATCCCAATTGATGATTGTTGAGTTCTTAGAATCTATCAATTAATTTCTTTCATCAATTTTGGAGAATTCCCAGCCATTATCTCTTTAAATATGACTTCTGTCCCATTCTCTCACTCTTCATCTTCCCTGAAAATTAAATGTATTTAAGATTTTTTCAGTGTATTCTCTACATGTCTTACCTTTCTTCTCTATTTTTTAGTAATTTGCCACTGTATTTCCGTGAATTTTCCTCTCACCTACTTTATGTTCACTAATTCCTTTCAGCATGTCATATCTGCTATAAAATGTATCCAGTGAGTGTGTGTCTATGTTGGATTTGCATACAGTAAAATATACACATCTTTAGTGTGAAGATTGATGAGATTTGTCAAATTTATACATCTTTAAAAAATTCACACATAAAATGTTTCCATCCTAGAAAATGTTCACATGGTCCCTTCGAGTTGACCCCCACTCCCATAGTCATTCAGTTTTGATTTATATTCTCATACATTAGTTTTCCTTGTTTTTGAATATTATATAAAATGAAGCATATAGTAAACATTCTTGTGCCTTACTTTTTTTGTTCAAAATAGCTTTTGTGATTCATCCTTGCTCTTGCATCATTAGTTTATTCTTTTTATCACTAAATAGTATTCCTTTGTATGAATATACCACAACTTACTTATCCATTCTCCTGGTCATATTGTATATATAGGTCTTCATTTCTCTTGAGTAAAGTATGCATTGTGAAATTGCTAAGCTAGAGGGTAAGTGCGTGATTAATGTTGTAAGAAACCACTTTTACCAAGTCGTTATAATATTTTACCTTCCCTCCAATGACATATGAGAATTCTAGTTTCTCCACATCCTCACCAACATTTGGTATTTTCAGTCATTTCTCGTCATTCAAGTGGGTGTGAAGTGTGATACATCATCATGATGTTATCATTACTTCTCTGATCAATAATGATGGTGAGCACTTTTTCATGTCCTTATTGGTCATTTATATATCTACTTTAGTGAAGGACTTATTCAAATAGTTTGCCTATTTTGTCAATTGGGTTATTTTCTTAATATAAAATTATAAAAATTCTTTATATATCCTAAATATAAGTTCTTTCTTAGACATAAGCATTGCATTTTTTTTCTCCTGGTTTGTGACTTGCCTTTTTATTTCTGTAAAAGTGTCTTGACAAAAGTTTACAATTTTGACAGAAGTTTACAGTTAAGTCTAATTTGTTTTTGTGGAAAATGTTTTTAGGTTCTGTCTAAAAAATGTTCTGTCTAAAAATGTTTTACAGAAATAAAAATGTTTGTCTTTCCAAAAGTTTCAAAGGTATTTTAAAATTTCATCAAGAATTTTTAGATTTAATTTAGAGTTTCACATACATCACTATAATGTTTCTCAAATTAAACATTAAAATTTGTGGGTGTTTTAATATTTATACTGACTCCTCAAATTCATGATAATGGTGTATATCTCTATTTGTTTTATTTAGTTATTTACCCATGTTTTATAGAGATCTAAATCATATAGTGTTTTATTTCTTATAGAGTTTTGATATGTTTGATGGTATTTTAAACAGTAGTTTTATTTTCCAGTTGTTCTCAGCTAGCTATTGAAATGCACATGATTGGTGAAGTTGATCTTGAATCCTGCAAACTTGCTAACTTCACTTAATAATTTGTGTAGTTTTCTTTTTCTCAGATTCCATAAGATAGTCTATGTTAACAATCAAGTCATCTCTGAATAAAGAGAGTTGTCCTTCTTTGTTTCTAATATTCATGTCTGTTTTTCTTTTGTTTACCATCTTGCACAAATTAGGGCCTTCGACCCAACATTGAATAGATGTGGGTAGTAAAGGCTGACATTCTAGATTTGGTGCTGCCAGGTTTAGGGAGATGTTTTCAACACTGAGTGTATTGTTAAAAGTATGAGTTCTGAAGTCACAAAAGTATTTTCCAAGCAAAAGTAATATATTTATTCATGCAATAAATCAGTCATTCATTTAATATACAAGGCAGACACAGAAACAGAAAATGCTTTTGTCCTCTTGGAGCTTACACATTGTATAAATGCAAGAAATGAGAGCACAGATAATAAACAAGGAAATAAATAAACTATGTAATCAGGATTACTAATGTGAGCAGTAATTGAGTACATTTAAAAATTACATTACGACTTTTTTTGAATGGTATTTCCTGTCCACCCCAATACTGCTCTTGTCATAGCCTCTATCTGGATAAGTTTTTTCTACCTCTGTGTCTGATTTGTATATTTAGTGAATGAATGACTGAGTGAGTGAGTGAGTGAATGAATAACTGAATAACTTGTTTTACTTGAAAAATAATTTTGCTACTTGAGAAATATTTATTTTTCAAGAAGTAGTCAAAATATTTTCTATTTCTTTGGAAATCTTTATCTGTGGAGTCTTTACTAGACACTCACCCTTAACAGAGTACTTAGTTTGTACCATCTATCACATTTTATTACAGTTTTATACATGTCTATTTACTCATGATTCTGATTTCTTTGAAGTTTGAAACCAGACAATGCTTGAGAGATAGTGGCTGTTCCATAAATGCATGTTTAAGGACTGAATAGATTAAAAATTATGGGACATTTTTGATCCACTGAGCAAAATATTCAAGAAATTCTACATTTTATTGTACTTATATACCAGCAATTTAGTACTTGTCAGCTTTGCTATATTATGTCAGGATCTCATTTCATGGTAAAAATGGAACGTTATAGTGTGTGTGTCAAGGAACATTATTTTCTATTTGATAAGGACACTGCTTGCATTTAGAGACAATAACTTTTCTTTCTATTAATGCCATCATTCCCTCAAGAGCCTAAGGCACTGACATATATTACAAAACAGTAGGTCATAGAGAAAAATCACTTTAAAATTTTCAGTGTGAATGTAAAGGTTAAATTGATTGATATCTACAAGTGACAACTTGCTGTTGAAATTAGAAGGATGGGTTCAGAAGTCAGTAGTTAAGCTGAAATTTGTGTCTACACTCAGCCTCTATGCAGCAGCACACTGTTCACAAAGCTGTTGTGGAGGAGGTCATGGCTGTATAACCAAATACCCAAAGTGTCCAAATATTAAGGTTCTACTAAAAATAAAGATCTGGGTTCAAAAAAAGAAAAAGAAAGCCTCCTGATTTTGTTCAGGGCACAAGGAAGGACATCAGGGTATCACGTTCATCTATGGTTTCTGTACATTTAAAAATAAGCAAAAGTCAAATTCAGTATAGAAGCAATATGGCTTTAGTTTCTTTAAAGCAAGCTGTGTCAATACTTTATAAAAAATTTGTCATTTCTACTTTTAATCTAATATTTTCTCATATATCCAGAATAAATATTTGGATTAAATTTCTAAATTAATAGTCTTATTTCATATTTTCTTTTATATCTAAAATAACTATCCAGCATAAATGGAAATTTGGAGATTCAGGATTTAGTCACACCTTAATCCCTAAACTTTCATTTGTTCTGCCACCTGGCATTAATGACTAGAATATTTACCCCTTAATTGCATGTATGTGCTCTCTTTGAGATACTATTACTGGGCAGAAATTTTTTTATAATAAACTTTTTATTTAGTAAAAGCTTTTTATTAAAAATATTTATAATCACAAACCTAAGAATTCAAGAGTAGAAAGAAGAGGCAATAAACAGACACTGTTAATTGAAATAGAATCAGTCACCTTTTACTAAAAGTTAAAGGTCTGGAAAAAAGAACTCTATACTGGTGATTCATTTAAGCATAAACAAGAATAATTTCAGGTTCATGGTTAAAGAGATGATGACTGAAAATATGGTCATTACTGAAATAGTCATTCTGGATTGTTGAAAAAAGGGACAACCACAGAATGCCTTAAGCAACTCTTGGGTTGAATCATATGAAATTACTAATATTTGATTTTTAAAATCTAATAGCACAGTAATTTTATATGGTTCAAACTAATATTATCTGCCAGTAACTTTGATAGTTATTTTGTGTTAGTAACTGATTTATAACAAGCTATACCAATCTCTGAATACTAATGAAATCACATTAACTTTTTTCATTGCATTTAAATATTTCTCAGGGACAAAACTTCTCAATCACCAATCCCCAAATGACTCCTCAAATGGAGAGTTTCTCTGCCAAGTGTTGGAGAGAAAGTGGATTCTTATACATTGCTGGTGGGAATGTAAATCGGTTGAGTCTCTTAAGAAAAATATTTGGCATAATTATATAAAATCAAGCACTTATGTGATAACATGTCCTGAATCCCAGAAATTTCATCCCCCAATATATGCTCTAAGGAAACTACTGCTCAGGTATTAAAGAGGACATAATATAAAAAGGTTTATAATAGCAAAATATTTGAATGAACCTGAATGCGCACTGGTAGAATGGATTAATAAATTGTAGCATATTTAAAATGAAATATTTTATAGGAGAAAGGATGAATATAGCTACATGCAACAAACCTAATGAAATAGCAATATACATTTGAATAAAAAGCCTCCTTATATTACACAGAATATGATATACTTTTAATAAATTTAGAAGTTTTATTGAAAGTTAAATAGGGGAGGGATAAATTGGGAGATTGGGATCGACATATACACACTACTATATATAAAATAGATAACTAATAAGAACCTACTGTATAGCACAGGGAACTCTATTCAATACTCTGTAATGTCCTATAGGGAATAGAATCTAAAAAAGAGTGGATATATGTATATGTATAACTGATTCACTTTGCTGTACAGCAGAACACAGCATTGTAAATCAACTATACTCCAATAAAAATTAATTTAAAAAAAGTTAAACAAAAAAGTTAATCTAAGAAAAGAGATAAAATTGCATATAAAAAAGCAGGGGACTGTTGCACACAAGATTCAGGTTAATGGTTAATTTGGAATGGGTTTATCAGGGGGTATATATTGGTAGATATGAAATGTTGCCAACTGCCCAGGTTTGTTTTCAGTTGTCTCATGGATGCTTATTATATTACTATAGAAAAGTAAATACATAAATAAAAGAAGACTTCCTGTGGACAAATTATGAGTGTCATAAAGCAAACATTACAATTAATCCACTTCAATGAATATGTGGTTCAAAATAAGAAAATAGATGAATAATAAAATTAAACCTCTGGGAGTTAGGTAATATTATTCCCATTAAAAAAAGAAAGAAAACCAAGTTACAGCCAAATTTATGAAGATATTATTAGTTAGATGTATCTGTCATAAATGCTACTTTACAAAAGGAGCACCTGATTGTATTTTTGATGGGTAGCATGAGATCCTGCCCTGCCATAATGTATCTAATCTATCATCCACGTAGGGTGCCAGAAATGTGTATCATTATAGAGAATTTCTGAATTTCCGAATTCTGGGTCTGTTTTTAGAAATTTCACTGAGCTAGGTGAGCCAGTTGCATGTAGAGGACAGTGTGGGCATACTATCTCAACTCCATCCAAGATGGCCTGCTATGCTCTGCTTTCAACCTAGTATACTCTTCCCAGAGGTTCTCCTAGACCTTTTCTTGATGAATTCTGGTCTGTTCCACATCCTCCTTAAAAAGGCCTAACTGACCTCCCTAAACAAAAAGTAACCCACCCAACTCCACCTTTTCACTGTCAGTCCCATTGCTCTATTTTTCAGTTCCCTGTTTTCTTTGACTAAATTTCTTCAACTTCATACTTTATCACTTATTTATGTAAATGTTCAATCATTTAATAATTTTTCACTTTTAATCTTATTACTCACTATTTAAAATGTAAATACCTTAACCTTACATTACTTATTTATCTTTGGAGGTAGTACCATTTAGGTTGGTTGTAGTCTGAAAGTTGATAACAGAAGACAGTTTTTTTAAAGTGACATTTTATGACATTATTTTTGATATATTTACATTTGGTCATGGGAACATATAAAAATGTGGCTCTAATCTTTGGTTCTCTGATGGAATATTTATACAGTAAAGAATTCCAACCAGAGAAACTTAATACTGTAAACTTGTATATTTAAAAGCAAAGTCTTCATCATTGTTTCCCTTGACAAGCATACCTGCCTAGTGATTTGCAGATTTCAAGAAAGTACCCTTGTTTTGTGTTGCCTTGCCTACAAACCAGATAATAAAATTGCTATTTGCTGAAGCACCAAGAGAAGTAGATAGCCCTACAAATAGCTTTTGTGTTATTTATATGAGTATCAGTTTGGGGCATATATTGAACTAAGAGAGTCACCATTTATCAGGGAAATTAAGATACTTGAAAGATTATTCTCTGGCTTTGCCCTTTTCTCAAAAGCTTTCTCACCAAGTTCAATGCACTGCAGGAACTCATTCAAATATTTTATACTGACTTGAATTTAGCTTTGGCATGTTGCTTCATTAGGAGCAATAATGAGGCTTGAATAATGACGCTTGCTAATGGAATAAAAGTACTACAGAACAACAACAGCAGGTCCCTCTATCCCTCTTGATAGGGTATTAAACACTGTTTTAAGGTTTTAACAAACAGATGAATATCATATATGCATTGGGTCAGGTTTCTGCTATGCTGTTTCTATAATTGCTAAGGACAACTTGCTGTTCAAACTGCATCTTATCCAGTCAGCATTACCCCATAATATAAATTGCCTAAATTTTAGCAACTGCAACATGTATGGTCTAGACAATAGGACACAAAATATACAATTCTTAGCCACGTTGAATACAACTGTGGCTTATGTATTTGAGTTCTAGTTTCTCTTGAATAATACTTGTTTAGGAAATTAAGGAGATTTTATTCACCTTACTGTGTCAAATATACATTATATTTGTGCAATCAGTTGCCTTTTTAGTTTCCTTTCCAAAAAACACTGATCAGATTTATAGGAGGGCTTTTATTTTTACAAAGAATCAAAACATCATATTTAAAAGCAGAATGTTTGAGCTGGAAATAAATTTAAGTGATTTAGCTCAATTCCTTTTTTATAGAGTAGGAACCTATATTGGTTATTTCAAAATGGAATTGTTCTGAAATATCAACTTTAGGTGACTAGAAAATGTATTTTCTTTTTAGTCAAACACATGCATAATCAAAGAAAATGGAGATATATTACACATTCTGAAGTTTGACACCCCGCTAAGATCTTCACTGGAATATTTTAATTACAGTAAATGTTGTGATCATTACATCTCAACCCTTTCAATGTTTATTTCTCTTTCTCATACACTTGGATAAATGCCAAGTAGATAGCATCTTTAACAGAAAGAAATATGGAAATACTTGATGAATTTCAGATCATATGTGGAATATTGAAATCATTTAACTGCAGTTCACACTGTTTGTAATCAAATAAGAAAGTATATCAGCAACTTAATTGGATTCAGTAAGTTTGAATGGATTTTCTCTGCAGGGTTGTTAAGCTGTAATATTAGCAATGGGCTGGTGCTACTCCAGTCCTTTTGCTCCTTCAGAGAGAGGACTTCCCAAAAGAAAAATAGTGGAGAGGGCCTGCCAGGATTTATATAGAATTATAGTACATTATATTTCTGACTTTTGTCTCTATGCTTTATTTTTCAAAAATGTGAATCTTCACGTAGCTTTATCAAATATCTTTCAACATGAATCACTCTAAAACATTTTGATCCCTTGAAGACCTCTGAAAAGCCAAAGTAGGTAACAATTAAATCATATTTTCAGGTCTATGTGTGTTGCTAACAGAAAAGTTCCAAATATATGCTTTACTTTCCAAGGAATGTATATACACCAATTTCAAGGCTCTAGCAGTTAACAAAATATAGCAATTGGCATTAATTGAACACATAAATAAAAAATACATATGCACACGTATACATATAATATGTGCACTGTGTGTATGTACATTGGCTAACTAACAAAGTACATAAATGCAACCAAAGGGACAGGGGTACCTCTAGTGACTAGCAATGGGAATAAATCTCAACTCAATTTTGAGGTGCTGGGAAATATTTAGTGAAGGAATGAATACAATTATGAAAGAAACAGAAAAACTGTGAAACATTGCCACAAAAGTGTGTACAAGAAGTCCAAAACCACAGGAGATAGCAATCAAAAGAGCAGGGGTTTCATTCAAACAGTCCTAGTTTTGACTCCCAACTTAGCCACTTAGCTGTCATATTTTGGACAAGTTTCCAAAAGTTTTGAACCTTGGTATCTATCTTAGCTCATGCTGCTATAACAAAATACCATAGACTGGGTGGCATTAACAAAAAAATTAATTTCACGTAGTTCTGGAGGCTGAGAAATCTAAGATCAAGGTGCTGGCTCATTTGGGGTTCATGAGGGCTCGCTCTCTGGCTTGCAGATGGCTTCTTTCTAGTCATGTCCTCACATAACCCTCCCTCAGTGTGTGCATGCAGAGGGAGAGAGAGAGAAAGAGACCCCTCTTCTTCTTCTTATAAGGGCACCAATGCCATCATGAGGAGCCCACCCTACCTAATCTAACCCTAATTACCTCCCAAAGGCCCCCCTCTCGTAATACCTCGTGGGTTAGTGCTTCAGCAACAAACATTGTCTGTAACAGTATCCTTTTCTGGAAATGGCATAAAATAGACCTTGCTTAAATTTGTGGGAGTCAGAACACAGTAAACTTGGTGCTGCAGCTCTGGTACTGCTACTGCAGTTTGTGACCCTCCAGTGAGGGAGTCAACAGCTGATCAACACAAAATGGCTCCCACTACTTGAGGTTTATGGCCAAGAACTCTCAAATTCCAACAGAATGTGCTAGAAGACATATAAGGAACTGGCAAAAGGGGAGCTGACAAACGGTTTTGAACTGTTAGCTCATCGTCTATGTAAAAGATAGAAAATTGAGGGTGCAGTTAAAGAGATAAGTAGAATTACACTGGCAAGAGTTGTTGGAGTGCTGTGGTATTTCTTTTCCTCACCTTACACCAAATAAGAAGATTTTCATGAGAACCACTAACCAAACTTCCTGTGTATCCCCATAGTCTTGCCGGCCACAGAAGTGAGTCTGAAACACATCTGAGAAGTATAATGATAAAAGAACTTTATTATTTGCTTGAAGTGGCAGGATAGACAGCAGGACAAAGGTACACATTTCCCTTGAGTCAGATGTGGGCCACAGAGTATTTGTCAGGTACTGAAAGGAACTTTCCCAACTGAAGTAGGGTTGAGATGACTACGCTTGTGTCCTGTTAGGTCCAAACCTGAGTGAGGGTGAGGGGTGGCATAAAAGGTCAGCTGGAGGGGACCTCAATAACAAGAAAGCAGGAATTGGAACTTGCCAGTGTAGGAGGGAGGATTCTCTGAAAACACACAGAGGAAATCATTTCAAGAATGAAGTAAGCATAGAATAACTGCCAGGTTCAAAGAGGGACAGTAATAGATTGAAATAGAATTAAGCTACCCTCCTCAACCCCGAATCACCTCTCATCTTATTGAACCCTTGAAGGGGGCTGTGGGACCAGAAAATGAAGTTAAGTGGTGAGGGAAGACTTGGCAAAGGAGGGAAAAATTTGGGATTTTCTTCTCACTAAGTGCAGACTTGCAGACCTATAGCAGCATTCAGTTGGAGGAGGAGAGAAGCTTTAATATAATTGAGGTTCAGAGTTCTGAAAATTTTATTAACTCATCATTTCACTTCATGAAATGGAACTATTCTGAGGCTTGGAAATACCTAAGGACCTACCCATGAATTTATCCCAGAAGGACACAGAACCAAGCTAATGAGTAAATATGAAGAGACTAGGAAAAGACAAAGTTGCTCTATGACTTGCATATGGAGACCAATATGTTTAATATAATAGTTATATTACTGCATATAGTGATTAATATTAATAATTCTATATTAAATAGTTTATGCTAGTATTTTTATAATTTCAGAAAATAGTATATACCTAACACAAATTTTCCCATCTTATAAAATTAAAGTGAACTTTTTAAGGTTTTGGTGTATAAGGACATTGTGAAAATTATGTATATTATACATATTATATATGTAGTAATTTGAGCCTATTGCCGCCATTCCCAAAGTTAGGTACTGTTGTCTCTGGGTATATCGTCACAAAATTTAAAGATGACACTACTCAAGGATCAAAAAAAAAAAAAATACAGTTTCATTAACTATCTTATATTCTATTGGGTTTTAAGATCCTCATAAATGGATATGCAAGTCTTTGAATTTCAGTTCTCTTTGCATTTATGATGCTGTTCAAGAACAAACCCCTCACAGAGATATCAATTATTAAAGAAATGTCTTAAGTAGAGCAGGTAATCAGTAAGGTAGGCAACAAATAAAGCAACCCCGGGTATATGTTCTTCCAGCCTCCTGTCTGAAATCCAAGGAATTTGTCCGGTTTGCATAGCAGCTGTTGACAGTATCACTAAGAACAAAGCAATAAAGATACCAGAATTCTTTAAGCGCATTTGATTGCCTCTTTTGAGTATATGTGGGAACAGTATTTATTTTCTTTAGTGTTAAAAATATGAAGAGAAAAATGAACATCAATTTAGGTTCCTACTTCTCTGAGAAGTAGGAAGAGTAAAAATGTTGAGCTTCATAATGGGATCAAATTTAAGTTATCAACTTAAAATAGACTGTTACAGATATGTTGTGATATGTAAGCCTCATAGTAACTACAGAACAAAAAAACTATAGTAAATATACAAGATGTGACAAGCAAGGAATATAAGTGTACCACTAAAGAAAGTCATCAAACCATAAAGAAAGAGGACAAGAGAGTAAGAAAGGAACAAAGAGGAGCTACCAAAACAGCTAGAAAACAATTAACAAAATGGCAATAAGAACGTGCCTATCAATAATTACTTTGAATGTAAATGGACTAAATTCTCCAATCAAAAGACAGAGTGGCTGAATGGATTAAACAAAAAGAAAGAAAGAAAAAAAACAGACCCATCTGTATGCGGCCAACAGGAGACACTTTAGGTGTAAGGACACACACAGACTGAGATGAAAGGATGGAAAAAGGTACTTCATGCAATTAGAAACCAAAAATTCTGGAGTAGCTATACAAGATGTGACAAGCAAGGAATATAAGTGTACCAAGAGGTCAATCCAACAGGATATAACAGTTGTAAATATTTATGCACCCAACATAGAAGCACCTAAATATATAAAGCAAATATTAACAGACCTAAAGGAAGAAATAGACAGCAATACAATAATTGTAGGAGATATTAGTATCCCACATACATCAATGGATAGAGCGTCCAGACAGAAAATCAAAGAAAACAAAAGCCTTAAACATGTTAGACTAGATGGCCTTAACAGATATTTAGAGAAGATTCCATCCAAAAGCAACAGAATACACATTCTTCTCAAGAGCACATACATTTTTCCAGTATAGATCATATGTTAAACCACAAAATAAGGTAATACATTTAAGAGGATTTAAATCCTATTAAGTCTGTTTTCCATCCACAATGGTATGACAAGAAATCAATCACATGGAAAAAAAAACTGGAAATTCACAAATATGTAGAAATTAAATAACATGCTACTGAACAACTGATGGGTTAAAGAAGAAATCAAAAGAGAAATAATACCTTGAGACAAATAGAAATGGAAATGTAACATACCAAATTTTGGGATGCAGCAAAAGCAGATCTATGAGAGAATTTCATAGTGATAAATGCCTACTTCCAGAAAGAAGAAAGTCTCAAATAAGCACCCTATCTTTACACTTCGAGAAACTAAAAAATAAAAGAACAAATTTAGCTCAAATTAGTAGAAGGAAGGAAATAACAAATATTAGAGCAGAAATAAGTGAAACAGAGACTGAAAAGTCAATAAAAAAGAGCAATGAAACTAAGAGCTAGTTCTTTTAATAGATAAACAAAATTGACAAACCTTTGGCTAAACTCACCAAGAAAAAAAAAAGAGGACTCAAATAAAATAAAAAACAAAAGAGGAGACAATATAATTGATAGACAAAGGATAATAATAGACTACTATAAACAATTATATGCCCACAAATTTGGCAACCTAGAAGAAATGGATAAATTCCCAGAAATATACAACCTCCCAAGACTGAATCATGATGAAATAGAAACTCTGGACAAATGAATGATTAGCAAAGAGATTGAAAAAGTGCTTGACCAGACATCTTCACTGGTTTATTCTACCAGACATTCAAAGAAGAATTAATAGCAATCCTCTCAAACTTCCAAAAAAATAGAAGAGGAAGAAATGCTTCCAAACTCATTCTACAAGATCAGCATTATGCTGATACCCAAACCAGGTAAAGACACTACCAAAAGAATTTACAGTGCAATATCCCTGAAGAACATAGATGCAAAAAATCTCAACAACTATTAGCAAACCAAGTTCAAAAATAAAAGAATACACTATACACCATGATCATGTGGGATTAATTCCAGTGATACAAAGATGGTTCAATATCTGCACATCAGTCAATGTGATACATCACACTATCAAAATGAAGAATAACAATTTTGGGACTTCCCTGGTGGCACAGTGGTTAAGAATCTGCCAGCCAATGCAGGGGACACGGGTTTGAGCCCTGGTCTGGGAAGATCTCACATGCTGTGGAGCAACTAAGCCTGTGCACCACAACTACTAAACCTGCACCCTAGAGCCCGTGTGCCACAACTATTGAACCTGTGTGCTCCAACTACTGAAGCCCACATGCCTAGAGCCCATGTTCCTCAACAAGAGAAACCACTGCAATGAGAGGTCCATGA
The DNA here is from genome assembly GCF_949987535.1 of Balaenoptera acutorostrata. NCBI lineage: Eukaryota > Metazoa > Chordata > Mammalia > Artiodactyla > Balaenopteridae > Balaenoptera > Balaenoptera acutorostrata. Next base: position 48,341,611 of record NC_080067.1, on the reverse strand, counting down.
ACTGCAATGAAGAGTAGCCTCTGCTCACTGCAACTACAGAAAGCCTGTGCGCAGCAATGAAGACCCAACAGCCAAAAAAAAAAAAAAAAAAAAGAATAACAATTTTATCGTCATCACAATAGATGCAGAAAAAGCATTTTAAAAAATTCAATGTCCATTTTTGGACATTGAAAAACTCTCAAGAAAGCAGGTGTAGAAGGAACATACCTCAACATAGTAAAGTTTGTAGTTGACAAGCTCATAGCTAACATCATACTCAATGGTAAAAACAAAACTTTTCCTCTGAGGTCAGAAAAAAGACTAGGATGTCCAATCTTGCCACTTTTATGCAACACAGGATTGGAAGTCTTAGCCAGAGCAATTGGGCAAGAAAAAGAAATAAAATCATCCAAATTGGAAAGGAAGAGGTAAAACTTTCACTATCTGCAGATGACATGCTATAATATTTAGAAAACCCTGAAGACTTCATTAAAAAACTATTAGAACTCATAAATGAATTCAGCAAATTTGCAGGATATAAAATCAATACTCAAAAATCTGTTGCATTTCTTTGCACTAATATGGAACTATCAGAAAGAAAAATTAAGAAAATCGTTCATTTACAATTTCATCAGAAAGAATAAAATAATTAGGAACAAATTTAACCAAGGAGGTGGAAGACTTCTATATTGAAAACTATAAGACATTAGTGAAAGAAATTGAAGAAGACACAAATAAATGGAATGGTATTCCATGTTCATGGATTGGAAGAATTAATATTGTTAAAATGTCCACACTGCCCAAAACAGTCTACAGATTCAACACAATATCTATCAAAATTCCAATGACATTTTTCACAGAAATAGAATACACAATCCTAAACTGTTTACAGAACCACAAAAGACCCCAAATAGGCAAAGCAATCTTGAGAAAGAAGAACAAAGCCAGAGGCATCATGATTCCCTACTTCAAACTATATTACAAATCTAGTCATCAAAGATAGTTTGGTATTGGCATAAAAACAGACACATAGATCAATGGAACAGAATCAAGAATCCAGAAATAAACCTATGCATATATAGTCAATTTATGACAAAGGGGTCAAGAATATCCCATGGGAAAGGTCAGTCTCTTCAATAAACAGTGTTGGGAAAATTGGATGACTATCTTATACCATACACAATAATTAACTCAAAATGGGTTAAAGACTTGAACTTAAACCCTGAAAACATAAAACTCTTAGAAAACATAGGTAGTAAGCTCTTTGACATATGTGTTGGTAATGTTTTTTGAATTTGATACCAAAAGCAAAAGCACGAAAAGCAAAAATAAAAAGTAGCACTGCATCAAACTAAAAAGCAAAGATAACCATAAACAAAATAAAAAACCTACTACATGGGAAAAATATTTGCAAATTACATATTTGTTAAGGGGTTAATATCCAAAATATATAAAGAACTCATACAAGTCAATCATGACAAAAAAATAAATCCTATTAAAAAATGAGTGGAGGATCCAAATAGACATTTCTCCAAAGAAGACATGTAGATGGCCAACAGGTACATGAAAAGATGCTCAACATTATTAATCATTAGGGACATGCAAATCAAAACCACAATGAGATATCACTTCACACCCATAAAAATGGCTATTTTCAAAAAGACAGGAAATAACATGTGTTGGTGAGGACATAGGAAACTGTTGGTGGGACTGTAAATTTGTACAGTCACACATTGTAGAAAACAGTATTGGAGGTTCCTCAAAAATTTAAAAATACTAAAAATAAAAACGTATCATCTGATCTAGCAATTCCACTTCTGATTATTTATCTGGAGAAAACAAAAACACTAATTCAAAAAGATATGTGTACCCCTATGTTCATTGCAGCATTATTTAAAATAGTTGTTTATGGAAGTAACCTAAGTGTCCATTGATGGATGAATGGATAAAGAAGTTGTGGTATATACACAATGGCATAGTATTCGGCCATAAAAAAAAATGAAATCTTGCCACTTGTGACACTGTGAATGGACCTCAAGAACATAATGCTAAGTGAAATTAAGTCAGTGAAAGACAAACACCATACGATCTTTCTTATATTTAGAATCTGAGAAAAAAAAACAAAACACACCAAGTTCATAGATACAGAGAACATATTGGTTGTTGCAAGAGGTGCGTGGGAGAAATGGGTGAGCTTGTTTATTTATTTGTTTATTTTGCTTAAATAGATTGAATAAAATTTTTTAAATATGAAGAAAAAATTGGCATCAATCTAGGTTCCTACTTCTTTGAAAATATTGTTTTCATAATGTTTATGTTTTTATTTTTAAAAATACGCTTGTCTCTACAAATACTATAAAGCCCTTTAAATAAAATTTTTCTTTTGTTATAAGTAGGGTATCACTCTGACTCTGTAGTTCATCTTTAAGGTTATGTAAAGATGTTAATCGACTTGTCTTTCTCTGAATTATTTCTCTAAGCATAATTCCATCCAAGTCCATCCATGTTGTTGCAAAGGGCAAAATTTCAATCTTTTATGGCTGAATAGTATTCCATTGTATATACACCACATTTTAAAAATTCATTCATCTGTTGATGGGTTCTCTATTCTGTTCATTGTTGTATGTGTCTGTTTTTGCGCCAGTTCCATGCTGTTTTGATTACTGTAGCTTTGTAGTATAGCTGAAGTCAGGGAACATAATACCTCCAGCTTTGAATATTCTCAAGACTGCTTTGGCAATTTGGAGTCTTTTGTAGTTCCATACAAATATTAAGATTATTTGTTCCAGTTCTGTGAAAAATGTCATGGGCAATGTGATAGGGATTACAGTCAACCTGTAGATTACTTTTGGTTACATGGACATTTTAACAATATTAAGTATTCCAACCCATGAACATGGGATATCATTCCATTTCTTCGTATCATTTTCAATTTCTTTTATAGTTTTCAGCGTATAAGTCTTTCACTTTTTCTGTTAAATTTATTCCTAAGTATTTTATTCTTTTTGATGCCATTTTAAATGGGATTGTTTTCTTGCTTTCTCTTTCTGATAATTCATTATCAATGTATTAAAAAAGCAACAAATTTCTGAATATTCATCTTACATCCTACAGCTTTATTGAATTCATTTATTCTAATAGCTTTCTTGGTGGAAGCTTTAAGGTTTAATAAATAGTATCATGTTATCTGCAAAAAGTGACAGTTTTCTTTCTTCCCTTCCAATTTGGATGTTTTATTTCTTGATTGCTGTGGCTAGAATTGCCAATGATAAATATGTTAAATAGAAGTGGCAAGAGTGGGCATATTTGTCTCATTCCTGATTTTAGAGAAAAGGCTTTTAGATTTTGTTTATGATGTTAGCTGTGGGTTTATCATAAATGACCTTTATTATGTTGAGATATGTTCCCCCTATACCAACTTTAATGAGAGTTTTTATCATGAGGGAATGTTGAATTTTGTCAAATGCTTTTCCTGTGTCTATTGAAATGATCATGTGATTTTTAGCCTTCCTTTTTGTCAATGTGGTGTATCACACTGACTAATTTTCAGGTACTGAACTATCCTTGAATCCCTGGAATAAATCCACTTGAACATGGTATATGATCCTTTTTATATATTGTTGAATTCAGTTTGCTAATTTGGTTTGAGGACTTTTGCACCTATATTCATCAAATATTTTGGCCTGTAATTTTCTATTTTGTAGTGTTTTTGTCTGGTTTTGGTATCAAGGTAATGGTGGCCTCATAGAATGAATTTGAAAGTGTTCCCTCCTCTTCAATTTTTTGCAGTAGTTTGAGAAGAATAGGTACGAGCTCTTCTTTATGTGTTTGGTAGAATTCCCTTGTGAAGCTGTCCAGTAATGCACTTTTGTTTGCTGAGTGTTTTTGTTTTTAATTATGAATCGAATTTCACTACTAATGACTGGTCTATTTCTTGTGTGTCTATTTCTTCCTCATTCAGTCTTGGCAAATTGTATGTTTCCAGAAATTTGTACATTTCTTTTAGATAGTCCAATTTGTTGGCATATTACTATTTATAGTATTCTCTTATGATTGTTTTGTATCTCTGTAGTATCACTTGTTATTTCTCCTCTTTGATTTCTTATTTTGTTAATTTGTGCCCTCTCTTTCATTCTTGATGAGCCTGCCTAAAGGTTTTTCAAAAAATCAGCTCTTGTTTTATTGATCTTTTCTGTTGTTTTTTTTTTTTTTTGGTCTCTATTTTATTTATTTCCTCTCTAATCTTTATTATGCCCTTCCTTCTGCTTACTTTGGGTTTTGTTTGTTCTTCTTTTTCTAATTCCTTTAGATGGTAAGTTGGGTTGGTTATGTGAGACCTTTCCTATTTCTTGAGATAGGGTTGTATCACTGTAAACTGCATCACTGCATCACTTGTATCACTGTAAACTGCATCACTGTAAACTTGTATCACTCTTAGAACTGCTTTTGCTGCATCCTATAGATTTTTGAAGGTTGTGTTTCTATTTTTATTTATCAGGAAGTATTTTCTGATTTCCTCTTTTGATTTTTTCATTGATCCATTGGTATTTTAGTAGCATGTTGTTTAGTCTCCATGTGTTTTTTCCATTTTACTTTCTATAACTGATTTCTAGTTTCATACCATTGTGGTTGGAAAAAAAATGTTTAATATAATCTCTATCCTCTTAAATTTGTAGAGAATTTTTTTATGACCTAGCATGTAATATATCCTGGAGAATGTTTCATGTGCAGTTAAAAAGAATGTGTATTCTGCTGTTTTTGGATGTAGGGTTCTGTAGATATCTGTTAGGTCCATCAGGTCTAATCTTCCATTTAAGTCCACTGTTGCCTTATTGATTTTCTGTGTAGATGATCTGTCTGTTGATGTAAGTGGGCTGTTAAATTTCCCTACTATTATTGTATTATTTTCAGCTTCTCCCTTTATATCTGTTAATATTTGCTTTATATATTTAGGTGCTCCTGTATTAAGGGCATATATGTTAAAAATTGTTATAGCCTCTTCTTGTATCGATCCCTTTATTGTTATGTAATATCTTTCTTTGTCTTTTGTTATAGATATTGTTTTAAAGTTTATTTCATCTGGTATGAGTATTGCTAGCCCCACTTTATTCTCATTACCATTTGCATGAAATATCTTCCATTCTGTCAACTATCAGTCTGTGGGTGTCCTTAGCTCTGAAGAGAGTCTCTTGTAAGCAGCATGTAGATGGATCTTGTTTGTTTGTTGTTGTTTTTTTAACCCAATCAGACACTCTGTGTCTTTTTGTAGGAACATTTAGTCCATTGACATTTAAAGTAATTATTGATAGGTATGTACTTATTGCATTTTTGTTACTTGTTTTCTGGTTGTTTTTTCAGTTTTGTGTTTTTTCTTCTTTTAGTTTCTTCCCTTGTGGTTTGATGATTTTCTTAATAGTGTGCTTGTGTTCCTTTCTCTCTACTCTCTGTGTATCTATTGTAGGTTTTTGATTTATGGTTACCATGGGGTTCATATATGTTGACCTATAACTATACCCACTTGTTTTAAACTGGTAGTCATTTATTCAAACACATTCTAAAAGATTTATATATTTTTTTACTACCCTCCCCTACATATTGTGTTCTTGATGTCATATTTTATATCTTCAAGTCCGTTCCCTTACTGATTATTGTACTTGTAGTTGATTTTACAATTCTTTTGTCTTTTTATCTTTGTAATAGCTTATTAAAGGGATTGATAGTCAGCCTTTACTGTACATTTGTCTTTACTAGTGGGGTTTTTCCTTTTCTGTATATACTTATATTGTGCTATAGCCTTTTCTTTCCACTTAGAGAAGACCACTTAACATTTCGTTTAGGATAGGTTTAGTATTGATGAACTCGTTTAGCTTTTGCTCTACTGAGTTCTTTATCTCTCCTTCAATTCTAAATGATAATCTCATTGGGTTGAGTATCCTAGTTTGCAGGTTTTTCCCTTTCAGTCCTTTGAATACATCATGCCACTCACTTCTGGCCTGCAAAGCTTCTGTAGAAAAATAACCTGATAGCCTTATAGGGGTCATTTGTATATTACACTCTGTTATTCTCTTGCTGCCTTTAGAATTCTCTCTTTAACTTTTGCCATTTTAACTATGATATGTTTTGATGTGGCTCTCTTTGGCTTATCTTCTTTTGGACCCTCTGTGCTTCTTGTACCTGGATATCTGTTTCCTTCTTCAGGTCTGGGAAGTTTTCAGCCATAATTTTATCAAATACATCTTAGACTCCTTTCTCTCGCTCTTCTCTTTCTTGGACCTCTGCAATGGGAATATTGGTATACTTGATGTCTTAGAGGTCCCTTAAACTGTTCTCATTTTTTTAATTTGTTTTTCTTTTTGCTGTTCTGAATGGGTGATTTCCATTATTCTATCATCTAGATCATGTATATGTTCTTCTGTATCACCTAGTCTGCTGTTAATTCCTTCTAGTACATTTTTCATTTTAGTTATTGTATTTTTCAGTTCTGACTGGTTGTTTGTTTTATTTTTTAATTACTTATTAAAATTCTCCCTGTGTTCACCTATTCTTTTCCCTAATTCAGTTAGCATTCTTATTATTAATGTTTTGAATTCTTCATCTGATAAATGGTTTATTTCTGTTTCATTAGTTTTTCAGAGTTTTTTGGTTATTGTTCTTTCAATGGAATCAAATTCCTCTGTCTTCTCATTTTTCTTAACTTTCTATATCTCTATAAAATCAAGTGAAACAGTTACCTATTGCAATCTTGAAGGGGTGTCCTTGTTTGGGAGCATCCTTATACAGTCTGTGTGTGCCCAGTGGCTTTGGTGGGAGAGGTGGATCTGATGTGAGCACAAATCATATCTTTCTTCAGGGTGTGCTGGCAGCCTTGGTAGGAGGTGGAGCTGGAGGTGGAAAAGCTAGGTCCAGAGCCGTGTGTGAGCTCAGGCTTCTCCTTTACTCAGGGACCTGTACCACCCTATTGATGGTTGGGGTTGGGTCCCAAGATGCTGGTGTAGAAGCCCTGAGAGTCATGTCTGAGTTGGCTCCATTCCCTTTAAGTGTGTGCTCTCCCTCTTCCTAACACCAACACCCTTGCCCCAAAGGGAACCAGTGCTAGAGCAAGAGGGGCTGGCACCAGGGCTCAGTGTGGGTCTGGCTGTGGCCATTGGCAGTCCCAGCCACGGTTAGAGACTCAGAATGCTTCTGATGTGCTGCCCCTATATGCACCAGTAATGGATGCCCTCATCCCATTGAGATGCAGCTGCGGTCCAAGACACCTTCGTCTGTCACAACTGAGCTGTCCTCTTGGCTGCTTCAACCTTCACCCTAGAGGGAAGCTGCACTTCAGAGCAGGTGAGGCTTGTGTGGGTACTCAGTGTCAGCCACGGTGTGTGCTGTGGTGGACCTAGCCACAGTCAGAGACCCAGACTGCTTCTGATATGCTACCTCTGTAAGTACCTATAATAGCTGTCCCTGCCCTGTTCAGATACAGCTCTGGGTCTGAACCACATTTGTCCCTCACAACTGAGCTCTCCCCTCAGCTGGAGCAGCCCTTGCCCCAGTGTGCAGCTGCATCATGAAGCAAGTGGGTCTGGAGCAGGCACTCAGCTTAGGCTGGGGCATGCACCCGAATGGTCCCAGGAAACTGGCCAGCATCCTTTGCAGTTTCAATCCCCCACCTCTGCTCTGCTTTGGGAGTAAGCAAGCATGTATGCCTTCCTTAAAAGTGGAGTCCAGGCTTCCAATAGTCCTCCTGTTAGTCCCACCAGCCCTCCAACCAGCCAAGGGTACTTGTCTTCCTGGTGTTGGACTCCAGGGCTGGGGCATTCAGTATGTGGCTCAAACCGCTCACTCTCCAGGGAAGTTAACCCTCCTCTTCTAAGTCCCCTTCCAGGGCACAGGTCGTGACCCTATTGCTGCACTTCCCTTCCTACCCAATTCCTTGTGGCTGTTCTTACAGCCTTGGTTGTGCAAGAGTCTTTCTGTCAGTCTCCAGATAATTTGCAGTAAGAATTGCTCCACATATAGACGTTCTTGATGTGTTTATTGAGGAAAGTGAGTTGTGTCCTCCTATTCCACCATCTTGATCTGAATCCCTCTCATAAAATATTTTAGACCAGAGATGGAATATAACATTTTTAGATTAGCCAGTATGCACTTACACCTAACTTTTTTATGAAATTAAGTTCATAATTTTAAATTATACAATAGTTTGTGAAATATCTCGTTACTGTTTTTATTTTAGCAGGCTGTGGACTCTAATAAATATATAAATCGTAAAATATTTTAAAAGGGCATATATGTTGTTATTTTTTTAAAAAATCACTCTAAAAGGAAAAATGTATTTTAATACATTAATTTAAGATAAAAATTTATTTTAATTATTACTTTTTTCTCTAATATTAATTCATTTAAATTGATCAACTATTATAATGACTGACATTTTATAGTAAATGACAATATAATTAAAATTTAACAAATATTACTAAATAAGCCATTTTAAAAATAATATTCAAACTAAAGTTCCTATTTAAAATAATTTTGAACAACTTTTTAAAGATTATTATAATTAGTTTAACTAGCATTCGCCTGCAACTCAGGAAAAGTTTTCTTGAGGCTTTGTCATCATTTTTTATCTTGATATTATTGTCTAGACTCCAAACTTTCAGATGTAGAAACTTAATTTCTTTTAATTAGAGATTAAATTTTGATACCTGAGGGACTTAAAACTTAAAATCACATTTTTCATAATACTTCTGAAAGTCTTACTCTCTGATGAAAGTTTAATGTAAAGAGGTAGACATATTTAAATTCTAATAGTACATTTCCCTGGATTTGGATGATTTACATAGGCTCTACCAATCTTGTTTTTTCCTTTTTTTTTTCTTCTTTAAAATAGAAACACCTCACAGGGTCTTAAGGAAATAAAAGGAGACAATGTTGATTTAACACAGTTCCTACCACGAAGTAGGTGCTTAATTTTAGTGTCCTTTTATTTTTCCTGAAAATACTTATTTTGGAAATATAGATGATCCCTGGTAACTAAGTCTACATTTTTCTCTGTGGGGCAGCTATTGAAAAATAATTAGATTTGGAAAGCTATGAATACTTTCATTACACTTTTCGGTCTCACTGTGTGTTTTCCTTTGATCTGTTATTTCTTGCTAAATTGTCTCTTCTGGGTGAAAACTGAGATACTTTTTAGTTGCTTGTTATCTTAAAGTATTTTTTAGTATGTTAACATATTTAAAGACAAAATGCCATTAAAATTCAGAAAATAAACAGAATCAAAATCTTTGAGGGTAGAGCTGGATCATTCAGCATAAAGACTCCATCTACTCAGAGGTTCTCTCAACTTTTAGGGAAGAAGCATAGGAAAAAGGTGATTGGGGTTTAATAATCTGTAATATATTATTCATCATGCCTTGCAATATGCCATCAGCACTGTATGCCTGGGTCTTATTTAATTCCATCTTCTCCCAAATCCAGTTATTGCCAAGAATTGTCAATTCTACCTCCTATATTTGCTGAGTATATCTATTTATGTTCATCCTCATTATCACTACTCTAGGCAGATACTAGCCTCCAGGTTATTCTGCTCAGATATGCAGCACAAATGAACTTCCTAATGTTTCCCTCTGATGACGTTTGCTGTTGACTAAATGTTTGGGTCACCCCCACCCACCGCAGTCATTATGTTGGACACTTAATCCCCAGTGTGGTGGTATTTGGAGGTGGGACCTTCGGCACGTAATTGGGTTTGGATGAGTTTTGTGGGTGCGGTGCCCCCATGCTGGGATTCGTGTCTATGATAGTTCATTTTAATCTCTAATGACTCTATTTCTAGTAGTAAATAGAGTACTGACAGTCCAGGGTGCAGACTATTTATAGAGATATACAAATGATCTGCATTAGATACTCCTAATCAACCACTTAAAAGAAACAAGAAGCCAGGTGACTCTGTATATGATACTTTTGAACTTTTTAAAAAAACTAATGAAACTAACTAATACTTTTGTTATGAATATCCTTGTGTGTATGTATTTTTTTCTTTCCTCTCTTATTCCCTTATCACATAAGATAAGATATATTGACTTTATATATCATATTACCTAAGGTACAATATCAAAAATAAGAATAAACATCACTCAAGGAGTTTACTTCCTCTCCGGGGCAAGGGGTTAGTGCAGTTTTGGTTGTACACAGGATAATTGTACCACATTAGACCTTGTTATTATCTTTATTTGGAAATTAAGTATAGTTTAAGAATATATGGGTTTCAAGTTGTTAAGGAGGGGACATGTGATGGTAAATTTTATGTGTCACCTTGACTGGCTCTCAGGTGCCCAGATATTTGGCTAAACATTATTTTTGGATGTGTCTGTGGGAATGTTTCTGCATGAAATTAGCATTTGAATCAGTGGATTCAGAAAAGCAGTTTGCCTTCTGCAGTGTGGGTGAACACCCTTCAGTCCTTGAATGGAACAAAAACACAGAGAAAGGAAGACTTGAGTTATTGCTTGAGCTGGGACATTGATCTTCCCCCACCATTGGCACTCCTACTTCTCAGGCCTTAAGACTCTAGCTGAATTACACTAACTAGCCCTTGTGGGGCTCCAGTTTGCAAATGGCTGATAATGAGACTTCTCAGCCTCTATAATTGTGTGAGCAAATTTCTTATAATAAATATTTTTATTATATAAAAGATTTATATCCTATATATAAATAGGATATAAATCTAAGCAGGATTTATATCCTGCTATATATATCCTATTAGTTCTGATTCTCTAGAGAACCTTAATACTGTGCCTTATAAAGGGATGAAAAGACCAGAGTACTCTCCACCATGTAAAGATATAGTAAGAAGGTGGCCATTTGCATACCAGGAAGAGGGTTCTCACTGGGAACTGAATTGGCCAGCCCATTGATCTTGGACTTTCCAGCATCCAGAACTACCAGAAATAAATTTTTGTTGATTAAGCCACCTAGTCTATTATATTTGTTATTGCATCCCAATAAGATAAATCAGTGTTATTCCACTTCAAAGATGTTCCTCTGGTTTCCTCTGGTTTTCTGCTTCTGTTTTGTAAATAAGTTCATTTGTATCATTTTTTTAGTTTCCACATATAAGTGATATCATATGATATTTATCTTTGTCTGGCTTACTACACTTAATATGATAATTTCTAGGTCCATCCATGGTGCTGCAAATGGCATTATTTCATTCCTTTCTATGGCTGAGTAATATCCCATTGTATGTACGTACCACATCTTTTTTTCCCCCATTCATCTTTTATCTATTTATTTATTTATTTATTATACATACACATGTATGTATTCTTTTTCAGATTCTTTTCTCATATAGGTTATTATGGAGTATTGAGTAAAGTTCTCTATGCTATACAATAGGTCCTTTTTGATTATTTTATATATAATAATGTGTATATGTTAATTCCCAACCTCCTAATTCATCCCTCCCTACCACCATTCCCCCTTTGGTAACCATAAGTTTGTTTTGAAATCTGTGAGTCTGTTTCTGTTTTGTAAATAAGTTTATTTGTATCATTTTTTTAGATTTGACATATAAGCGATATCATATATTTGTCTTTCTCTGTCTTATTAACTTCACTTAATATGACAATTTTTCCATCCATGTTGCTGGAAATGGCATTATTTCATTCTTTTTTATGGCTGAATAATATTCCATTATATATATATACCACATCTTCTTTATTCATTTCTCTTGGTGGACATTTAGGTTGTTTCCATGTCTTGGCTATTATAAATAGTGCTGCAGTGAACATTGAGGTGCATGTATCCTTTCAAACCATGCTTTTCTTAGGATATATGCCCAGGAGTGGGAATGCTGGATCATATGGTAGCTCTATTTGTAGCTTTTTAAGGAACCTCCATACTGTTCTCCATAGTGGCTGTACCAATTTACATTCCTGCCAACAGTGTAGGAGGGTTCCCTTTTCTCCACACCTTCTCCAGCATTTATTGTTTTGTAGACTTTGTGATGATGGCCATTCTGACTGTTGTGAGGTGATGCTTCATTGTAGCTTTGATTTGCATTTCTCTAATAATTAGCAATGTTGAGCATCTTTTTATATGCTTTGTGGTCATCTGTGTGTTTTCTTTGTAGAAATGTCTATTTAGATCTTCTGCCCATTTTTTGATTGGGTTGTTTGTTTTTTTGCTATTCAGCTCAATGAGCTGTTTGTATATTTTGGAGATTAATCCTTTGACAGTCACAACATTTGCAAATATTTTCTCCCATTTTGTGGGTTGTCTTTTCATTTTGTTTATGGTTTTCTTTGCTGCACAAAGCCTTTTCAGTTGAGTAAAGTTCCATTTGTTTATTTTAGGAAGTGGATTACTCTAGGAGGTGGATTACTCTAGGAGGTGGATCCAAAAAGATATTGCTGCAATTTATGTCAAAGAATGTTCTGCCTAGGTTTTCCTCTAAGAGTTGTTTTTTTTTTTTTTTTTTTAACTTTTGGGTTTATTTATTTATTTATTTTTATGGCTGTGTTGAGTCTTCCTTTCTGTGAGAGGGCTTTCTCTAGTTGCGGCAAGTGGGGGCCATTCTTCATCGCGGTACACGGGCCTCTCACTATCGCGGCCTCTCTTGTTGCGGAGCACAGGCTCCAGACGCGCAGGCTCAGTAATTGTGGCTCACGGGCCCAGTTGCTCCGAGGCATGTGGGATCTTCCCAGACCAGGGCTCGAACCCGTAGCTTCTGCATTGGCAGGCAGATTCTCAACCACTGCGCCACCAGGGAAGCCCATCCTCTAAGAGTTTTATAGTATCCGGTCTTACATTTAGGTCTTTAATCCATTTTGAGTTTATTTTTATATATGGTGTTAGAGAATGTTCTGATTTCATTCTTTTACATGTAGCTGTCCAGTTTTCCCAGCACCACTTATTAAAGAGACTGTCTTTTCTTCACTGTACACTCTTGTCTCCTTTGTTGTGGATTAATTGACCATAGGTGTGTGAGTTTATTTCTCAGCTTTCTATCCTGTTCCATTGATCTATATTTCTATTTTTGTGCCAGTACCATGCTGTTTTGATTACTGTAGCTTTGTAGTATAGTCTGAAGGCAGCTAGGCTGATTCCTCCAGTTCCGTTTTTCTTTCTCAAGATTGCTTTGGCTATTTGGGGTCTTTTGTGTTTCCATACAAATTTAAAAATTCCTGTTCCAGTTCTGTAAAAAATGCCATTGGTAATTTAATAGGGATTGCATTGAATCTGTAGATCACTTTGGGCACTATAGTCATTTTGACAATATTGATTCTTCCAATCCAAGAACATGGTATATCTTTCCATCTGTTAGTGTCACTTTCATTTTCTTTCATCAGCATCTTATAGTTTTCAGAGTACAGGTCTCTGCCTCCTTAGGTAGGTTTATTCCTAGGTATTTTATTCTTTTTGATGTGATGATAAATGGGCTTCTTCCCTTAATTTTTCTTTCTGATCTTTTGTTGTTAGTGTATAGAAATGCAAGAGATTTCTGTGTATTCATTTTGTATCCTGCAACTTTTCCAAATTCATTGGTGAACACTGGTAATTTTCTGGTAGCATCTCTAGTATTTTCTATGTATAGTATCATGTCATCTGCAAACAGTGACAGTCTTACTTCTTTTCCAATTTGGCTTCCTTTTATTTCTTTTTCTTCTCGAATTGCCGTGACTAGGACTTCCAAAACTATCTTGAGTAATAGTGGCAAAGGGTGGCCATCCTTGTCTTGTTCCTGATCTTAGAGGAAATGCTTTCAGTTTTTCACCATTGAGAATGACGTTTGCTGTGGGTTTGTTGTATATGGCCTTAATTATGTTGAGGTAGGTTCCTTTATGCACTTTCTGGAGCATTTTTATCATAAATGGGTGTTGAGTTTTGTCAAAAGCTTTTTCAGCATCTGTGGAGATGATTCTATTTTTTTTCTTTAATTTGTTAATTTGGTGTATCACATTGATTGATTTGTATATATTGAAGAATACTTGCATCCCTGGGATAAATCCCACTTGATCATGCTGTATGATCCTTTTAATATATTGTTGGATTCTGTCTGCTAGTATTTTGTTGAGGATTTTTGCATCTATGCTCATCAGTGATATTGGTCTGTAATTTTCTTTTCTGTGATATCTTTGTCTGGTTTTGGTATCAAGGTGATTGTGGCCTTGTAGAATGAGTTTGGGAGTGCTCCGTCTTCTGTAACATATTTGTTTTTTGTCTCATTTTTAAAAATGGGTGGGGCTCTGTTCCTGTCTTACTGTTTCTTTGGCCTGAGGTGTCTGGCACTGGAGTTTTCAGGCAGTTGGGTAGAGCTGGATCTTGGTGCCAAAATGAGGACCTCTGGGAGACCTCACACTGATTAATATTTCTTGGGGTCTGAAGTTCTCTGTTAGTCCAGCGGTTTGGACTTGGCACTCCCACCACAGGAGCTCAGGCCCGACCCCTAGCCTGGGAACCAAGATCCCAAAAGTTATGTGGCAAAAAAAAAAAAAAAAAAAAAAGCCAGAAAAGGCCTTGGCAGTGGAGGGCAGGGCTTAGGCAGGGGGTGGAGCTTAAGCAGGGCCAGGGCATAGGCTCAGGCATGTGACCAGAAAAGGCTATGGGGTGTGGGGGGGAAAGGGCTTGGGCTCAGCACATTTAGAGGAGGCCTCGGATGGTGGAGATTCATGTCCAGGACCCTAACAGGCTTGCCTGGGCTGAAGGGAGCAGGGGAAATATTGGCCGCATTCCCCTCTGATCCCCTGATCCCCTGAAAATCTCTCCCCATCCCTGCGTATCCCTCACCTGAGTGGGCCCCTCCAGGCATGGGAACCCCTCCCCTTCCCCAGTTGCCTCTCAGGGGCGCCAGTCCCGTCCCACCTCCAATTCTCCTCCCCCCATGTCCTACCTGGTCATGCAGGGGTTCCTCCCATCCCCTTAGGTGTTTGAGGTCCCCCACCAACGCCTGGTAGGTGCCCTAGTTGTGAGGATGCGAACTCTGCATCCTCCTACTCTGCCATCTTGACTCTGCCCCTCTGGTCATGTTTTCTTTTCATTTGTCTCTAGATACTTTTTGATTTACTCTTTGAGTTTTTCAGTAATGCATTTGTTGTTTAGTAGCATCTTGTTTAACCTCCACATATTTGTGTTTTTTAGTTTTTTTCCCTGTAGTTGATTTCTAATATCATAGTATTGTGATTGGAAAAGATGCTTGATGTGATTTCAATTTTCTTAAATTTATTGTATCTGGCTTTATGGCCCAGCATGTGATGTATCCTAGAGAATGTTTCAGGTGCACTTGCGAAGAATGTGTATTCTGCTGCTTTCAGATAAATGGTCTATAAATATCAATTAACTCCATTTGGTCTAATGTGTCATTTAATGCCTTCACTTCCTTATTGATCTTCTGTGTAGATTATCTGTCCATTGACATAAGTGGGGTGTTAAAGTCTCTCATTATTATTGTGTTACTGTCAACTTATTTTATGGCTGTTAGCATTTGCCTTATATATTGAGGTGCTCCTATGTTGGGTGCATATATATTTATAATTATTATAGCTTCTTCTTGGATTGATCCCTTTATCCTTTATGTAGTGTCCTTCTTTGTCTCTTGTAACAGTCTTTCTTTTAAAGTCTATTTTGTCTGACGTGAGTATTGCTACTCCAGCTTTCCTTTGATTTGCATTTGCATGGAATAACATTTTCCATCCCCTCACTTTAGGCTATATGTGTCCCTAGATCTGAAGTGGGTCTCTTTTAGACAGCATATATACGGGTCTTGTTTTTGTATCCACTCAGCCAGTCTGTGTCTTTTGGTTGGAACATTTAATCCATTTACATTTAAGGTAATTACCGATATGTAGGTTCTTATTGCCATTATGTTAATTGTTTTGGGATTATTTTCATAGGTCTTTTTTTCCCCCCCTTCTTCTTTTGTTCTCTTCTCTTGTGATTTGGTGACTGTCTTTAGTGTTGTGTTTGGATTCCTTTTTCTTTTGTGTGTGTGTGTGTATCTATTGTAGATTTTTGGTTTGCTGTCACCATGAGGTTTTGATATAGCAGTCTATATATAAACAAGATTGTTTTATGTTGCTACTCTCTTAATTTCAAATGCATATTCAACATCTGCATTTGTACTCTCCTCTTCTCATGATTGCTGGTTTTTGATATTATATTTGTGATACCACATCTTCTTTATCCATTCATATATTGATGGATATTTAAGCTGCTTCCATGTCTTGTCTATTGTAAATAGTGTTCCTGTGAATATTGGGGTGCATGTCTCTTTTCTAGTTATTTTCTCCAGATATATGTCCTAGAGTGGGATTGCTGGATCATATGTTATCTCTATTTTTAGTTTTTTAAGAAACCTTCATACTGTTCTCCATAGTGACTGCACCAATTTACATTCCCATCAGCAGTGTAGGAGGACTCCCTTTTCTCCACATCCTCTCCAGCATTTATTGTTTGTAGACTTTTTGACGATGGCCATTCTGACTGGTGTGAGGTTATACCTCATTATGGTTTTGATTTGCATTTCTCTAATAATTAGTTATGTTGAGCACATTTTTTATGTGTCTGTTGGCCATCTGTATGTCTTCTTTGGAGAAATGTCTATTTAGGTCTTCTGCCCATTTTTTGATTGGGCTGTTTGTTTTTTTGATATTGAGCTATATAGCTTTTTGTATATTTTGGAAATTAATTCCTTATTGGTCACATTATTAGCAAGTATTTTCTCCCATTCTGTAGGTAGTCTTTTCATTTTGTTTATAGTTTCCTTTGCTTGCAAAACTTTTAGTTTTAATTAGGTCCCATTTGTTTATTTTTGTTTTTATTTCCATTACTCTAAGAAATGGATCCAAAATGATATTGCTGCAATTTATGTCAAAGAGTATTCTGCCTATGTTTTCCTTTAGGAGTTTTATGGTATCTGGTCTTACATTTAGTTCTTTAATCCATTTTGAGTTTATTTTTGTATATGGTGTTAGAGAATGTTCTGATTTCAGTCTTTTACATGTAGCTGTCCTGTTCTCCTAGCACTACTTATTGAAGAGACTCTCTTTTCTTCATTGTATAGTCTTGCCTCGTTTGTCATAGATTAATTGACCATAAGTGTGTGGGTTTATTTCTGGACTCTCTATTCTGTTCCATTGATCTATGCGTCTGTTTTTGTGCCAGTACCATACTGTTTTGATGACTGTAGCTTTGTAGTATAGTCTGAAGCCAGAGGGCATGATTCTTACAGCTCTTTTCTTCTCTCTCAAGATTATTTTGGCTATTCAGGGTCTTTTGTCTTTCCATACAAACTTAAAATTCTCATTCCATTTCTGTGAAAAATGTCATTGGAAATTTGATAGGGATGGCATTGGATACTGTCTTGTTAAGCAATAGATATTCAATTCTTAGCACAGAGCTTAAGAATATGGACAACTACTAAGGACAACTATTTGATTAAAAAAAATGCAAACTTGGTATAGGTATACCTTGGAGATATTGAAGGTTTAATTCCAGGCTACCACGATAAAGCAAATATCACAATAATGTAAGTTACATGAATTTCTTGGTTTCTAAGTGCATATAAAAGTTATGTTTATACTATACTGTAGTCTATTAAGTGTGCAATAGCATTATGTATAAAAAACAATGTACATACCTTAGTCAAAATACTTTATTGCTAAAAAATGCTAACCATCATATGAGCATTTAGCAAGTTGTAATCTTTTTCTGGTGGAGGCTCTTGCCTTGATGTTGATGGCTGCTGACTGATCAGGGTGGTGGTTGCAGAAGGTTGGGGTGGCTGTGGCAGTTTCTTAAAATAAGACAGCAATAAAGTTTGCCACATCAAGTCTTCCTTTCACAAATGATTTCTCTGTAGCATGTAATGCTGTTTGATAGCATTTTACCCACAGTAGAATTTCTTTCAAAACTGCAGTCAATCCTCTTAAATCCTAGCATTCTTTTATCAACTAAGTTTATGTAATATTCTAAATCCTTCTTTGTCATTTCAATAAGCTGTATAGCATCTTCATCACCAGGAGTAGATTCCATCTCAAGAAACCAATTTCTTTGCAACTCTTCGTCCATTAATGTTTTGTCATGAGATTGTAGCAATTTAGTCACATCTTTAGGCTCTACTTCTAATTCTAGATCTCTTGCTCTTTTCAACACATCTTCAACTACTTCCTCTAGTGAAGTCTTGAAATCCTCAAAGTCATCCATGAAGGTTTGAATCAAATTCTTTCAAACTCCTGTTAATGTTGGTGTGTTGATCTCTTCCCACAAATCATGAATGTTCTTAATCGCATGTAGAATGGTGAATCTTTTCCAGAAGATTTTAAATTAGCTTTGCTCATATCCATCAGAAGAATCACTATCTGGCAACTGTAGCCTTACAAAGTGTATTTTTTACCTAATAAGTCTTGAAAGTTGAAATTACTTCTTGATCCATGGGCTGCAGAATGGATGTTGTATTAGAAGGCATGAAAACAACATTAATCTCATTGTACATCTCCATCAGAGCTCTTGGGTGACCAGGTACACTGTCAGTAAGCAGTAATATTTTGAAAGAAATCTATTTTTCTGAGTAGTATGTCTCAACAGTTGCCTTAAAATATTAAGTAAACCATGTTGTAAACAGATATGCTCTCTTCCAGGCTTTGTTGTTTCATTCCCAGAGCACAGGCACAATTGATTGAGAATAATTCTTAAGGACCCTGGAATTTTTGGAATGGTAGATAAGCATTCAATTCAACTTAAATTCACCAGCTGCTTTAGCCCCTAACAAGACAGTCAGCCTGTGTTTTGAAGCTTTGAAACCAGGCATTGACTTCTCCTCTCTAGGTGTGACGGTCCTAGATGGCATTTGGTTCCAATATAAGGCTGTTTACTTTACATTGAACATCCGTTGTTTAGTGTAGCCACCTTTATTAATTACCTTAGCTAGATCTTCTGGATAACTTGCTGCAGCTTCACATCAGCATTTTGTTTCAACCTGAATTTTTATATTATAGAGATGGCTTCTTTACTTAAACTTCAAGAGCCAATCTCCACTATCTTCAAGCTTCTTTTCTACAGCCTTCATGGAATTGTAGAGAAGTAGGGCATTGCTATGGATTAGGCTTTGGCTTAGGAGAATGTTGTGGCTGGTTTGATCTTCTATCTACAGCTCTAAAACTTTCTCCATATCAGCAACAAGGCCGTTTTTCTTTCTTATCATTTGTGTGGTCACTAGAGTAGCACTTTTTGTCTTCTTCAAGACCTTTCCCTTTGTATTCACAACTCAACTGCTTTGTGTAAAACACCTAGCTTTAGGCATATCTCAGCTTTAGACATGCCTTCCTCACTAAGCTTAATCATTTCTAGCTTTTGATTGAAGTGAGAGATTTGTGAATTTTCCATTCACTTGAACACTTAGAGGCCATTGTAGGGTTATTGATTGTCCTGATTTCAATATTGTGTCTCAGGGAGTAAAGAAGTCCAAAGAGAGGGAGAGAGATGGGGAATGGCTGGTTTGTGGAGCAGTCAGAACACACACATCTATGAATTAATTTCACTATCTTATATGGGCACAGTTTGTGGTACCCAAAACCAATTATGATAGTAACATCAAAAATCACTGATCACAGATAACCATAACAAATATAATAATGAAAAAGTTTGATGTATTGTAAGAATTACCAAAATATGACACACAGACATGAAGTGAGCAAATGTTGTTGGAAAATTGCACTGATAGACTTGCTTGACTCAGAGTTGTCACAAATCTTCAATTTGTAAAAAATACAATATCTGCAAAGTGCAATAAAGCCAAGGGCAATAAAGCAAGGTATGCCTGTACACAATATCCATGCACTGGTTAGTGGATTGTGGGGATCATCTTAAAATGAGGTCTATGTTTTGGTGTCAGCAGTCTATATTTGATGCTATAATAGGATCAAAGTATAAATGTAATCATTTCCCCTTTCTTCTCCATGTTTCCCTCATGAACCTTTTCTTTTGTTCCTTTATGATTCAGATTCTAAGATCGGGTAAAAAAGAAAAGAGCAATAAAAGCATGAAGGCTAGGGCTAAGGAGGAGTTTTTCTGAGTTGTTAAAGAAGAACAAAAATAAATTTAGGGTTTGGTAAAAAGAAAACAAAAAAAATTTTTAAATATTGTCATAGCCTTACAATTTTAAATGAAATACCATTTTAGAATAAAAGCCAGATTCTCCTAGAATAAAAAGTATTTATTTCCATATATAAATATAAATTAAATACAAAAATATCATTTATTTATTTTAAACATATAAAAACATATGTGTGTTACACAGAAATTTTTAAAGAGTAGGTCTGGAAAAGAAGTGGGAAGAGGCAGAGGTGGTAGAACTATAGCTGTTTCTTTTAACAAATAAAGAAATTGTAGCAAATATCGACATATCTGAGAGATACATGGCTGCCATATTCTTCTTGGTACATTTGCTATAATTTATAATTACAGGTGAATGTAAATGTTTCCACTACATTCAACAAACACTTATTAAAGGCCTACTGTATGCTGGTCACTGCTCTTGGTACTGGAGCTGTAGCTGTGAAAAGGCAGATACTATCCTTATTCCCATTAAACTTACATTCTCAGGAATCAGTAAAGTTACCTGTGAAATTATCTCACTCAAGAGGATGAGAATAGAAAAGTAAGTGACAGATTTTCAAAATAAAGTTAAATGTTCCTCAATTGCTCACAAAATTTTTTAAGTACCTACTATCTTCCAGACGCCGACCTAGGTATTGTGAACACAAAGGATATTAGAATAAAAGTGTGTTTCAATTAATAAATATTCCTTGGGCTGTGAAATTGACTATAAGAATGATTGAGTTCCTAGTGTTATGAAACATTTTCCTAAGAAAGATAAAGAATTTAGAAAATAAGAATTAAGCATGTGATCCTCTATGAGGGCATTGTTAGTAAGTTAATATGAGGAAAGCCTTAATGATACCCTTAGAGATGTGGGCTTGGAGATATTAATACTGAATTGAAAAAGGAGTCTCTTTTAGAAAAATGTGGCTAGAAAATAATGTATTCCTTGGGATTGTTACGGCAGACACCTTTTCTAATTTTAATATTTTTCAGAATTTAATCTTATTCCTTCAACTTTACTGTAATGAGAATCTTACTAGCAAACCATAATGATCAAGTCATGGGGATACTCAGAACTCATCTGTCCCTATCACATCAACTCTGAGGAAGAACACTAGAGCTATAAAGTGCTCCTGTCTTCAAACCAGGAAGTGAGGTACAGAAGAATAGAGAGAACGTGCTGCAGCCGTCCCTGTTTCCTTTCTTTACAGAGGCTAATAAGGCATGTTTTCTTCTTCTTTTTCCTATTCTTCTTCTTCACCTTCCTCTTCCTCTTCTTCCTTCTCCTTTTCTTCGTCCTCCTCTTCTTTTTACATCCTCCTCCTCCTTCTTCTCCTTCAGATATAATAGACACATCATTATATTAGTTTCAGGTGTACAACATAATGATTTGATATTTATTTATATATATTGTGAAATGATCACCACAATAAGTCAGGTTATCATCCATCACTATGGTTATAATTTTTTTCTTGTGATGAGAACATTTAAGATCTACTCCCTTAGCAACTTTCAAATATACAATACAGTATTATTAACTATAGTCATCATGCTGTACATTACATCCTCAAGGCTTATTTCTATAACTGGAAGTTTTTACCTTTCACCACCTTCAACCACTTTGCCCTTCCCCCAACCCTCACTGCCTCCTCTGCTCACTACCAATCTTTTCTCTGTACCTGTGAGCTTGGTGTTTTGTTTTGGTTTTAGATTCCACATATAAGTGAGATCATATGGTATCTGTCTTCCTCTGTCTGACTTATTTCACTTTGCATAATGCTCTCAAGAACCTCTATGTTGTCACAAATGTCAAGATTTCTTTCCTTTTTTTGGATGAATAATATTCCATTGTGTGTATGTCCGTTCACTCACTGATGGACACCTACATTGCTTCCATATCTTGGCTATTGTAAATCATGTTGTAATGAGCATGGGGATGTATATATCTTTGAGTTAAGGGGTTTTTTTCCTTCATAAAAATACCTAGAAGTAGAATTGCTGGATAATATGGTAGTTCTATTTTTAATATTTTGAGGAACCTCCACACTGTTTTCTACACTGGCTGCACCATTTTACATCCCCACCAACATTGCACAGGGATAAGCATTCCTTTTTCTCCACGTCCTAGCCAACACTTCTTATTTGTTGTCTTTTTGACAATAGTCCTCCTAACAGATAGGAGGTGATATTTCATTGTGGTTGCATTTCTCTGATGATTAGTCATGTTGAACACCTTTTCATGTACCTGTTGACTGTATGTCTTCTTTGGAAAATTGTCCATTCAGATCCCCTGCCCATTGTTTTTGAGTTTTGTTTTGTTTATTTTTTTGCTGTTGAGTTGAATGAGTTTTTATAATTTTTTGGAAATTGACCCTTATCAGATGTATGATTTACATTATTTTCTTCCATTCAGTAGGTAGTCTTTTCATTTTGTTGATGGTTTCCTGTGCTATGCAGAAGCTTTTATTTCGATGTAGTCCTACTTGTTAATTTTTGCTTTTTTTCCCTTTCCTTTTAGTGTCAAATCTAAAAAGTCTGTTGAGTTTACCACCTGTAGTTTCTTCTAGGAGTTTTATGGTTTCAAGTCTTACATTTAAGTCTTTATCCATTTTGAGTTAATTTTTGTGTATGATGTAAAATAGTGGTCCAGTTTCATTCATTTTCATGCAGATGTTCAATTTTCCCAGCACCATTTATTGAAGAGACTGCCTTTTCCCCATTGTATACTTCTGGCTACTTTTTTATAAATTAATTGACCATATATGTGTGGGTTTATTTCTGGGTTCTCTATTCTGTTCCATTGATCTATTTGTCTGTTTTTAATGTCAGTACCAAACTATTTTTGATGACTCTAGCTTGGTAGTATAGTTTGAAGTCAGGAAGTGTGATGCCTCCAGTTTTATTCTCTTTTCTCAAAATTGATTTGGCTATTTGGGATCTTTTATGATCCCATAAAAATTATAGGATTATTTGCTCTATTTCTGTGAAAAATGCCATTGATATTTTGATAGAGATTGCATTGAATCTCTAGATTGATTTGGGTAGTGTGGGCATTTTAACAATATTAATAATTCTTCCAGTCCATGAACATGGAATACCTTTCCATTTATTTGTGTCATCTTCAGTTTCTTTCATCAGTGGGTCATAGTTTTCAGGGTATGGGTCTTTCACCTCCTTGGTTAAATTTATCTCTAGCTAGTTATTTTATTATTTTTGATTAAATTGTAAATGGCATTGTTTTCTTAATTTCTCTTCTGATAGTTCATTATTAATAGAAATGCAATGGGTTTTTGTACAATGATTTTGTATCCTGCAACTTAACTGAATTTGTTTATTAGTTTTAACAGTTTTTTTGGTGGAGTCTTTAGGTTTTCTGTATATAAAATGATGTTATCTGCAAATAGTGACAGTTTAACTTCTTCCTTTCCAATTAGGATGCCTTTTATTTCTTTTTCCTGCCTAATTACTCTGGCAAGGACTACCAGGACTATGTTGAAAGAAAAGTGGAAAAATGGGCATCCTGTCTTGTTCCTGACATTAGAGGAATTTATCCATTTCTTCTAGGTTGTTTATTTTGTTGGCACATAATTATTCCTTGTAGCTTCTTACAAATCTTTGTATGTCTGTTGTATCAATTGTAACAGCTCCTCTTTCATTTCTGATTTTATTTCTTTGAGTTCTGTCTCTTTTTTTCTTGGTGAGTCTATCTAAAGATTTGTTAATTTTGTTTATCGTTTCAAAAAAAACAACCCTTAGGTTCACTGATCTATTTTCTTTTTTGTCTTTATTTCTGTCTGATCTTTGTTATTTTCCTCCTTCTACTAACTTTGAGCTTTTTTGTTCTTTTTCTAATTCCTTGAAGAGCAAAGTTAGGTTAATTTTATTTGAGATCTTTATTGTTCCTTTAGGTAGGCAGTTAGCCCTATAAACGTTTCTCTTAGAACTGCTTTTGCTGCATTCCATAAGTTTTGATATTTTGTTTTCCTAATTTCATTCATTTTAGGTATATTTTGATTACTCTTTTGTTTTTTTTTTGGACCCATTTCTTGTTCAGTAGCATGTTGTTTAATCTCCACATATTTGTGAATTTTCCAGTTTTCTTTGTGTAATAATTTCTAGTGTCATACCACTGTGGTCAGAGAATATGTTTGATATAATTTCAATCTTATTAAATTTAGTAAGACTTGTTTTGTGGCCTAACATATAATCTATCCTGGAGAATACTCCATGTGCTTTTGAGAAGTATGTGTATTATGTTATCTTGGGATGGAGTGTTCTGTATGTTTTCTTATTGATTTTCTGTCTGGAGGATTCATCAGTTAATGAAAGTGGAGTATTAAAATCCCCTGCTGTCATTGTGTTGCTGTCTATTTCTCCCTTTAGGCACATTAATATTTGCTTTATATATTTAGGTGTTCCTACATTAAGTGCACATATTTAGAGTTGTTATATTCTATTGTTGGAGTGGCTATTTTATCATTATTAGTGATCTTTTTTGTCTCTTATTACAGTGTGTCTTAATGTCTATTTTCTTCTGAAGTAAGTATAGTTACCATAGCTTTCTTTGTGTTTTCATTTGCATGGAATATCTTTTTCTGTCTCTTTACTTTCATTCTGTGTGAGTCCTTACATCTGAAGTGAGTCTCTTGTAGGTATAATATAGATCAGTCTTGTTTGTTATCCATTCATCCACTGCATGTCTTTGATTGGAGAATTTAGTCCATTTACATTTCAAGTAATTATGGATAGGTATGCATTTATTGCCATTTTGTTAAATTTTTTTTAGCTGTTTTGTAATTTCTCTGTTCCTTTTTCTTCTCTTGCTCTTTTTTTCATGATGAATATTTTCTGTAGTGGTATGCTTAGATTCCTCTCTTTAATCATTTGAGTATCTACTATAGGCTTTTGCTTGGTGGTTACCATGAGGCTGACTTAAAACAACTTATATTTGTAATGGTCTATTTTAAGTTGATAACAGCTTAAGTTTGAATGTATTCTAAAGCTCTACATTTTTACTCTCCTCCTACATTTTGTTTTTGATGTTACGGTTTACATCTTTTTATCTTCTGTATCCCTTAAATTATTGTAATTAGTTTTTTTCTCTACTTTTCTCTCTTAACCTTTGTACTAACTTTGCAAGTAATTAACCCACCATGATTTCAACATTGGATAATTCTGAATTCTACTATATATTGATATTTACCTTCACATTGTAATTTCTGCTTTCAGTGTTTCCTGTTACTAGTTTGTGCCATTTTATTTCAGCTTAAAGAAGTCCCTTTAACAATTCTTCTAAGGCTGGCTTAGTGATATGACGTCCTTTAGATTTTGCTTGTCTGCAAAATTCCTTCTCTCTCCTTCAGTTGTGAAAGACAACTTTGCTGGGTAGAGTATCCTTGGTTGACAGTTTTATTTTCTTTCAGCACTCTGAATATATCTTTTCTGTCCTGCAAAATTTTTGCTGAAAAATCTTCTGATAGCCTTATGGGGGTTCCCTTGTACGTAACAAGTTGTTTTTCTCTTGCTATTTTTAAAACTCTCTCCTTGTGTTTAACTTTTGGCTCTTTAATTATGTGGCTTGGAGTGAGCCTCTTTGGGTTCATCTTACTTGGAACTCTCTGGACTTCCTGGATTGGGTGCCCTTCTCCAGGTTGAGGAAGTTTCAACCATTATTTCTGAAAATAAGTTTTCTGCCCCTTTCTCTCATGCTTCTCCTTTTGGGACCACTGAAATGCAAATGTTGGTCCACTTGATATTGTCCCACTATCTTTCTCCTTAAGCTATCTACACTCTTCTTCATTTTTTTTGTTGCTGCTCTGATTAGGTGAGTTCCACTGCTCTGTCTTTGAGCTCACTGGTCCTTCATCTACTTCATTAAGCCTGCTGTTGAACCGCCTCTTTTGGGTTTTTTTTTCCCCCCAGTTCATTGTTTATATTCTTCAGTCTGTGACTTCTGTTGGTATTTTATTATATTTTCTATCTCTTTGTTGAAATTCTTACTTTGTTCATTCATTCACCTGAGCTCACCAAACATCTTTATGACTGTTATTTTGAACTCTTGTTAGGTAAATCACTTATCTCCATTTTATTAAGCTCTTTTTATGACATTTTATCTTGTTATTTCATGTGGAACATCTTTCTCTGTTTCTTCATTTTCCTTGACTCTCTGTGTTGGTTTTTATGCATTAGATAAACAGCTACCTTTCCCATCCTGGAAAGAGTGTCCTCACGTAGAAGATGACCTTATTTTTTGACCCTTCCCTTCTCTTGGTTGTCTCTTAAACCTTTGTGATTGTCCAAGCAGCCTGCTTTATTTTTAGTGGATCTCAGTAGTCCAGGGTGTGCTGATACTTGTCAGTGTCCCAAAGGATCTCAGTTGGCACCTAGATTCAGGATGATTGGAAACCAGACCCTCAGGCACCAGCTTTTAAAGTATGCAAATATATACAGTTCTGTGGGACCAATAACATACGACCTGCTGAGACCACGGCCAGATGATCGGGGGGCAATTTCCTGGGCAGCAGCCACAAAAACTGGGGCATAGGATATAAAAAACAGGGCACAGGATGTGTATAAAACTCCCCTTCAGGAGATACTGTGCCTTTGAAATGCAACAGACAGAGAGCATGAAGATAGCGCCTGCCCTCCAATGTCTCTGAAGAGGATTACAGTCACCCAATAGATGCCTGTTTAATTGGAAGCCTGCCCCTCAGGCCACAACTATGAGGATTAGCTATTACGCTTCTCTCATAGAAAGACTGGGTAACTCATTTGGTTGTTTCTCTGCTGTGCCCTGGGGATGGTAGCCAGTTAACTCTTTCTCCATTGGGTATAGTCCTGTGGGACCTATGAGCATAAGCCCTGCTGTCCACCAGAGCCTGGTGATGTATAGGTGTCCTCTGGGTGGCATCCACAAAAATTGGGGCACCAGATGAGGATACAAGCTCCTTTCTAGGAGATATTGGTGACCTGAATGTGGCAGAGGGAGAGTGCCAAAATGGCTCCTGCTGGCCTCCATCCTGAAGAGTGTATCAGTAGGGCCCTAGATATGTGTTAAATTAGCTGCCTGCCCCTCAGGAATTTAAGTGTCTATTGCTCAGTGTGATTTAATGACTATTGGTATAAATCTTTTTTCCCTCTTCATTCCTTTAGAACTCAGAAATCACTCAAAACATAATGTCATATGTGTGGTTCTTATCTTCCAGTTTGTTTAGTAAGGGGCCCAGTACACCCTAAGTACAGATGGAGGTAAATAAGAACTCTAATGTACAATTTAAAATTCTGCTTTGTGCTAATAAAACAAAAATATCATTTTAGAGTGATTCCATTTTAAGTTTTACTGTGATAGGTATATGTCATAATCCTTCACTCTCTGTACTTTCCTTTTAGAAGGATATAGGCTTCTTTAATATGTGGAAAGGATATAGCCTCTCTGTTTGGAGACAGCATAGCTTCTAAAGTGCCTACAAGAGCACTCTCTATATGCTGCTGGCTCACAGTGCAACTGGATATTCAGTGTCTTGGCTTTCTGTTTCCATCATCACTAAAGTGATTTTATGCAGGGATTTCATACTGATTCTCTGAACTGGCAGATAATCTTGACTGCTTCCTTTCCATTCATAATGGAGCCTCTGGGACTCTAAACATCAGCTGCCAGGTCCTCAGGGAATCTCTATATTCTCTGCCTACTTCCCTCTGTTCTATTGAAGTTTCCTTTAAACTTTTTCTTCTTTTCATGAAGCTCCCCTTGCATTTTGAATGATTTCTGCTTTGTGAATTTAGCTGCTAAGCTATTTGATCTGTACAAGTTTATTGCTGTTTTTACCTTTGTTGTAAAGTGTGCCTTCTATCATGACACAATATTCTTCTTCACTCGGTTTCATGTGTTTAGCCTTAAACTATAGCATGTGCATGTATGATGCTTCTGGGGTTTTTTTCAGGTACCTATTTGGCAACCCCTTCATTTTCAACCTTTCTTCATTATTGTTTTTCAGTCTGTTTCCTATGACCTGTATTTAATAGATGCTTTTGAACTTTGTATTTTAATAGGAGTTATAATTCTATCCACACATAGGGCAATGCTTGTATATGTTTGTCAAGCTTCTCCCAGCTTATTTTACGTTTATTGCTTATTTTAAACTATCTTTTCCTACATTTCCTTGTACTTTTGCATGTTTTTATCAAGTTGTTACTCATTTCATGTTTTCCCCCACATATTTGGATATTGTAACTATAATTTTTGTTCTATTACCTTACCTGACCCTGCATTTATAATTAGATACATATTTCACTACTGTTGTTTTAAAAGAAAATATTTCCCCATGACAGATACTGATTCCCCACCAAGATTGTCTATGTCACCCATCCTGCTGAGACATGAAGAAACACTTTTACTTATCCTATCTGCCCTCTGCTCTGCCCCCCACTATGGGGCCTTAGAATGCCCCAATTCCTGGCTAAGCTAGTTAATTATAATCATTGGCTGTGATTAAAGTTTTCTTATCATTTAGAATATTCTTTCTGTTTCAAGTGTCCTTAAAGTTTGGATTCTGTTTTTGAATCATTTATTATTTGGTTTATGTATATCCTCAATCATCTCTCACAGATGGAGTTTATTACATTATTGTACATTATCAGTCATCTGCCTCTGAGATGATACTGTCAGCAGGTATAGGATTTGGAGGATACATAAATTTTTCTCAATAGTCAGCAAATATTAAATTCTTTCCTCAAATTTCAGGTGTTACAATGAGAAATTTGATGCCAGTCCTTTTTCCTGTGTACCTAACATTTTATTGTCATTATTAGCAATATTATTAACAATAGCATAAATTATTATTATGCTCTAGGGACTTGAAGATTTTAACTTTATTGTAATACAATTTAAACATTTGTCACATTATAAGAAAGTATATCTCTTTTTTTCATTAATGCATCTTAGAACCTGATAGGCGCATTCATATCCAGACACAGGTCTTCCTAAAGTTCAGACAGACTTAATTCCATTATTTGTTTGTTTCCTAACCTGCATCTTTTCTTTTTCTTTTTTCTCCTCCTTGAAATATTATTTTCACATTGAGTGTCCTGGATTTCCCTTTCATATATATATCCTTTCATATTTTCCCTCTGTTCTTGACAATATTTTTTATATTTCCAAGCCACTAATTTGGGATGACTATAGGTACCATTATCTTTTTCATTTCATGAATGTCATATTTTAAAAGTAATATGGGTTTTTGTCTGTTCAACCTTCAGAATGCCCGTTATTGCTATTTTTTGTTTGGTTTTGTTTTTAATCATCCTTCCCTACCTGCTCTAATATGCCAAAACTTGTGACAGATCATCTATGTAGCTATGGGGACTGCTTAGACATACTGTTATTGTTCTTTGCTGAGTGACTTGGCTCACTGAGGCTCAGGTTTGATTCCTTCTTCACCCTGTGCAGTGACAGTCCTTCAGTAGGTACAGTATTTCTTGCATGTGCTAACAGTTAGAACTGAGACTTGTGAGGAGTAGCAGAACATGTCACTCCAAAATATGCCACTTTGGCATATTTATTATTTTGAATTAACAATACTTAAGAAGCATCCAGTGCAAGTAGGATAGTCTGACTCTTTTCTCCTGAAAGTGGAAAATAAATCTTCCATGTGAAAGGTATCCTCCTTGTACCAGGAGGATAGAAGACATCATTATCACTAGAGATAAGGAATTTAGGGCTGTGAAGGTTATATAAACAAGCCTTGTTAGTTTTTATCATTTGCTACCTATAGCCTCAAGCCCTTGGTCTTGTCAATTTTTACAAATGTATTGTTTCTTTGTTTAAAAGGTATAAAAGTTTCCTGTTCTGGTTACTTCTTTGGGCCTTCATTCCCTTGTGAAGGTTCCTATGCAAATGTAAAAATGCAATAAAATTTGTATGTCTTTCTCCTGTTAATCTGTTTTTGTCAGTTGAAATTTTCAGAACTAGCCAGGGACCTGAAGAGGGTCAAAGAAAACTTATTCCTCCCCTACACTTGTAAAGCCATTGAATATGAAATATTCTCCCCTTACTCTGTATTCCTTCAAGCTTTCCTAGCCCCATGAGTGGTCTCACATCCTAACCTGCTCCTTCATTTCCTCATTGGTCTTCTTGCCCTGGGAGAGATTAGGGTGATTTGCAATCTCAGCTGGCCAGAATGCTCAGAGAGCTGCAAGTCATGTGGTTCTCAGGATCCTCTGCTTTGAGGACCTCACATCTGTCCTTCTTCACTCTGGTGTCCCCAGATTCACCCAGACCATGGAGGAGAAGGCCATGTAACAGTTCTCTTTACCTTAATTACTGCAGAACAAATAGGTTTTTTTGTTTTGTTTTGTTGTATTGCACCTATATGCCTTTAAAACCCCAGTGGTCCTTTGCCTTAGGAAAAGGAAATAGATTGGAATTCTCAATAATGGAAAGGAAGCTGAGTTCCCACAGTCATGTTTTAAGAATCCTCTACTCCTCCTAATGATCTCTTCCAAGTGTTCTAATCCTCCTCGCTCTGACCCCAAGTCCCTAGGAGCAAGGATCCTCTCCCAATGCTTTATATCTAATTTGGTCTCTTTAACCAGACCTTCAGATTATGTTCAAGGATCCTTTGAACATTTTCTTTCAGGTTCTCTTGGTTCATCCAAACTCCACTCTGTGTTCCTTCCTGGTGTATCAGTTTAAGCCCTTATTGACTTAAGTAGGTAATCCAGCTACCAATTGACTAGCTCAACTATACAAATTTCTAGGAAAAAATTTATTTGAATGATGTGCATATGACATTTTTAAATTAGAAAATAGGACTGTAAATACATGTGCATACATCAAGCTTCCAATATTTTTAGAAAGGTATTTTAAATGCATATTAAATCTTCCCAAATCACCCTTAATAAGCTTTAAATGTCACTCTGAAAAACACAATGTGACTGTAATGTCTACATAAACTTCTTTATAGTCTTTATAGCTGAATCCATAACACTTCTAGGATTATTCTTTTTTTTTTAAATTTTTTAATAAATTTATTTATTTATTTATCTTTGGCTGTGTTGGGTCTCCGTTTCTGTGTGAGGGCTTTCTCCAGTTCTGGCGAGCGGGGGCCACTCTTCATCGCGGTGCGCGGGCCTCTCACTGTCGCGGCCTCTCCCATTGCCGAGCACAGACTCCAGTCGCGCTGGCTCAGTACTTGTGGCTCACGGGCCTAGCAGCTCTGAGGCATGTGGGATCTTTCCAGACCAGGGCTCGAACCCGTGTCCCCTGCATTGGCAGGCAGACTCTCAACCACTGTGCTACCAGGGAAGCCCCCGAGGATTATTCTGTTGCTGTCATTTTGTAATTAATTTCCTCCTTGGGCCATCGATGGATGTTCTATGGATGTGCATGTAATAAATGCTGCAAGAAAGAAAATGTACAGATATAAGCTTTCTTGTGAAGTGCAAGCAAATCAGTTGTGACCAGTTCAATTTAAATTCTTTTACCCACTGAAAATAATATTTAGAGGAAAACATACCAAAGTAGTTTATTCTGATGGAATATTTTGGTGAGTCATGATGTGAAATTTTCAATGTCTCATTTTATTTCTGAGGTAAAAGATAATATATAAAATAAACAACTAATAATGAAAAAATAAGATTTATTAGACACTCTGTGCCAGGTAGTCACTTAGTACTTTAGATGCACTGTATCCTTTAGTAAACATAACTCAAATTAGTAGTGATTACTATTATTATTAATATTACTATTATTTTTTTCATTTTATGGATGATAATGGAGTATAGACAATTTAAGAAAGTTTTATATTTAAATAAATATATCTGAAAATATATGAATTAGATGTGATTTCATATAATTATTGAATATTCTATTAACCATGAAATATTTCTAAATATGAGTCTGTGGCAGTTGGCATTGAGAAAAATATAAAGTAAATACTGGGTTCTAAATTATTTGTCATCCCTCCATAAACGTATTTTCTCATTTTTAAAAATTTTAAAAAATTTCTCAATTGTATAAATTATGGAATAGAACTTTCCAGAAAAAGCTAATTTTATGTGCACTTTAATGATATTCAAAATAATAAACATAAATTTAAACAAAAGATCTGTGTGTATGGTTTTGTTATTCAGTCCTCCTTTATATCAAATTAATTCAATATTGATCAATAAAATCAATTAAATTGAAATCAAGGGTAAAGGGATTTTACTCTTTAAACACAGGCAGAAAAATATTGGGTTATAGCAGTAAATGTAGTATATTAAGGAAGACTGTCCTTATTGTAAGCCAAACAGGGCATGCTTACTTGAGACAACATAATCAACATATTTAATTTAAATGATGTTTGCTTTTATTCTATTTAAAAATATTCAATGTTTACAAGAATAAAGCATGTAATTTAAATATTAAACTTATTTAGTTAGAATCTTTTGTAATAAATTTTTATATGGACAGATAAATGTTTACATTTCACAAGCCAGAGCTTGTACTTGTACACTTTGTTTCTTGCAGCACTAGTTATGTGAATATTCATAGAACATCCATCAGTAGCCCAAGGAGGGAATATGGACAGAAAAATTTAGAAAGTTTACTATGCTTTTAAAATTGTGGAACTTAAAAACTTTGCCTACAATTATTTGCAAACAAAGAATAGCTTTGCTTTATTTTACTTTGTGTTCACATAAAAGCCCAGGTCAGCCCCTAGTTCAGCTTGTTTATCCCTATGCTGTCCAGGCAGCTCAGCCATGCTGGCCCTAGACAAATCCTCATCAAGACAGTCATATACACATGGGTCCCGAGAAAAACAGTTTCAACTGGAATCTGTCCTGCTGCCATTACCTTGCTCAAAGAAACTGTGTGTTTTGTTTAATTGTTCATTTTGGTTCAAAAAAGGAGATAGCAAAAATAAGAAAAGGTCAAAAAATGATCATTGATAGCTATGTTTTCCTATGGTTTAAACCCTATTTTTGGATTTCAATAAAAAAAAAATACTCATTTCAGAAAAAAATCTCCACATCATTGTTACCTGAATATTTCTGTTTCCAATTTATCATAGGGAGAAATAAGACAATTTGGATAATATTGAGACTAGAAACAGATATTTTCAAATTTGGAAGGAGATAAAATAAACTTTGTATATGCATTATTCAGGTCTCACTTTGTTATCAAGTATGGCATATTGTTTCTACTGGTAATTTCTTTAGGCAAAAGTAGATAACTCTTAATAAGGGTAAGATAGCACCCTATTTATTTAATCTGGGGGGGGCATATGTGTGTAATTAATGTTCTTTTATTTCAAAAATGTTATATAATGAATTTGGTTTGGTTATCTATAATAATGATGAGAAGAAACTGTGTGTGTGTGTGTGTGGTTTAGGGACAGAATTTCAATGTCACATTCTATCATGTGATTCTGTACTTGATAGGTGTGCTTTAAGATTTGGCTACATAAATCCCCAAATTCTCTAAGACAGCACAGCCAGGTGGCATATGCCACATCATATACACCTTGTAAGGTCCTTCAATCTTCAACAAGGAGAACTCATTCCCTTTATACTTCATCCTAGTGAGACACATCCAGACAAATCAATACATATACTAAAAACAAAATATAAAAGGAAACAATTGATTACATCATCCAGAGAAGCAATTAATCGTTTGAACATGACTAACAGCTCAAGAATATAAAGAGAATTGGTGATCTTCTCTTAAAACAGTAAAAAAATTTTTTTTTTCTTTTTAAAGTACCTTCGCTGTGAAATTATGTATGTAATTATATGAAGAAAAGGAAATTATTTCTACCAGTCAGATAGCAAGATAGAAAGGAATCATCACTTGGTTTGTGCATATCTCTATCAACATTTTAAAAAATATGGATGGATTCATGATACCTTTCAGGGATCTGGTCAAGGTTTCTAAGTTCACTGGACAGCACCATTAAGAGATAGCAGTTATCATGAAGATTGATAATCCTATAGTACTACTGCTAACTTTATGTAAAGTTAAAGAATCTCCAGGGATACATGAGTATATTTTGCAGCCAGAATTTACACAATATGACAACTATTGTAATAAATAATTATGACCTAAAATTAAGGGTTTACAAAATACTTAATACTAATTACATGTTATCTGTAATAAAGTTTCATATGCATCAAATGAAACTTCAAAAATTGATAGATAATTACATTATACTTAAGATATTAAAGTAGAACACTAAGAAATAACAAAGTATTTAAAATTATATATGTACAGAATCCTTTTTTGAAACACTAACTTCATATGACACTTTCTAATCTTTTCTCTGTCACAAAAATATAATGTGCACCAAAGACTATTCAACTGTACTTTACATCTTAACAAAGTTTACCTTTTCATTAAAAAAAAAAAAATTCCTACTCACCAGCATTCAACATCTATTACATACGTCTCAGTAAATTTTATACAATCACCATTCTAGTGGCTGTTTCAAGGCTAATGAAAAGTAATTAAAACTAAAACCTTAGTACTGGGAGTAGAGCTTTATTTTCTATGGTGAGTTTTTTTGGATATTGACATTTGATTTGTTTTCTAGAAACTATACTCTCCATAAGGAAGTGCAACTCTTTATTTGAAATCTCTTTCAAAAATCTTCAGTAAAATATATTTTTACCTGTTGATATCCTTTACTTCAGATACCAAATTTCTCTTTAAAAAGTCTTTGAAAATTATAAGATTCACCAGAAACATGTGCACACATGTATCATTTAGGCATGATTCTGTCTACAAGTAACAGAAAACACAAACAAAATGACTCACACAAATAGTGCTTTATTTGTTTCACATATAGCAAGTCCTGAGTAAGTGACTCCTAGAATAATCTTGTGATGTTAGGGCCAATGTATTTTTGTTGTTGTTTTTGTTTGTTTAAATAAACTTGCCTGTTCTCTTATGATCATAAAATTGCTGTGTAATCCTAGACATCCTGTTTTCTTTCAAAGTAGAAAGAAAGGGTAGGGGAAAAAAGGGTCAGTGCATCTCTATTTATTAGGGCTGTGTCACAGGGCTAGCAGCAATGAGAACTAGGTGAGTATTTGACTTTCACAGCATACATAGGCATGTAAAAAAGGAAATTGGTATTGTGTATAAGAATGAGACAAACTACAATGACTTCCAGAATATCCTTTGCAAACATTCACAACCAATTCAAATGGAAATCCTCCGTTGTCTGTTCTTATGAGTTGAATTGGGTACCCCCCAAAAGATATATTAAAAGTCCTTACTCCCAGTACCTCAGGATGTGAACTTATTTGGAAATAGGGTCATTGCAGACGTAATTAGTTAAGATAAGGTCATACTGGAATGGTATTGGCTCTAATCCAATAAGACAGGTGCCTTTATAAGGAGAAGAGAGAGGTGCAGAGACAAGACAGCCATGTGAATACACAGAGATACAGAAACACATAGGAAGATGGAGGCAAAGATTAGGGTTATGTTACCACAAACCGAAGAATGTCTGGGGCTACCAGAAGTTGTAAGAGGCAAGGAAGGTATTCCTCTGGAGGCCTCAAAGGGAGGATGGCCCTGCTAATACCTTGATTTCAGTCTTCTGGTCTCCAGAAATGTGAGAGAATAAATTTCTCTTGTTTTAAGCTACCCAGTGTGTAGTACTTTGTTGCTGCAGCCCTAGGAAATTAATACAACCAGTTACCAAGTGTCACTCTATAAAATAATTTCTGTTAAAAATTTGGTGAATTTTTCCCATAAATCTCCCTATTTGGATATCATATAGGTATTCATAAAATATATACTTAGATAGACATGTATTAGTTGCCACTTGTACACTGCCTCATATCTCTTGCAATCACTGTAACACCTACAGCCAGAACCAGGGCTGCAGCTAATACTTCTGGGTGGGCTTTGACCCACTTCATGCTGAAACAGTCGCTAGGGATTCTCTAATGCTCCTATAAGAGATGCCAGCGGGAGCCTGCTTGTCTTCCAGGAAGCTTGCCTACAATTTCTGGAGCATTCCTGTCCACCCAGGAAACAAATAATGGAGGATGGAAACTAGTAAATAAATGCTTCTTTTAATTCTCAGAAATTCTTTTTTTCTAAGTTTTTTTCACTTTTAGGGAGATATAATTGACATATAGCACTGTATAAGTTTAAGGTATACAGCATAATGATTTGTTTTATATATGTATTGTGAAATGATTATCAAATTGAGTTTAACTAGCATCCATCATCTCAGATAGTTACAAAAATCTTTATTCTTTGTGACAAGAACTTTTAGGATCTACTCTGTTAGTAACATTCAAATTAACAAAGCAGTTTTTTTTGTAAATTATTTATTTATTTATTTATTTATTATTTATGGCTGTGTTGGGTCTTCGTTTCTCTTCGAGGGTTTTGTCTAGTTGCGGCGAGTGGGGGCCACTCTTCATCACGGTGCGCAGGCCTCTCACTATCGCGGCCTCTCTTCTTGTGGAGCACAGGCTCCAGACGCGCAGGCTCAGTAGTTGTGGCTCACGGGCCTAGTTGCTCCGCAGCATGTGGGATCTTCCCAGACCAGGGCTCGAACCCGTGTCCCCTGCATTGGGAGGCAGACTCTCAACCACTGTGCCACCAGGGAAGCCCCAACAAAGCAGTTTTAATTATGGTAATCATGTTATACATTGCAACCCCAGTACTTATTTATCTTATAAGTCTGTACCTTTTGACCATCTTCAATCAATTTCCCCAGCTCCTACACCGTTGGTACTGGTAATTACAAATCTGATCTACTATGATATTTTTGTTTTTGGTATTTTCTTAGATTTCACATATAAATGAGATCATAGAGTATTTGTGTTTCTCTGTCTGACTTATTTCATCTAGCATGATGCCCTCAAGGTCCATCAGTGTCACAAATGGCAGGATTTTCTTCTTTTTTTGTGGCTGAATAATATTCTGTTGTATATATACACCATAATATCTTCATCCATTTGTCTATTGATGGACACCTCTGTGTTCATGTGTCTTGGCTATTATTAATAATGCTACAATGAACATGAGTGTTCAGATATCTTCTCCACATAGTGTTGATGTTATAGGTGGATATATACTCAGAAGTTGAATAGCCAGATCATATGGTAGTTGTAGTTTTAATTTTTGAGGAACATCCATACTACTTTCCATAATGAGTGACTACCAATTTACAATTCCACAAAAAGTGCACAAGGGTTCCCTTTTCTCTACATCCTCTCCAGCATTTGTTATCTCTTGTCTTTTTGATGACGGCCATTATAACAAATATAAAATTATATCTCACTGTGGCTTTGATTTTCATTTCCCTATGATTAATGATATTGAGCACCTATGTAACTGTTGGCCATGTGTATATCTTCTTGGGAAAGGTCTCTATTCAGGTCCTTTACCCATTTTTAAATTTTTTTTTTTTTTTTTTTTGCTATTGAGTTGTGTTTGTCCTTTATGTATTTTGGATATTAACACCTTATCAGATATATGATTTGCAAATATTTTTTCATTGACAAGAGTGTCTTTTAATTCTGTTGATTGTTCCTTTTGCTGTGCAGAAGCTTTTTAGCTTGATGAAGTCTCACTTGTTTATTTTAGATTTTGTTATTTGTGTTTTATGAATTAAAGCCAAAAAATTATTGCCAAGACACATGTCAGGGAGATTTTTTCCTTTGCTTTCTTCTAGGAGTTATATGGTTTCTGGTCTTATGTTTAAATCTTTAATCCATTTCAAGTTAATTTTTGTGAGTAGTGTAAAAGAGGGATTTAATTTTGTTCTTTCATAGGTGAATATCCAATTTCCCTGGTACCATTTGCTGAAGACACCATATTTTCTTCACTGAGTATAATTGATCCCTTGTCAAATATTAGTTGATCAAATAAACAGGGTTTATTTCTGGGCTCTCAATTCTTTTCCATTGGCCTATGTGTCTGTTTTTATGCCAGTACCATACTGTTTTAATGACTATAGCTTTATAATATAGCTTGAAATTAAGAAATGTGATGCTTCCCACTATGTTCTTCTTTCTCAGGAATGCTTTGGCTATCTGGGTCTTTTGTGGTTCCGTATAAATTTTAGAATTGTTTTTTATATTTCTATAAAAAATGCCATTTAAATCTTGATAGGGATTGCATTGACTCCGTAGATGGCTTTGGTAGTATGGACATTTTTTTTTTTTTTTTTAAAGGATTTTCTTATTTATTTATTTATTTATTTATTTATTTTTGGCTGTGTTGGGTCTTCGGTTCGCGCGAGGGCCTCCTCCAGCCGCGGCAAGCGGGGGCCACTCTCCATCGCGGTGCGGGGACCGCTCTTCATCGCGGTGCGCGGGCCCTTCTCTATCGCGGCCCCTCCCGTCGCGGGGCACAGGCTCCAGACGCGCAGGCTCAGCAATTGTGGCTCACGGGCCCAGCCGCTCCGTGGCACGCGGGATCCTCCCAGACCAGGGCTCGAACCCGTGTCCCCCGCACCAGCAGGCAGACTCCCAACCACTGCGCCACCAGGGAAGCCCGTATGGACATTTTAACAATGTTAATTCTTCTAATCCATGAATATGGGATATCTTTCTACTTATTTGTGTCTTCTTCAGTTTTTTTCATCAATGTCATAGTTTTCAGCCTAGAAATTTTCATCTCCTTGGTTAAATTTACAGCTAAGTATTTTGATTTTGATGCTATTGTGAATGGGATTTTTAAAATTTCTTTCTCAGATATTTGTTAGTGTATAGAAACACCACTGATTTTTGTGTGTCAATTTGTATCCTGCAACTTTTCTGAATTTGTTTATTAGATGTAACACTTTTTGGTGAAGCCATTAGAATTTATTATATATAAAATTATGTCATCTGCAAAGAGAGACAATTTTATATTTTCCTTTCCAATTTTGATACCTTTTATTTCTCTTTCTTATCTTAATGCCCTGGAAAGGATTTCTGGTACTATGTTGAAGAGGAGTGGTGAGAGTGGGCACCTTTTTCTTGTTTCTAATCTTAGAGGAAAAGCTCTCAGTCTTTCAGCATTGACTATGATGTTACCCATGTGCTTGTCATATATGGTCTTTATTATGTTGAGGCAAATTTCTTTTTTACCTAGGTTGTTTTATAAACTGATGCTGAATTTTGTCAAATGCCTTTCTGTGTCTATGGAGATGATCCATATGATTTTTTATGTTATTCTTTTACTATGTGTATCACATTTATTAATTTTCATGTGATGACCCATCATTCCATCCCAGGGATAAATCCCACTTCATCACAATGAAAGATCCTTTAAGGTGCTGCTGAATTTGTTTTTTTAGTATTTTATTGAGTTTTTTTACATCTATATTCATTAGGGATATTGGCTTATAATTTTCTTTTCTCATAGTGCCCTCTTCTGGCTTCAGTATCAGGGTAATACTGGCCTCATAAAATGAGTTTGTGAGTGTTCCCTTATCTTCAGTTTTTTGAAGAGTTTGAGAAGCATTAGCCTTTATTGTTGTTCAAATGTTTCATAAAATTCACCAGTGAAGATATCTGGTCCTGGGCTTTTTTGTTGGGAGATTTTTTCTTACTGATTCAATCTCCTCACAGGTTATGGTCTATTCAGATTGGTTATTTCTTTCTGATTTACTAGGTAACATTGTATGTTTCTAACAATTTTTCCATTTCTTCTAGGTTGTCCAGTTTTTTGGTGTATAGTTGGTCATAGTAGCCTCGTATGATCCTTTGTATATTATCAGTTGTAATGTGTCCCTTTTCATTTATAATTTTGTTGATATGGGTCCTCAAATCAACTTTTTTCCTTGTTTAGCCTAGTTAAAAATTTGTCAGTTTTTCTTTTCAAAGAGCCAACTCTTAGTTTGGTTAATCTTTTCTATTGTTTTCCTGTTCTCTATTTCTTTTATTTCTGCTCTAATCTTTATTATATTATTTTCATTCTTCTTATAACTTTGGGCTCAGTTTGTTATTCCTTTTCTAATTCCTGGAGGCATAGAGTTAGGTTTATTATTTACGACTTTCCTTATTCATCCATGTATGCATTTATTACTATCAAATTCCCTCTTAGAACTGCTTTCACTGTATCCCATAAGTTTTGGAGTGTTATGTTTCATTTTCATTTGTCTTAAGATACTTTTTTATTTGGCCTTAATTTCTTCTTTGATCCATTGGTTTCCAGAAGAGTTATTTCATTTCTATGTATTCATGAGTTTTCCAGATTTTCTTCTGTAATTGATTTCTATTTTCATACCATTATGGTCAGAAAAGATACTTGGTATGATTTCAATCTTCCTTTTTTTTTTTTTAACATCTTTATTGGCGTATAATTGCTTTACAATGGTCTGTTAGTTTCTGCTTTATAACAAAGTGAATCAGATACACACACACACACACACACACACACACACACACACACACACACACACACATGTTCCCATATCTCTTCCCTCTTGCATCTCCCTCCCTCCCACCCTCCCTATCCCACCCCTCTAGGTGGTCACAAAGCAACAAGCTGATCTCCCTGTGCTATGCGGCTGCTTCCCACTAGCTATCTATTTTACGTTTGGTAGTGTATATATGTCCATACCACTCTCTCACTTTGTCACAGCTTACCCTTCCCCCTCCCCATATCCTCAAGTCCATTCTCTAGTAGGTCTGTGTCTTTATTCCCATCTTGCCCCTAAGTTCTTCATGACCTTTTTTTTTTTTTTCCTTAGATTCCATATATATGTGTTAGCATACGGTATTTGTTTTTCTCTTTCTGACTTACTTCACTCTGTATGACAGACTGTAGGTCCATCCACCTCACTACAAATAACTCAATTTCGTTTCCTTTTATGGCTGAGTAATATTCCATTGTATATATGTGCCACATCTTCCTTATCCATTCATCTGTTGATGGACACTTAGGTTGCTTCCATGTCCTGATCTCAATCTTCTTGAATTAACTAAGACTTGTTTTGCAGCATAACATATGGTCTATCCTAGAAAATGTTTCACATGTACTTGAGAGGAATGTGTATTCTGCTTTTGTGATATAGGATGTTCCATATATGTCTACTAGGTTCTTTCTATAGTGTTGCTCAAATCAGCTGTTTATTGATTCTCTGTCTGGATGATCTATTCATTATTGAGAGTGGGGTATTAATGTCCCCAACAACTATTCTAGCACTGTTTCTTCTCCTTTAATTTTGTTAATTTTTGCTTTATATGTTTAGATGCTTCGATGTTGGGTATGTAAACATTTACAGTTGTTACATATTCTTGATCGATAGTCCCCTTTATCATTATATAATGATCCCCTTTGTATGTTTTTACCATTTTTAAAGTCTATTTGTCTGAAATAACTACTCCTGCTTTTTTTTTGGTTATCATTTGCTTGAAATATTTTTTCCCATCCCTTCATTCTCAGTCTTTGTGAGTCTTTAAGAATAGATTGAGTCTCTTGTAGGCAGCATATTGTTGCATCTTCCTTTTTTATCCATTCAGCCATTCAGTATATTTTGATAATTTAATCCATTTACATTTAAGTCATTATTAATTGGCAAGGATTTCATATTGCCATTTTATCAATTGGTTTCTAAATGTTTTGTAGATTCATTCTTCCTTGCTTCATTATCCTGTTTTTTTTTTTTTGTATTTTGATGTCTTTTGGCATTAATATGCTTTGCATTTCATCAATTTTTTTGTGTGTAATAGCTGCAAGTTTTACTTTGTGGTTACCATGAATCTTACATAAAATACCTTAAAATTATAACATCATATTTTAAAACTGATAAGAACTTAAGTTCAATAACACTCCTAAATTTCTCAGTTTTTACTTCTCTCTCACATTTTAGGATATTGATGTTACAGTTTACATATTTTTATATTGTATATCTATTAAATCTTCAGTTCAGTTATTGTGTTCTTCAAACTTTTTGTTTGTTTTTTTATGGTTCCTATCTTTTCACTGAACCTATTGTTTTCTGTGTGCATTGTTTTCTTAATAATTTTGTTTATTTGTGGGTTCTTGTGGTTCACTAAACTTCTTTAAGAGAATTATTCTGAATTCTTTGATAGTTTATAGATGTCCATTTTTTTAGGGCCAGTTATTGGATATTTATTATTTTCCTTTGGTTTTGTCATGTTAACTTGATTCTCATGATCTTTGATTTCTTACAGGGGTATCTGTATATTTGAGTAAGAAGTTTCCTTTTCCAGACTTTTAAAAGTTCACTTTGGCAAGAGACAGTTCTTGACCATTCCTCTCAGCTTGGTGTTCTGGATGTGTCAGCTGGTAGCGTCCTTGGGCAAATGGGGCTTGCTATCAGGATCTATTTTGGGGCAAGACCACTGCTCCAGTTCTAGGTTGTGGGGGAGAGGGGTATACTACTGGCTAAGAACAGTTGAATAGGAGTGCTCGCTTGATTCCCTGCCCATGTGAGGCTGTAGGATGGGTTTTGTGATTGCCTGGGTTCTCTGATCAGGCTTCCTAAATGGTCAGGCTGGGTACTATATTCAGCAGTGGGAAGCATTATGAATTATTAGCTTTCTTGTGCTGTCAGGGAAGCAGAACAGGCTCCAAGGCATTCAAGACTCATTGTTTGGGGACCCAAATCAGGCTACACTTTGCACTAAATTTCCTGTCCAGACAGAGCAACTGATTTTGTTGTGGAGACAGGGAAAGCCACAGATGACTGTGCTCTCTATTCATGTACCACTATAAACAGGGCTGTAGGATGGACTCTGCAGCTTCTTGTGTGCTCTGTTTAGGTATCCTGGTCAGGGAAGCTGAAGGCTGTATTCAGTAGTAAATGGGAGCTCAAATTAACTTCTCTGGTCTGTGGGGCCCCATATAGGCTCCAAGGCTGGCACAGGCTCTTGTTGGGGATCAAATTAGGCAGACTATGCCTTGTGATGGGCCATCATCCTAGCTCTGCAGATGGGTAGGGCTACTGACCAGTTTCTCCACTAAAGTGCTATTGTAATCAGGGTTGCAAGATGGGCTACACAGATTCCCAGGAGCTCTGGTTAGGTTTCCTAGTTGTACCAGGCTAGAGTCTGTATCCAGCTTTTGGGAGAACTATAAATTACCTTCCATGCCTGGTTGGGGCTGCAGAACAGTTCCTAGGGCCAGCAAGTTTCTTTGTTTGGGCATCAAATTAGACAGACCTGCCTGTGAGTCTTCCTGGACAGATGGGGCCACTGTTTTGACTCTGCAGACACAGAACCACTGGTTGGGTTCTCTGCTCAAGTGCCACTGTACTGGAGCTATAGGATGGGCTACCGAGATTTCCAGGAGCTTGGGTTAGGTTTCCTAGAGGTTATATTCAGCAAAGGACAGGACTACAGGTTAGTTTCCCTGTTTGGGGTGGGAAGCATACAGCAGGCTCCCAGGATGACAAGACTCCTGTTTGCAGAGCTAATCAGACAGACCTGTATACCAGACTCTTTGATCAGACAGGGTCACCAGCTTGTCTGCAGATGGTCAGAGCTGCTGGCCAGACCCTCT
This sequence comes from Balaenoptera acutorostrata, assembly GCF_949987535.1. Taxonomy (NCBI): domain Eukaryota; kingdom Metazoa; phylum Chordata; class Mammalia; order Artiodactyla; family Balaenopteridae; genus Balaenoptera; species Balaenoptera acutorostrata. The sequence goes on along the minus strand of NC_080067.1, from coordinate 48,298,074 downwards.
GCTCAAGTGCTGCTGGGTCAAGCTATTTCCTGCCTGCTTGGCCAGGCTTCCTGATCAAGCAGGGCAAGGAGCTACACTCCCAAGTATTGGGTTGCCCAAAAAGTTCATTCGGTTAATGAATATATTGTTCAATAAAGTTCTTGGTAAAAATGAAAAATGTGTCTTTTATTATGTTTACTTAAAGCTGAAAGGACTTTTTGGCCAACCCAATATTATGGTCATGGTTCCTAGTCAGGTGGGGCAGGGAGCTACACTCAGCAGTGGATGACTCAGCTAGCCAGCCTTGGGGGGTGGGTAGACTTGACTCTAGTGCTAGCATGGCTCTTGATTTGAGGTTTAAAAGCAGGAAGACTCACTCCCTGCTGAGTTCCCTGGTTAGACTTACCACAATCTTGGCTCTGTAGATAAGCCAAGCTGCAAGTCCCTTCTGCTTCTCCTTCATAATGTGATTTGCAGTGGTCAATTCCCTTGATCCCTGTGAGACAAGACCAGAGAACGGGACTCCCAAGAAACAACTGACAATACTGGGGGAGCTCAATGTCCACCTTCAGCTCTATTTATTTCCCCCATGGAAGAACTTTAGACTAGGGTGGGGTGCTACCCTGGACTGGGAGAGGGGCAATGCAGTCAGCATGCAGCCGCTCCTCTTATCCTTCTAATGGGAGTGTCTCCATCTCTGTGGTACAGGAGGCCTCATGTTCTAGGATTTTCTCAGATATGTCTTGTTCATAGGTTGCCAGTTGTTCTTGTAATGGGGAGTGAAGTCAGTAATGCCCTATGTTTCCATTTTGGTATCATCCCTTGATCAGAAAGACAACTCTAAAAGGCATTTTTTTTTCTTCTGTAAAGATCCCAGAAGTATTGGTCTGCAATTGTCCACAAGTTAGTTAGCCAAATTAATACTGCTTCTTTTTAGACTTTACTTCCCTTCCAGCTTCATTTGCCGTGTCTTTTACTTCTCCATTAGTCACTTCTATTGCCATAAGTAATGAAATCCTTTGTTTCTGACCATCAGGAAGTCTGTCTCTTCTGCCAGGATTCTAAAAAAGGCTAACTTGTTAGCTTATAAATAGTGTTAACACTCAGACCCTTTGCAGTTAGTTCTTGACAAAATGGAATGGGAAAAAAACAATTTTTATGATATATTTCTTACTACTTCTGGTACTTTATAAAATAATTTATCTTTATTTAAAGAGTCTGAGTCAATCATAAACTATCAGTTTGGAATATACCACATCATATCAAGTAAAATAGCTTTTCCTTCATTAATACTTACTTGGCACATGCTGATGGGCCATGGCAGAGAAAACTGAAAGTAAAAATCCCAGATTCCTACATCTCAGGATAGTATATTGCTATAACATAGTAAATGTTCGGACAGTTGATCAATTTTAGTGCCATATTTATTTTGGTTCTGTTTTCTTATATATATGCGTAGAAATATATATATATATATATATATATATATATATACACACACACACATATGGGAACATGACTCATGACTCATCCATTTGTTCATGTATTGGTTAACTAATTAGTTCTCATGGACTCATGTGTTAACTTTCCTACCATAACTATTGGAGAAAATATTAGTAGTGACATGATGCTTCATAGATAGCAGAGTATACTTAACTTTGCTATTAATATATTTAAATCCATGGTATAATAATAAATATTCTGGGAATATCTGGGTGTTTTGTAAAATTTAGGTCAAGAATGAGGTGACATATTTGATTAAAAGATTGAAAGACTCTGTAGGGCAGAATAGAACTCTGATTTTTGTCTTCAATCTGTATCTCATGGAATGGAATAAAGGATCATAAGAGAGCTTAATGGTTTATTCTTTTTCACTGTCACATAATCCTGACAAAGGAATGAACTCTTCAATCTTCTCAATTGTCAATTCATGCCCTTTGACAAGTAGTACATTCACTGAACAAATTTAAATAGAAAAAAACAAAATAAAATAGAAGGCAATTGAGGTAGGAGGTTGGAGAGAAGATTGAGTTAGAAGGTAATAGAAAATGTATTAGTGTAGATCTTTGATATTTTCCACATTAATGTAGGTGGTGGTAAAGTATGATCATTAAATTAGTCAAAAAACAGTATTAATAGTATGTCATTCTTCTCTACTTCATATAGTTCAAAGATTTTCCCCTAAAACAATCCATTTAATAAAATGTAGACTTGCTTTCTTTTTGCTTATTAAGCAGGCAAGATAGTCCAATTTTACTACAACCTTAGGAAGATTTCTAATGGCTTAAACTAATATTGTTAATGTATTCATCCATGTTTACTAAAAATCCATTCTTAGGAATTCCAGAAATTCTTTCATTTTACTATTTCAAATAGTGTACTCAAAAACTGATGTGATGGTGTTAATTGGCAAAAGTTTATATTACACAGAAAAATGGAAAATTTTAGACTAAATATTAGTAAAAACATAATTATTTATAATAATATTAGAAATATAATCAGTTTGAGAGTGCTGAAAAAATGTATGCATACATGCACTTACTTTTCTATGCATTACCTAACATACACTGAAGCTTTATATTTGTGTTGAGGGAAATTGTAACAGACTTCATATACATGGCAATATGAGTTTGTTGTTCTTAATGTTGACTCTTACCCTCATACTAGATTATTGCCTCTGAACTATACATTCTCAAAATAATCTTAATTATCTAGCATATTAAATCTGATTGATACAATCTGAGTAGTTCCAGGGCAAATAGTAATCAGAACTGCATTTTGGGCTAGGCATAGGATATATCACTTTTGCAGGGATATTTTAGGTAGGAAAACAAACATTGACATTTTCCTGAGTAAAATTTCAACTCGTAGTAAAATTGGTGATGGTGCTTAATTACCACAAAGATAGGATGAACAGTGTAATTTCCTAAACCTGTGCAATATGGGAAAAGGAAGCCAGAGAATATTTAGTTTCATTCTAAAGGACAACTGATATCCTATATCTTGAAGAAATATTTATTCAGGATTTGTAAGTTATTATTAAGGTATAACTGACATGTAACTTTATACTAGTTTCAGCCATAAGGTATAATGAGTCAGTAGTTGTTTACATTGCAAAACGATCACCACAATAAGTCTAGTTAACATTGTTACCATCCATCAATTTTTTTTTATTCTTCTGGTGAGAAATTTTAAGATCTATTCTCCTCTTAGTAACTTTCAAATAGGCAATAATTATAGTCACCATGCTGTACATTATATCCCCATGAGTCATTTGTTTTGTAAGTTTGTACCTTTTGAGCACCTTCATACATTTTTCCCACCCACCATCCCTTACCTCTGGCAACCACCAATCTGTTCTCTGCATGAGCTTGGGGTCTTTTGTGTATGTTTATGCTTCTGATTTTATTTTCTTAGATTCCATATATGTTATATCATACAGTATCTATCATTACTTTCTGATTTATTTCACTTAGCAAATTCCCCTCAAGTTCCATCCATGTGGTCACAAATGACTAGATTTTATTCCTTTTTATAGCTGAGTAATATTCCATTGTATATATATACCACATCTGCTTTATCTATTCATCCACTGATGGACACTTAGGTTGTTTCCATATCTTGGATGTTATGAATAATAGCAGTGAACATGAAGATACAGATATATTTTCAAGTTAGTGTTTTCATTTTCTTTTTTACTTTCAGCACTTTGAATAAATCGTGTTACTCCCTTCTGGCCTGTTAAGTTTCCTCTGAAAAATCATATGCCTCTAGGTGTGTGCCAAATTTGTAGTCTGCCCCTCAGGCCAAAGCTCCAGGACAAGTGAATAGGCCTCTTTCACAGACAGACTGTCAGTATCTCAGTCTGTTGTCTGTGTAGTGCCCTAGGGGTGGTAGTCTGCCAAGAACTGTCTCTCTGATTATTACAGTCTCATGGGACCAGGGAACACATGCCCCCCTGGCCACCAGAGCCGACAGTCAAGTGGTGTCCGCTGGGTGTCAGTGATAAAAGCCTGGGTACCAGACACATAGAAATGCTCCCCTATAGGAGATACTGGCACTCTGGAGTGTGGCAGATGCAGAGCACGAAGATACCACCCGTGCTCAGATTTCTCTGGAAAGCATTAGAGGTAGCCCTTAGATGTATGTTTAATTAGAAGCCTACTCCTTCAGGTTGCATCTATAATGATTAGCTAATAAGCCTCTTTTTTAAAAAATTTATTTATTTATGGCTGTGTTGGGTCTTCGTTTCTGTGTGAGGGCTTCCTCTAGTTGCGGCAAGTGGGGGCCACTCTTCATCGCGGGGGCGGGCCTCTCACTATAGCAGCCTCTCTTGTTGCGGAGCACAAGCTCCAGATGCGCAGGCTCAGTAGTTGTGGCTCACGGGCCCAGTTGCTCCGCGGCATGTGGGATCTTCCCAGACCAGGGCTCGAACCCATGTCCCCTGCATTGGCAGGTGGATTCTCAACCACTGAGCCACCAGGGAAGCCCCAATAGGCCTCTTTTATAGTGAGGCTGAACTCTATGTGTGTTGCCTCTTGCTGTGCTTTGGGGGTGGTAGCTGTTTAAGAACTCTCTCTCCATTTATTACAGTCCTGTGGGATACATGAGCATAAGCCCTGCTGGCTACCAGAGCCAGGTGATATAGAGTTGTCCCCTGGAGGCAGCTGTAAAAATTGGGGTTCTAGAGAAGAGTATAAGCTACTGTTTGTGAGATACCAGCAAGATGGAGTAAACAGAGGGAGAGAACAGATCTCATCCACCGGCCTCTGTTCCCTAAGAGCACGTCAGTAGACCAGTAGATGTGTTTCAAATCAGAAGTCTGCCCCTCAGGTCAAAACTCCTGAAAAGTAACTAGGCTTCTTTCCCAAAAAGACTGAGGTTGTTTCAGTCAGCTGTCTGTCTGTGCAGTGCCCTGGGGGTGGTAGCCTGCCAAGAACTGTTTCTCTGATTATTACAGTCCCATGGGACTCAGGAACGAAGCTCACTTACCCTTAAGAGCCAGGCAATCAAAAGGTGTCCCGTGGGTGGTAGCAGTAAAAACCAGCCACCAGAAATGTGTAAAAGCTCTCTTTCAGGTGATTCTGGTGCTTTAGACCATGGCAGGGGGACAGTGTGAAGATGGTCCCTACTGAGTGTAGAAAAGTACAGGGGGAGTGTAAAGATGATGTCCATTGGAAAAATATTGGAGGGGAAAGGAAAAGGGGAAAAAAAAAGATGGGTACTGATTAGCCAGAAGATGAGACACCCCCTGGCTAGAGTGAGACAGAGGGGGTGCCTGAAAATGGCACCCACTGGCTACAGCAAGGCAGAAGGAGCGTGTAAAAGTGGTACCCACCAATCTGTTACTAGATAGTGTTCCAGAAGGCTCTTAGATGTGTGTGTTGTATTAGATGCCTGCCCCTCAGGCTAATGCTTTATTATAAGCAAATGAGACTTTCACCTAAAGTCTGAGCCTCGTTGCCTGCTTCTGACCTGGGCCCTGAGGCAGGGGAGTGCATGTGCATGAGCCAAATTAAGAGCTATTTCTCAGATTGCTACAGTCTTGTGAGTTCCCTGGACGTGAACCCCATTGGTTCTCAAAGCTAGATGTTTTGTGAGCTAATCTCTCAGGTGCAGGTCTTAAAAGTTGGGGAACCCAATGTAGAGTTTAAATGCTTCACTCCTCAGGAAGAAATTCCAGGTTTTGAGTTCCCTTCCAATCGTGGGTTGCTGCACCAGGAGTGAGGTTAATGGCAAGATTGTGTCCCAGCCTCTACTACCATATTCAGTGTGCTAAATTTTGTCCTTACCCTGATGTATAGTTATTACTCAGCCATTATTTCGAATATTTTTCAGAAGAAATTTTCCATATGTAGCTGTAGACTTGGTGTGTCCGTGAAAGTACATGGTTCATGATCTTTCTATGTTGTTATATTTTCATATAATTTAGCTTGACTTTTAAAACATATTTTGTATTTCTATAAACATATCTTTAAAGTTGACAGTAAAAATCATTTAAAAATTGTATTGTGATATTGTTGACATGTAATTTTACATTACTTTCAGCATAATGATTTGATATTTGTATAAATTGTGATCACCATAAGTCTAGTTAATGTACATCAACACATAGTTACAAATCTTTCTAGTGATGAGAACTTTTAACATTTATTCTCTTAACAATTTTCAAATATACAGTAGAACATTTTAAACTATAGTCATGCTATGCTATACATTATATTCCAAGGACTTATTTATTTTATATGTGGACGTTTATATCTTTTTACCACCATCACCCATTTTGCCCATGTATCACATCCCACCTCTGGCAACAACCAATCTTTCTCTGTCTCTGTTTGTTTTTTTATTTCATATATAAGTGAGATTATATGGTATTTGCCTTTCTCTGTCTGACTTTCACTTAGCATATGTCCATACATGTTGTTGCAAATGGCAAGATTTCTTTTTTTTTTTTTTTATGGCTGAATAATATCCCACTGTGTGTGTATGTTTGTTTGTGTGTGGGTGTGTATCACATTTTCTTTATTCATCCATCCGTGGACACTTAGGTTGCTTCTATGTTTTCACGATTGTAAAAAATGCTGCAATAAACATGGAGATGCAGTTACCTTTTCAAGTTAGTGTTTTTGTTTTGTTGGGATAAATAACCAGAAGTAGAATTGTTGGGTCACATGGAGTTCTATTTTTAATTTTTTGAAGATCCAACATACTCTTTTCCATAGTAGCTGCACCAATTTACATTTCCAACATCAGTGCACAAGGATTCCCTTTTCTTCACATCCTCACCAACACTTGTTATTTTTTCTTTTTGATAATAGCCATTCTGACAGGTGTGAAGTGATACCTCATTGTGTTTTTGATTTGCATTTCCCTGATGATTAGTGATGTTGAGCAACATTTCACATTCTTTTGCCATCTTTGTGTCTTTGGGAAAATATCTGTTTAGATCCTCTGCTGATGTTTTAATTGGATTATTTATTTTTTGCTATTAAGGTGTATGAATTCTTTATACATTTTTGATATTAGTATATTTTTAGGTGTATGATTTGCAGATATTTTATCCCATTTGGTAGGTAGTCTTTTCATTTTGTTGATTGTTTTCTTTACTGTACAGATTTTTAGTTTGATGTAGTCCCACTTGTTTATTTTGCTTTGTTTCCTTTGCTTTTGGTGTCATATCCAAAAAATCATTACCAGGACCAATGTCATGTGCTTACTGCCTATGTTTTTCTTCTATGAGTTTTATGGTTTCAGGTGTTTGTTAGATACATTTTGAGTTAATTTTTGTATGTGGTATAAATAGTAGTCCAGTTTCATTGTTTTGCATGTGGCTGCCCAGTTTTCCTAGCAACCTTTATGAAAGAGGCTATGCTTTCCCCATTGTATATTCTTGGCTACTTTGTTGTAAACTAGTTGAATATATATATATATATATATATATATGTGTAGAGAGAGAGAGAGAGAGAGAAAGAGAGAGAGAGAGAGCGCCCAGAAATAAAGCAATATATATATATATGGGCTCTCTATTCTGTTTCATTCATCTATGTTGTTTTCTTGCCAATACCATACTGTTTTAATTACTATAGCTTTGTAATAGAGTTTGAAATCAACAAAAATGATTCCTGCAGCTTTGTTTTTCTTAAGATTGTTTTGCTATCCAGGGTATTTTGTGGTTCCATACATATAATAGGATTGCTTTTTCTATTTCTATGAAAACACCATTGTAATTTTATAGGAATTGCATTGAATCTGAAGATTGTGTAATATGGTCATTTTAACAATAGTAATTCTTCCAATCCATGATCACATCACATTTATTTGTGTCTTCTTCACATTCTTTCATCAGTTTCTTATCATTTTCATTATAGAGGTCTTTCACCTCCTTGGTGAAATTTATTCCTAGGTATTTCATTCTTTCTGATGCTTTTATAAATGGGATTGTTTTCTTAATTTCTCTGTTTGTTATTAGTGTACAGAATTTCAACAGATTTTTGTATATTGATTTTGTATCCTGCAAATTTACTGAATTTATTTATTGGTTCTAATAGCTTTTTGGTGGAGTCTTCAGGGTTTTGATATATCAAATCATGTTATCTGTAGATATTGACAGTTTTACTTCTTTTGCAGTTTGCAGCCCTTTTTTGTTTGTTTTTGCCTAATTGCTGTGGCTAGGACTTTCAATACTATAGTGGATGAAAGTGGTGTGAGTGGGCATTTCTGTCTTATTCCTGATTTTAGAGGAAAAGCTTTTAGCATTGAGTATGATGTTAGCTGTGGGTTTGTCATATATGACTGTTATTATGTTGAGGTATGTTCCCTCTGTACCCACTTTGTTGAGAGTTTTTATTATGAATGGATATTGAATTTTGATAAACTCTTCTGCTTCTATTAAAATGATCATATATTTATCCTTCATTTTGTTAATTGGGTGTATCACATTGATTTTGCAGCTACTGAACTATCCTTGCATTCCTGGAATAAATCTCACTTGATCATGGTGTATGATGTTTTAATGTATTGTTGACGTCTGTTTGCCAGTATTTTGTTGAGGATTTTTGTATATATGTTTATTGGGACATTGGCCTATAGTTTTGCTTTCTTGTGGCATCCTTTTCTGATTTTAAATCAGGGTAATGCTGGCCTCATAAAATGACTTTGAACATATTCCCTTATCTTATATTTTCTTGAAGAGTTTGAGAAGGATTTGGATTATTTCTTCTTTAAATGTCTAGAAGCATTCACCAGGTTAGCCATTTGGTCCTGGGCTTTGTTTATGGGAGAATTTTGACTAATGATTCAATCTTTTTACTAATATTTGGTCTGCTCAGATTTTCCTTCTCCATGATTCAGTCTTGGTAGGTTGTATGTTTTTTGGAATTTATCTTTTTCTTCTAGGTTTTCCAATTTGTTGATGTGTAATTGCTCATAGAAGTCTCATATAATCTTTGTATTTCTGTGGTATCAGCTGTAACATTGTCTTTTATTTTGAGTCTTTTTTTTTTTTTTTTTGGTCAGTCTAGATAAAGGTTTTCCTATTTTGGTTATCTTTTCAAAAAAAATGTTCTTTACTATTGTCTCTTTGATCTCTATTTTATTTATTTCCACTCTGACCTTTGTTATTTTCTTCCTTGTACTAAGTTTGTCCTTCATGTTTTCTTCTTTTCTATTGCCTTGAGGTGTAAACGTAGATTGTTTAATATCTCTCTTGTTTCTTGATTTAGGCCTTTAGTGATATTAACTTCCCTCTTAGAACTGCTTTCATGATTCCCATAAGTTTTGGTATGCTGTATTTCCATTTTATTTGTGTCAAGGTTTTTTTTTTTTTTTTCTCTCTTTTGATTTCTTCTTGGATCCATGACTGCTTCTTGAACAACCGAAGAAGTTGTTCAGTACCATACTGTTAAATCTCCAAATATTTGTGACTATTTCAGTTATCTCTTTGTAGGTAGTTTCTAGTTTCATATTATTGCTTTTGTAAAAGGTGCTTGATATGATTTCAATCTCCTTAGGTTTATTAAGACTTGTTTGGTGGCCTAATATATGATTGAACCTGGAAAACATTCAGGTGTGCTTTAGAAGAATGTGTATTCTGTTGCTTTTTGACAGAATGTTCTGTATATGCCAAAGATCATCTGGTCTAGTGTATTGGTTAAAGCCAACGTTTTCTTATGGATTTTCTGTCTAAATGAGCTGTGATGAAAGTGAGTATTAAAGTCCCCTACTATTATTGTTTCTATTTCGCCCTTTAGTTCTGTTAATATTTGCTTCATATATTAGATGTTAATATAAAAATCATTTTTAAGGCTAAAGAAATTGCTGAGATATGAGGGTGCAACCAAAAATAATCAATGATAAAACCCCTTCAACTAAAATACTTGATACCTAAAAAAATCTCAAAACAAAATGACAGGAGGATCTTCAAGATGGAAGAGGAGTAAGATGTAGAGATCACTTTCCTCCCCACAGATACATCAGAAATACACCTACATGTGGAACAACTTCTACAGAACACCTACTGAATGCTGGCAGAAGACCTCAGACTTCCCAAAAGGCAAGAAACTCCCCATGTACCTGGGTAGGGCAAAAGAAAAAACAGAGAGAGACAAAAGAATAGGGACAGAACCTGCACCTCTGGGAGGGAGCTGTGAAGGAGGAAAATTTTTCACACACTAGGAAGCCCCTTCACTGGCAGAGATGGGGGTGTAAGCAGCAGGGGGGAAGCTTCAGAGCCATAGGGGACAGTGCAGCTACAGGGGTGCAGAGAGCAAAGCGGAGAGATTCCCGCACAGAGAAGAGGATCAGTGCTGACCAGTGCTCACCAGCCTCAGAGGCTTGTCTGCTCACCTGCTGGGGCAGGTGGGGGCTGCGAGCTGAGGCTTGGGTGTTTGTTTGTTTGTTAGAGTTCAGATCCCAGGGAGAGGACTGGGGTTGGCTGCATGAACACAGCCTGAAGGGGGCTAGTGCACCACAGCTAACCAGGAGGGAATCCAGGAAAAAGTCTGGAACTGCCTAAGAAACCATTGTTTTGGGGTTTGTGAGGAGAGGGGATTCAGAGTACTGCCTAAATGAGCTTCAGAGACAGGCACAAGCTGCAGCTATCAGTGCAGACACCAGAGATGGGCATGAAACGCTAATGCTGCTGCTACAGCCACCAAGAATCCTGTGTGGAAGCACAGGTCACTATCCACACCTCCCTTCCACAGAGCCTGTGCATCCCGCCACTACCAGGGTCCCATGATCCAGGGACAACTTCCCTGGGAGAACACACAGCGCACCTCAGGCTGTTGCAACGTCACACCAGCCTCTCCCGGATTGCCCCGCATTCCACACCCCGCCCTCCCCCAGGCCTGAGTGAGCCAGAGCCCCCTTATCAGCCACTCCTTTAATCCCCTCCTGTCTGGGTGAAGAACAGACACCAGAGGGCGACCTACATGCAGAGGCAGAGACAAATCCAAAGCTGAACCCGAGGAGCTGTGCGAAAAAAGAGAAAGGGAATTTTCTCCATGCAGCCTCAGAAGCAGCGGATTAAATCTCCACAATCAACTTGATGTAACCTGCATCTGTGGAATACCTAAATAGACAATGAATCATCCCCAAACTGAGGTGGTGGACTTTGGGAGCAACTGCAGACTTGGGGTTTGCTTTAGGTGTCTAATTTCTTTCTAGTTTTATGTTTATCATCTTAGTATTTAGAACATATTCTCAATCATTGGTAGATTTGTATATTGATTTGGTTTCTCACTTCCTCTATATATATATATATATATATATATATATATAATTTTTTTTTCTTTGTCTCTTTTCGTCAGTGTGTATGTGTATGCTTCTTTGTGTGATTTTGTCTTTATAGGTGTGCTTTTATCATCTGTCCTATGGTTCTTTCTGTCTGGTATTTTTTAGTATGGTTTTTAGAGCTTGTTATTGATAGATTTCTTTATTGATTTAGTTGCTCTCTTTATTTTTTTTAATTACTTTTTTTATTTGAATAATATATTTCTTAATTTTAATATTTATTTTATTTCTTTTTTTCTTTTCTCCCTTTTCTTCTGAGGCATGTGGCTAACAGGGTCTTGGTGCTCTGGCCAGGTGTCAGGCCTGAGTCTCTGAGGTGGGAGATCCAAGTTCAGGACATTGGACCACCAGAGACCTCCTGGCCCCTCATAATATCAATCAGGGAGAGTTCCTCCAGAGAGCTCTGTCTCAATGTTAAGACCCAGGTCCACTCAAAGGCCAGTAAGCTCCAGTGCTGGACACCCCATGGCAAACAACAAACAAGACAGGAACACAACCCCACCCATTAGCAGAGAGGCTGACTAAAATCATACGAAGTTCACAGAAACCCCAAAACACACCACTGGATGTGGTCCTGCCCACCAGAAAGACAAGATCCAGCCTCATCCACCAGAACACAGGCACCAGTCCCCTCCACCAGGAAAACTACACAAGCCACTGAGCCAACATTACCCACTGGGGGGGAGACACCAAAATCAACAGGAACTATGAACCTGCAGCCAGCAAAAAGGAGACCCCAAACACAGTGAGTTAATCAAAATGTGAAGACAGAGAAATATGCAGCAGATGAAGGAGCAAGGTCAAAACCCACCAGACCAAACTAATGAAGAAGAAATAGGCAGTCTACCTGAAAAGGAATTCAGAGTAATGATAGTAAAGATAATCCAAACTCTCAGAAACAGAATGGAGAAAACACAAGAAACATTTAATAAGGACCTAGAAAAACTAAAGAGCAAACAAACAATGATGAACAACACAATACATGAAATTAAAAATTCTTTAGAAGGAATCAACAGCAGAATAATTGAGGCAGAAGTACAGATAAGTGACCTGGAAGATAAAATAGTGGAAATAACTACTGCAGAGCAGAATAAAGAAAAAAGAATGAAAAGAATTGAGGACAGTCTCAGAGACCCCTGGGACAACTTTAAAGGCACCAACATTCAAATTATAGTGGTACCAGAAGAAGAAGAGAAAAAGAAAGGGACTGAGATAATATTAAAAGATTATGGTTGAAAACTCCCTAATATGGGAAAGGAAATAGTCAATAAAGTCCAGGAAGTGCAGAGAGTCCCATAGAGGATATATCCAAGGAGAAACACACTAAGACACATATTAATCAAACTCTCAAAAATTAAATACAAAGAAAAAATATTAAAGCAGCAAGGGAAAAATAACAAATAATATACAAGGTAATCCCCATAAGGTTAACAGCTGATCTTTTGGCAGAAACTCTGCAAGCCAGAAGGGAGTGACAAGACATATTTAAAGTGATGAAAGGGAAAAACCTACAACCAAGGTTACTCCAATCAGCAAGGATCTCATTCAGATTTGATGGAGAAATTAAAACTTTTACAGACAAGCAAAAGCTAAGAGAATTCAGCACCACCAAACCAGCTCTACAACAAAGGCTAAAGGACCTTCTCTATGCAGGAAACACAGAGAAGGAAAAGACCTACAATAACAAAACAAAAAAAATTAAGGAAATGGTAAATGGAACATACATATTGATAATTACCTTAAATGTAAATGGATTAAATGCTGCCACCAAAAGACATAAACTGGCTGAAAGGATACAAAATCAAGACCCGTGTATATGCTGTCTACAAGAGACCCACTTCAGACCTAGGGACACATACAGACTGAAAGTGAAGGGATGGAAAAAGACATTCCATGCAAATGGAAATCAAAAGAAAGCTGGAGTAGCAATTCTCACAACAGAAAAAATAGACCTTAAAATAAAGACTCTTGCAAGAGACAAAGAAGGACACTACATAATGATTAAGGGATCAATCCAAGAAGAAGATATAAAATTGTAAATATTTACGCACCCAACATAGAAGCACCCCAACACATAAGGCAAATCCTAACAGCCATAAAAGGGGAAATTGACATTAACACAATCTTAATTGGGGACTTTAGCACCCCACTTTCACCAATGGACAGATCATGCAAAGTGAAAATAAAAAAGGAAACACAAGCTTTAAATGATACATTAAACAATATGGACTTAATTGATATTTATAGGACACTTGATCCAAAAACAACAGAATACACTTTCTTCTCAAGTGCTCATGGAACATTCTTCAGGATAGATCATATCTTCGTTCACAAATCAAGCCTTGGTAAATTTAAGAAAACTGAAATCATATCAAGTATCTTTTCCAACCACAACTCCATGAGACTAGATATAAGTTACAGGAGAAACACTGTAAAAAATACAAACACATGGAGGCGAAACAATACACTACTAAATAACCAAGAGATCACTGAAGAAATCAAAGAGAAAATCAAAAAATACTTAGAAACAAATGACAATGAAAACACGACGACCCAAAATCTATGGGATGCAGCAAAAGCACTTCTAAGAGAGAAGTTTATAGCAATACAATCCTATCTCAAGAAACAAGAAACATCTCAAATAAACAACCTAACCTTACACCTAAAGCAATTAGAGAAAGAAGAACAAAAAAACCCCGAAGTTAGCAGAAGGAAAGAACTCATAAAGAACAGATCAGAAATAAATGAAAAAGAAATGAAGGAAATGATAGCAAAGGTCAAGAAAACTAAAAGCTGGTTCTTTGAGAAGATAAACAAATTGATAAAACCTTAGCCAGACTCATCAAGAAAAAAAGAAAGAAGACTCAAATCAAGAGAATTAGAAATAAAAAAGAAGTAACTGACACTGCAAAAATGAAAAGGATCATGAGAGATTACTACAAGCAACTATATGCCAATAAAATGGACAACCTGGAAGAAAGGGACAAATTCTTAGAAAAGCTCAAACTTCTGAGACTGAACCAAGAAGAAATATAAAATATAAACAGACCATTAAAAAGAACTGAAATTGAGACTCTTATTAAAAATCTTCCACAAACAAAAGCCCAGGACCAGAGAGCTTCACAGGTAACTTCTATCAAACATTTAGAGAAGAGCTAACACCTATCCTGCTCAAACTCTTCCAAAATATAGCAGAGGGACGGATACTCTCAAACTTATTCTATGAGGCCACCATCACCCTGATACCAAAACAAGACAAAGATGTCATAAAAGAGGAAAACTACAGGCCAATATCATTGATGAACATAAATGCAAAAATCCTCAACAAAATACTGGGAAACAGAATCCAGCAGCACATTAAAAAGATCATACACCATGATCAAGTGGGGTTTATCCCAGGAATGCAAGCATTCTTCAATATACGCAATTCAATCAATGTGATATACCACATTAACAAATTGAAAGATAAAAACCATATGATAATGTCAGTAGATGCAGAAAAAGCTTTTGACAAAATTTAATACCCATTTATGATAAAAACTCTCCAGAAATTAGGCATAGAGGGAACTTACCTCAACATAATAAAGGCCATATATGACAAACCCACACCAACATCATTCTCGATGGTGAAAAACTGAAACCATTTCCACTAAGATCAGGAACAAGACAAGGATGCTCACTCTCACCACTATTATTCAACATAGTTTTGGAAGTTTTAGCCACTGGAACCAGAGAAGAAAAAGAAATAAAAGGAATCCAAATCGGAAAAGAATAAGTAAAGATGTCACTGTTTCCAGACCACATGATAGTATACATAGAGAATCCTAAAGATGCTACCAGAAAACTACTAGAACTAGTCAATGAATTTGGTAAAGTTGCAGGATACAAAATTAATGCACAGAAATCGCTCTCATTCCTTTACACTAATGATGAAAAATCTGAAAAAGAAATTAAGGAAACACTCCCGTTTACCACTGCGACAAAAAGAATAAAATACCTAGGTATAAAACTACCTAAGGAGACAAAAGACCTGTATGCAGAAAACTATAAGACACTGATGAAAGAAATTAAAGATGAAACAAACTGATGGAGAGATATACCATGTTCTTGGATTGGAAGAATCAACATTGTGAAAATGCCTATACTCCCCAAAGCAATCTAAAAAGATTCAATGCAATCCCTATCAAACTACCAATGGCGTTCTTCACAGCACTAGAACAAAAAAGTCACAATTTGTATGGAAACACAAAAGACCCCAAATAGCCAAAGCAATCTTGAGAAAGAAAAACAGAGCTGGAGGAATCAGGCTCCCTGACCTCAGACTATATTACAAACCTACAGTAATCAGACAGTATGCTAACAGCACAAAAACAGAAATATAGATCAATGGAACAGGATAGAAAGCCCAGAGACAAACCCACACACATATAGTCACCTTATCTTTGATAAAGGAGGCAAGAATATACAATGGAGAAAAGACAGCCTCTTCAATTAAGTGGTGCTGGGAAAACTGGACAGGTACATGTAAAAGAGTGAAATTAGAACACTCCCTAACACAAAAATAAACTCAAAATGGGTTAAAGACCTGAATGTAAGGCAAGACATTATAAAGCACTTAGAGGAAAACAAAGGCAGAATACTCTCTGACATAAATCACAGCAAGATCCTTTTTGACCCACCTCCTAGAGAAATGGAAATAAAAACAAAAATAAACAAGTGGGACCTAATGAAACTTAGACGCTTTTGCACAGCAAAGGAAAACCATAAACAAGACGAAAAGACAACCCTCAGAATGGGAGAAAATATTTGCCAATGAGGTAACTGACAAATAATTAGTCTCCAAAATATACAAGCAGCTCATGCAGCTCAATATCAAAAAAAAAAAAAAACCAAACAACCCAATCCAAAAATGGGCAGAAGACCTAAATAGACATTTCTCCCAAGAAGATATACAAATTTCCAAATCTATATACAGATATACAGATTTCCAACAAACACATGAAAGGATGCTAAACATCACTAATCGTTAGAGAAATGCAAATCAAACTACAATGAAGTATCCCCTCACACTGATCAGAATGCCATCATCAAAAAATCTACAAATGATAAATGCTGGAGAGGGTGTGGAGAAAAGGGAACCCACTGCACTGTTGGTGGGAATGTAAATTGATACAGCCACTATGGAGAACAGTATGGAGGTTCCTAAAAAAACTAAAAATAGAACCACCATATGACCCAGCAATCCCACTACTGGGCATATACCCTGAGAAAACCATAATTCAAAAAGAGTCATGTACCAAAATGTTCATTGCAGCTCTATTTACAATAGCCAGGACATGGAAGCAACCTAAGTGTCCATCGACATATGAATGGATAAAGAAGATGTGGCACATATATATAATGGAATATTACTCGGCCATAAAAAGAAACAAAATTAGTTATTTGTAGTGAGGTGGATGGACCTAGAGTCTGTCATACAGAGTGAAGTAAGTCAGAAAGAAAAAAAAAATACCGTATGCTAACACATATATATGGAATATAAAGGAAAAAAAAAAAGTTTCTGAAGAACCTAGGGGCAGTACAGGAATAAAGACACAGACGTAGAGACTGGACTTGAGGACACGGGGAGGCAGAAGGGTAAGCTGAGATGAAGTTAGAGAGTGGCACTGATATATATACACTACCACATGTAAAATAGGTAGCTAGTGGGAATCAGCCACATAGCACAGGGAGATCAGCTCGGTGCTTTGTGACCACCTAGAGGGGTAGAATAGGGAGGGTAGGAGGGACATGCATGAGGGATGGGATATGGGGATATATGTATACGTATAGCTGATTCACTTTGTTATACAGCAGCCACTAACACAACAATGTAAAGCAATTATACTCCAATAAAGATGTTAAAAAGAAAAAAAAAACCAAAACTGTCTTCCCCTAGTACCTTTGATGGTCATTTGATTCATTCATGCAACAGCATTTATTGAATGCTTACTGTGTGCCGAGCATTGATTTGTCTGCTGAATCTACAACAGTGAACAAGGTAGACATGGTCCCTGCCTTAAGGGAGTTCATGGTCAGGTGGGAAAGACAGAAATTAAATAATTTATCAAGTAAAAAGAATAAAAAATAAAGTACTATTTAAAAAATGACAACATAAATAATAGCAAAACATTATCAATAAAGAGAAAATTAGGACAAACTGCCAATCATCATGACCTTTGACAAATTTTGGTAAATAAGAAATATAGAAAGCTAATGTGGGATTCAAACTGTGCAACTGATGCATTCTCATGTTTTGTCAAGTGAAAGAGAGCCCAATTTTATACACCTCATAAATAAGAAATGAAGGGTTTTTTTATATTCATAATACTAGACGTCTATTTATTAAAAATATCTATTAAGCATCCAATATTTGTCAAAATACAGTTTTGAAGGGTTTTGACCTTGCCACTGATGTCTACTTACTGTAATAGAGGCTCATAATTTGAATTAGTTATAATAAATTATTGCTGTTGTTTCTTAAATACTGTGGCTCTTCTCTTTGGATACACATCATAATCACTGTTAGGGATTTTATAAAAAATACAGAAAGCTGGATCTTAACCCAGATCCACTTATCCAGATCCTCCAACTCTATAGTCCTGAGATCTTTATTTTGTTAATGTTTGAATTTAATTCCCAGCCATGATAAAGAATAGCTGGTCTATTGAATGAGTGCTGATTTTTCAGTTGGTCACTTATTTTTCTTCTTCTTATATCTAGACCAGAGAAGAGACTTATAATAAATTGTGGTAAGGAAAAGAGAAGTAGGACTGTTTGGAGTATTTGGCATACCACGTGGTGAAATCTTGAAAGTAAAAGGCAGTTTGCAAAATGAGTTACAAGAACTTGATAGAAATTGTTATCCGCACACAGAGACAATGGATGCTTTTGTGTATTTTCATAGAACTCTAAAATTAACATGAATTATTTTTTAGTCTGATTTTAAATTTCTAAAACTAATAAAATTGGAAAACTAAGAAATCCATCAAATAAACCATGCATCAGAAAGCAAATTACAAACTGTAGTGACAACCTGTTTATATTTTCAGGCTTAATTGCCCAAATCATTTTGTCTATATTCTAATTTAAATCTGCCAACCTAAATTGAATAGTTTTCGATCCTGATTGTGTATTAGAACCACTTAGGGAACATAACAAAGATCTGTTTTTCAACATTATACAAAGCAGCTAAATCAGAATCTAAGGATGCGCCCTGAGTATCTGGCATGTTAGGTGTTTCCACCCCCCCAACCAGGTAATTGTATGCAGCTATGCCTGAAAATCATATTCTAAACTCCAAGTCTAAGAAATGCTAATTTATTTTAATTCTGTAAAATTTCACTCTGAGGCAATGATTTAGAAACCTGCTATGTGTTTAGTGTGTTGAGGATTTAGTAATTTTAATACAAGAAGAAAAATCAAACATACAAAACAGAAACATAGGCTAATATCTTAAAAATAGTATTTTCTTAAAATTATATTTTATCATATCATAGTATCGAAGATTATAATAATACATAAATAAATAATAATTATTCAATCCTGAAGAAATTTTAAAAAGAGAAATTATCAAACTTCTTTTTACCTAATTTAATAAATAAGAGCAGGATTATCTATTTTGAAAAGATCTAGCAAGAATCTGTTAAGGTTAATGAGAAAGAAAGAGTAAGAGAGAGAAAGTGAAAGAAAATACGAACCTTCAATGTGAATAATTATTTAGGAAAATCCTGAGGAAAAGAAACCTTGAATTTAAAAAGTTGTCAAAATGTTAAAGTCTTCAAATTTCGGTGGTTGTTTGGAAAATATGTTTGCTTTTTATCTTTGATATTTTGTCTTTTTAATATTTTCTGCATTGAGAGTGTATCAATAATGATGATTATTTTTAGAATTGACTATTATGCTTTTTGTTTATTTTCAAAAATTTTTATTAAAAATGTGTGTAATCTAAAATTTTAAACTATAGCAAATTATATGCTATTCTATTAAAGGTATGCAAAACACAAGAGAAGGAAACAAATTACAAAAGAAAGTTTCCATAAAATATCATTGCTTTCTAGTCTGATTTTCTTTACTGGACCTGAGGTAACCTCATCAGAGCAACAGCCATAGAATCTATTTGCAACTTCAGAACACTGATTTACATTGTGAAGTTTCAGGCATTAACAGTAAAATATAGATAATAGTTTTTGTTGCTCAGTACTGCAACTGTTTTATATGTAATTTATACCTGTGAAAAGAACACAGTGCAATAACTGCATTGCTGATGTATTTAATTTACAGGTTGGGTGACTCCAGAAGTATGTTTCAAAGTGTTCAGTCTTGTTAAGCATAAAGAATAAACTGGAGTATTCTCTTCTGCAGGTGAAGCAAGCAGATGTTGCAGCAAGTAATTTACCTCTTTTATTATTTTCTTTTCTGGCAGTTGCACTACTACCTTATATATATATATATATATATATATATATATATATATATATGTGTGTGTATATATATATATGTATATATATATATACATATATATATATACAAACTTCATTTGAGATTTTTCAGTCAAATATATGACTATGAATAAGTACCATGATTACTAAAAATATAAGCCATTTTGTTTTTTCATTGAGCAAACAGTTTTAACATCAGGCGTTAGTTTCTGTGTATATTCTCTAGAAACCACTAATGACTCTTATTCACACTCAAAGAGACATTAGGCTGTCACATCAGTAGGTGTTTGGCACATAGGTTATCAATCAGATACCTTTGCCGGATTCAATCAGACATGACTTTGGGGGAGATTAATGTTGCAGAGAGAGATGTAGTCAGTGGTATTGAACCTGACCACTAATAATAAAGAATCCTCAAACTCTCTTCTTGGCCAGTTCTCTCATATGAGGACTCCAGGAGTGATCCTATGAGGATCTACACTACAATGAAGCTATGAGTAGGGCCACACCTTCACTGGCACACCAGGTACTCATATACCAAACAAACATTTTCCAGAGTAAACAGAAGTACTTTGTGGATGTGATCACAATAACACATAATTTTCTAAACATGTAGATTCACCATAATTTGTCTAAATATTTGCTTTGTTTTTGATTTTTAACTCAAATTGCCACTGTATAAACAAAGATTTTATTGCATATTAATACTTGCCTTGTTTTTTCAGAGGAGGCTACAAATAGTAAAATTGTTATATTAAGGTTTTAATTCTATGAATCTATGATTCTCTTCTCAGATTGCTTTTGGGCAATGTTTAATTTCAAATGTTTATCTACCATGAAAGTGAGTAATCATTTCATTCCACCCTTGACACATTAAATTGTATCATATATTAAACTATTAAATTTGACTAGTAAAAATGATAATCTCTTTCATTTTAGCTTTCATTTACTTGTTACTGAGTACCCTCTATGTTCCCAGTACCATTACAGGCTCTGGGGATTTAAAAGTATACAAAATATATTTAAAAACCTGTCCTCATGTTGCTCACAGAGAGAGAGTGCAAGAGAAGTGGTGGAACAATATCCCTTGAGAAAGGAAGAGTGGGTGAAATATACTTCACAGTTGGAGGTATGAGCCCTGAATGCTGGTCTGTGCATAGAGGAGAAGAAGGTAGGATGCATAATCATGGATGAAGGACATAACAGTGGAAGCTTGTAGAACTGGTCTTCAGATTGCTACAATTCTTTGTTTAATAAGAATTGAGATCATCATGTGAGAGTAAAGATTAATAGGACGTATAGTAGGGTTAAAGAGAAAGCACTGTGTATGGAAGAGTTGTCTTAGAGAATGGGAGAATATGGGTTTGTTTGGCAGCAGCATTAAAGGCTGTTTTAGTTTGGTGATTTTTAAAACAATATAAAATGAGACCAGTAAACGTGACTGTATTTTTTCCAGTGATATTTAACAACAGAATACAGTTGACCCTTGAACAACATGAGGGTTATAGGTGCTGACCCTCTACAGAAACAAAAATCCGAGTATAATTTATAGTTGGCCCTCCCTATAGGCGGATCCTCTGTACCTCAGTTTCTGCAGATTCGACCAACTGCAGATCATGTAGTATTGTAACATTTACTATTGAAAAAAATCCCCATATAAGTGAACCCATAACTTTAAACCCACATCCTTCCAGGGGTAAATTTATAACCCTGCAGTAGGCAGAAGTTTGGAGTTTCTTTATTTGAGTATAATAAAGTAAAAGGAAGGCAAGGAAATGAGTGAATATAATGACTCACTGTGGGAATTATGAGCAAAGTAAAGAAGAAAGAAGGTTGAGGGGTGGTGTAGCATCAATAGCATATTAATTCAAGTAGGGTTAAAGAGGTGGGACATGAGAGAAAATGATTTGGAAAAATAAGAACTGGTGGTTGGAAAATGGAATGTTTAAAATTGAGATTATAGAAGTGCTTCATATAATGCTAATGACATTAACAAAATGGCTACAGAGGATGGCAAACAATATTATTGCAGCAGAGAAGATCAAGGAAACGAGTAATGCAGGGGTCATCTTTCTGTATCTTATAATCTGCCATATTATGACAGGAGATCCAGAGAGGGAGGGTACCATGGAGGAACAGTGATGACAAGGAAAGATAACACACAGTTACTTTGGGGGAGGAGGAAAGATGACAGAGTACAAGGACATGAGATCACCGCTTCTTATGGAAACACCAAATCACAACTAACTCCTGAACAACCACTGACAAAAAAATGCTGGAACGTACCAAAAAAGATACCCTACATCCAAAGAAAGACAAAGAAGAAGCCACAACGGGATGGTAGGAGGGGCACAATTGTGATAAAATCAAACCCCATACACACCAGGTGGGTGACTCACAAACTGGAGAGCAATTATACCACGGAAGGTCTCCCACAGGAGTGAGAGTTCTGAGCCCCACGTTGGGCTCCCCATCCTGCAGGTTTAGCAATGGGAGGAGGAGCCCCCAAAGAGTCTGGCTATGAAGGCCAATGAGGTTTGACCACAGAAATTCCACAGCACTGGGAAAAACAGAAACTTGACTCTTGGAGGGTGCACACAGGGTCTTGTGCACACCAGGACCCACGGAAAAAAGCAGTGACCTCATAAGAGACTGGGTTGTGCTTACCTGCTAGTGTTGGAGGGTCTCCTGTAGAGGTGGAAGGCAGCTGTGGCTCACTGTGGGAACAGGAACACTGGCAGCAGCAGTTCTGGTGATGGTTAATTGGTGTGGGCTCTCTAGGAGGCTGCCATTTTCTTATCAAGACCTGGTCCACCCAACAGCCTGTAGGCTCCAGTGCTGGGACGCCTCAGGCCAAACAACCAACACAGCCTGAAAACAGCCCCACCCATCAGCAGAAAAGGCTGCTTAAAGTCTTCCTGAATAAACAGGTGCCCAATAAACACACCCACAGCCATGACCCTGCCCACCAGAGGGACAAGACCCAGCTACACCCACCAGTGGGCAGGTACCAGTCCCTCCCACCAGGAAGCCTGCACAAGCCTCTTAGACAGCCTCATCCACGAGGGGGCAGACAACAGAAGCAAGAAGAACTACAACCTTGCAGCCTGCAGAATGGAAACCACAATCACAGCAAATTAGGCAAAATGAGATGGCAGAGGAATATGTCCCAGATGAAGAACAAGATAAAACCCCAGAAGAACAATTAAGGGATGTGGAAACAGGCAATATACCTGAAAGAAACATCACAGTAATGATAGTAAAGATGATCCAGGATCTTGGAAAAAGAATAGACACACAGGTCAAGAAGATACAAGAAATGTTTAACAAAGACTTAGAAGAACTAAAGAATAGAGATGAACAACACAATAACAGAAATGAAAAATACACTAAAAGGAATCAATAGCAGAATAATTGAGGCAGAAGAAAGGATAAGTGACCTGGAAGACAGAATGGTGGAAATCACTGCTGCAGAACAGAATAAAGAATGAAAAGAAAGAAGGACAGTCTCAGAGACCTCTGGGACAACACTAAATGCACCAACATTTGAATTGTAGAGGTCCCCAAAGAAGAGAAAGAGAAAGGACCTGAGAACATATTTGAGGAGATAATAGCTGAAAACTTTCATAACATGGGAAAGGAAACAGTCAACCGACTTCAGGAAGTGCAGAGAGTCCAGGCAGGAAAAACCCAAGGAGGAACACACTGAGACATATAGTAATCAAACTGACAAAATTAAAGATAAAGAAAAACTATTAAAAGCAACAATGAAAAAGCAACAAATAAAGTACAAGGGAACTCCTATATGGTTATCAGCTGATTTCCTAGCAAAAACACTGTGGCCAGAAGGGAGTGGCATGATAGAATTAAAGTGATGAAAAGGAAGAATCTACAACCAAGAATACTCTACCCAGCAAGGCTCTCATTTAGATTTGACCTAGAAATCAAAAGCTTTACAGACAAACAAAAGCTAAGAGAATTCAGCATCACCAGACCACCTTTGCAACAAATACTAAAGGAACATCTCTAGGCAGAAAAAAAAGGTCACAACTAGAAACAAGAAAACTATGAGTGGAAAAGCTCACTAGTAAAGGCAAATATACAGTAAAGGTAGGAAATCATCTGCACACAAATATGATAACAAAACCAGCAGTCATGACAAGAGGAGAGAACAAATGCAGGATACTGGAAATGCATTGAAAATTAAGAGACAAGCAACATAAAACAGTCTTGTTTATGTATAGACTGCTATATCAAAACCTCATGGTAACCACAAACCAAAAACCTACAATACATGCACATACACAAAAGAAAAAAGAAATCCAAACACATCACTGAAGTTAGTTATCAAATCACAAGAGAACAAAAGAGGAAGGGAAAACACCTACAAAAACAAATTGAAAACAATTAACAAAATGGCAATAAGAACATACATATCGATAATTACTTTAAATGTAAATGGATTAAATGCTCCATCCAAAAGAGTTGGACTAGCTGAATGGACACAAAAACAAGACCTGTATATATGCTGTCTAAAAGAGACCCACTTCAGACCTAGGGAAACATACAGACTGAAAGTGAGGGGATGGAAAAAGATACTCCATGCAAATGGAAATCAAAAGAAAGCTGGAGTCGCAATTCTCGTATAAGACAAAATAGACTGTTACAAGAGACAAAGAAGGACACCACATAATGATCAAGGGATCAATCCAAGAAGAAGATATAACAATTGTAAATATATATGCGCCAAACATAGGAACACCTCAATATATAACAGCCATCAAAGGAGAAATCAACAGTAACACAATAATAATGGGGGACTTTAACACTCCACTTTCCCTAATAGATCATCCAGACAGAAAATCCAGATGGAAACACAGGCCTTAAATGACACATTAGACCTGATAGACATAATTGATATTTATAGAGCATGCCATCTGAAAGCAGTAATATACACATTCTTCTCAACTGAACATGGACCATCCTCCAGAATTAATCATATGCTGGGCCACAAAGAAAGCCTTGGTAAATTTAAGAAAATTGAAATCATATCAAGCAGCTTTTCCAACCACAACACTATGAGATTAGAAATCAACTACAAGGAAAAAAAATCTATATTAAAAAAAAAAAAAAACACGAGGAGGCTAAACAATATGCTACTAAACAACCAATAGATCACTGAAGAAATCAAAAAGGAAATTAAAAAAATACCTAGAGATGAATGAAAACAAAAGGAAGACGACCTAAAACCTATGGGACACAGCAAAAGCAATTCTAAAAAGGAAGTTGATGGCAATACAATGTTAACTCAGGAAACAAGAAAAATCTCAAATAAACAACATAACCTTACACCTAAAGCAACTAGAGAAAGAAGAACAAACAAAACCCAAAGTTAGCAGAAGGAAAGAAATCCTAAAGATTAGAGCAGGAATAAATGAAATAGAGGCAAATACAACAATAACAAAGGTCAATGAAACTAAAAGCTGGTTCTTTGGAAAGATAAATAGAATTGATACATTTTAGCCAGACACATCAAGAAAAAGAGGGAGAGGGCTCAAATCAATAAAGTAAGAAACAAAAAAAGGAGAAGTTATAATGGACACGACAGAAATACAAAGGATCATAAGAGACTACTACAAGCAACTCTATGCCAATAATTGGGACAACCTGGAAGAAATGCACAAATTCTTAGAAAGGTACAATCTCCCAATACTGAACCAGGAAGAAACAGAACATATGAACAGACCAATCACAAGTACTGAAATTGAAACTGTGATTTAAAAACTTCCAACAAACAAAAGTCCAGGACCAGATGGCTTCACAGGCAAATTCTATCAAACATTTAGAGAAGAGTTAACACCTATCCTTCTCAAACTATTCCAAAATATTGCAGAGGAAGGAATACTCCCAAACTCATTCTTTGCGGCTACCATCACCCTGATACCAAAACCAAAGACACTACACTAAAAGAAAATTTCAGGCCAATATCACTGATTAGCATAGACACAAAAATCCTCAACAAAATAATAGCAAACCGAATCCAACTATTTATTAAAAGGATCACACACCATGATCAAGTGGGATTCATCTGAGGGATGCAAGGATTTTTCAATATCCACAAATAAATCAGTGTGATACACTTAGCAAACTGAAGAATAAAAACCATATGATCATCTCAATAGATGCAGAAAAAGCTTTTGACAAAATTCAACACCCATTTATGATAAAAACTCTCCAGAAAGTGGGCATAGAGGGAACATATCTCAACATAATAAAGGCCATATATGACAAACCCACAGCTAATATCACACTTAACAGTGAAAAAGCTGAAAGCATTTCCTCAAGGTCAGGAATAAGGCAAGGCTGTCCATTGTCACCACTTTTATTCAACACAATTTTGGAAGTTCCAGCCACAGCAATCAGAGAAAAAAAATAAAAGGAATTCAAATTGGAAAAGAAGAAGTAAAAATATCACTGTTTGCAGATGACATGAAACTATACATAGAAAATCCTAAAGATGCTACCAGAAAACTACTAGAGCTCATCAATGAATCTGGTAAAGTTGCAGGATACAAAATTAATACACAGAAATCTCTTGCATTCCTATACAATAACAACGAAAGATCAGAAAGATAAATTAATGAAACAACCACATTTGTCATCATATCAAAAATAATAAAATACCTAGGAATAAACCTACCTAAGGAGGCAAAAGAACTGTATTCAGAAAATTATAACATGCTGATGATAGAAATCAAAGATGACACAAACAGATGGAGAGATATACCATGTTCTTGGGTTAGAAGAATCCACATTGTGAAAATGACTATACTGCCCAAAGCAATCTACAGGTTTGTAATCCCCATCAAATTACCACTGGCATTTTTCACAGAATTAGAACAAAAAATTTTACAATTTGTACAGAAACATAAAAGACCCTGAATAGACAAAGCAATCCTGAGAAAGAAAAACAGAGCTGGAAGAATCAGGCTCCCTGACTTCAGACTATACTACAAAGCTTCAGTCATCAAGACAGTATGTTACTGGCACAAAAACAGAAATATAGATCAATGGAACAGGATAGGAAGTGCAGAAATAAACCCATACTACTATGGTCACCTAAGCTATGACCAAGGAGGCAAGAATATACAATGGAGAAGACAGTCTCTTCAATAAGTGGTGCTTGGAAAACTGGAGAGCTATATGTAAGAGAATGAAATTAGAACACTCCTTAACACCACACACAAGAATAAACTCAAAATGGATTAAAGACCTAAATGTAAGGCTGGATACTATAAAACTCTTAAAGGAAAATATAGGCAGAACACTCTCTGACATAAATTGCAGCAAGAAGTTTTTCAATCTACCTCCTAGAGTAATGAAAATAAAAACAAAAATAAACAAATGGGACCTAATTAAGCTTAAAAGCTTTTTCACAGCAAAGGAAACTGTAAACAAAACAAACAGTCAACCCTCAAAATGGGAGAAAATATCTGCAAACGAAGCAACCAACAAGGAATTAATCTTCAAAATATACAAACAGCTCATGCTGCTCAGTATCAGAAAAACAAACAACCTGATCAGAAAATGGGTGGAAGATCTAAATAGACATTTCTCCAGAGAAGAAATACAAATGGCCAATAGGCACATGAAAAGATGCTCAACATCACTAATTATTGGAGAAAAGCAAATAAAAACTACAATGAGGTATCACCTCACATTGGTCAGAATGGCCATCATCAAAATGTCTACAAACAATAAATGCTGGAGAATGTGTGGAGAAAAGTGGACCCTCCTACATTGTTGGTGGGAATGTAAATTTGTACAGCCACTATGAAGAACAGTATGGAGGTTCCTTAACAAACTAAAAATAGAGCTATCATGTGATCCAGCAATCCCACTCCTGGGCATAATCTGGAGAAAAACATGGTTCGAAAGGATATATGCATCCCAATGTTCACTGCAGCACTGTTTACAGTAGTCAGGCCATGGAAGCACCCTAAATGTTCATTGACAGATGAATGCATAAAGAAGATGTGGTACATATATACAATGGAACCTTACTTAGCCCTTAAAAAGAATGAAATATTGCCATTTGCAGCAACGTGGATGGACCTGGAGATTATCATACTAAGTGAAGTAAGTCAGACAGAGACAGACAAATATTATATGATATCATTTATATGTAGAATCTAAATTTAAAAAATGATACAAACTTATTTACAAAACAGAAACAGACTCACAGACTTAGAGAATGAATTTATGGTTCCGGGGGGAAGGGCTGTGGGAGGGACAGACTGGGAGTTTGGGATTGACATGTACACACTGCTATATTTAAAATATATAACCAACAAGGACCTACTGCATAGCACAGGGAACTCTGCTCAATACTCTGTAATAATCTGAATGGGAAAAGAATTTGAAAAAGAATAGATACATGTATATGTATAAGTGAATCACTCTGTTGTACACCTGAAACTAACACAACATTGTTAATTAACTCTAATATAAAATAAAAATTTAAAAAAACAGTTAATTTGATTAAATTTAAAGAAAGGAAAAGGAGGATGGCCTAGAAATAGCAATGAAGAACAAGGAGGGCAGCTGTTCCACCTCCAGGAGTTATGGATTAGGGAAGTAAGAAAGAAAAGAATCATCCCTTAAGGGAGCTGTAAGAGAAATAACATTATCAGAAGTGAGCTTGATGTCAGATAGTAGATAGAAGAGGTGAAGATGTCTTTTTTAAAAGAAACCTATGATTGATTGTGTTCCATAGGGTACAGTGAAAGAGCTTAAGGTATATGTTTTAATTTGATTTTTCTTATGAATTTTACCAGTTATTCTAGTTGATTGTTAGGAATTTTCCTATTATTTTATACAGCTGTTTATATATCAACCACTTATATGTGTTGCAAGTGTGTTCCTAGTTTTCCCTTGAATATTTATTTATGATGTTGTTAAATTCACGAAGTAGGGCTTATTTGTAATTTATTAAAGGTCATCCAACTTGTGTCTATTTCACAAATATTCTCATTTGAAAGCCCCTGTCCATTGCATACCTCTATCTTCCTCCAGGCTTGTGAATATAGGTTTATACAAAATAGTCATTTATAATTTTGGAAATCTGTGGTGTATAAGAGAAAGTGGAATCAAGGATTAAAACTGACTTTTCCCACATACTTAGTAAATGTCTTAAAATAATGTTTAAATAACTTACCTCTTCTTCTTTAGACTGTGATGTTTATCCATAGTAACATCATTTTCAAAATATTTATTCTGTTTAATCGATCTGTCTGTCCATCTATATATCACTTCTACATTGTTCATGCACTTTGTTGAACATAAAAATTTATAGACATGTAAAATAATTCCATATATTACTTTATAACCAGTATAATTTTTGAGCCTTTTATGTTCATATTTTTTCCTGTAAAAATATACACATTCCTATAAAGAGTGGATGTCTGAAAAGGCAAACATCAAAGAGCTAACAGTGATTATCTCTGGATGTTAGAATAAGATCTGTGTTTTATTTTATTTTTGCTAAACATTATTTTCTCGTTCACCTGCAATATTATGAAAAAATATATTTATCCTTTAAAATACCACAAACACAGGTATATACTAACAACTATTTAAACAGACTTTGAAAAGAGAGAGAATAACCTTTCTCCAGCTTCTCTGTGCCCCAGGCAACTATGCTTGTTTCAGTTTATGAAACTCAACATGTTTCACTTTGAAAATGTCATGTTTTAGACCTTGTCCAGTGCCTCTTGTCTCCCATAAATATGCTTTGTATAGCCAAATCCTATTCATTTTTCAGGTCTCAGCTTAAATGTTTATAACTGTTACTTAATAAAAGTTTTCTGTCCCCAACCCCACTCCAGATTTCCATAGTGTGCACTTTTCCCTGTTACTCCTGGGTAGAATTGTCATCACTTAGCCAATGTCAATCCTTTCTGACTGTCATCTCCACTGTTCAAAGGAGTACATTTGTCTAGATTCTTCTTGGATACTTAATACAGAAGCACATAAGAGACAATCAATATATGGTATGTTGGACAAATGAATGAAAAAATGGAGCCTGCATAGGCACAGGTTTACTTTTTCTCTGGCTCACTAGGAATATAAACTTGACTGAATAACTTAGCTTCTCTTGAATTTCCTCACCTGAAAAAAAAATACTGAAGAGAGCAATCTGTTATATTAATCTAAGGTAAAGATTAAAGTAACATATGTAAGGCTCTTAATCTCTGCATATAAAATGAACACCCAATTGATGATTATGCTATCATTACTTTAAAACGTTTTCAGGAATATGTTCTTTTAAAACAAAAATGACTAACCACTACAATGGAAACTACAATAGAGATCTCTGAAAGAACGGCCACCCATTAAGGTGGAAGGGTGGTAGTGTCAGTGTATAAAAGATCACCTTAAATTATGAAATAATCGAGGGAGGTGGCCAAGTTGGCAGAGTAGGAAAACCTTGAACTCACCTTCTTCCATGGACACACCAAAATTACAATTACAGTTGAGTCTCGAACAACATGGATTTGAACTGTGCAGGTCCACTTATACATGGATTTTTTTCAATAAATATATACTATATTACTACATGATTCACATTTGGTTGGATCCACAGATGCAGATGCAGAACTGTGAATACATAGGGCCACTTGTAAAATTATACATGGATTTTTCAGTTTCATGGGGGGTCAGTGCCCCTAATCTCTGTGTTGTTCAAGGGTCAACTGCACTTAAAGAGCAACTATCAATGACCTGAAGACTAGCAGAAAATATTTTCCACAACTAAAGACATAAAGAAAAAAACACTACAGGGTGAACAGAAGGGGTGAAGAACAGTATAGTCAGGACCCACACCCCTAGGGTTAGTGGCTCAAAAACAAGAGGAATAGCACAATCATAGAGGTCTTCCTCAAGAAGTGAGGTGTCTGAGCCCCACATTAGGGTCACCAGCCAGGGGTCTTACACTGAGAAAACAAGCTGCCAGAAGGTTTGCTTTGAAAACTAATGGTGCTTATGTTCAGAAGAGCCAGAGGGCTATAGGAAATAGATATTCATTTCTTAAAAGCAATGCACAAAATCTCACATGTTCTGAGTCCCAATGCAGATGCAATAGTTTGAAAGAAGCCTGGGTCAGACCCACTTGCTGATCTTGGAGAGCCTCCTGGAGAGGCAGGAGGCATCTGGGATTCCTTGGGGACAGAAACACTGGTGGCAGCCATTTTTAGGAGCACATCCTACTGTGCTAACACCAACACTGGCAAGTGACATCTTGGAATCCTCCCTCTAGCCTATTAGCACCAGGGACCCAGCCCTAACATCCAGCATCAGACCTGAGTCATCCCCCCACCCCAGGTTGTTCAGAGAGTCACACAGGGACTGGGCCTTCCCACCAGTGGGTCTCACCAGCCACACCCACCTAAGTGCACTGACAACTGTGCAGTAAGCCTATCCCATGCTCCAGTGGTTTCACAGCCACCACATGAGGTGCAGCCTCACAGCCAGCTGCGCTGGGGCCAGCTCTACATACCAGCACACCCACAGTAATCAACCCCACTACAACAGAAGGTTACACAAAGCCCACATAGGGGGTACCCCTAGAGTATATAGCTCTAGTGACCCCCACAGGACATATCCTACATAAGACCACTTGAGGATTGAAAAACATAGCCAACCTACCTAACAAATAGAAATAAACAGAGAGAACTGAAGGAAAATGGGGGAAACAAAGGATTATGTTCCAAGTGAAGGAACAAGACATAACCCCAGAAAAAGAACTAAAAGAAATGGAGATAAGGAAGTGACCTGATAAAGAGTTCAAAGTAATGATCATAAAGATGCCCACTGAGTTTAGGGAAGAATAATGAACAAAGTGAGAATTTGTATATACAAAGAGATGAGAAAATATAAAGGAGAGAGCTGAAGAATACAATAACTGAAATAAAAAATGCACCAGAAGAAATGAACAGTAGATTATATGGTATAGAAGAAAGGATCAGCCATCTGAAAGACAGCAGTGAAAAACACTCAAGCCTAACACAGAAAAGAATTTTTAAAAAAGAGAACAGTTTAAGAGACCTATGGGACAACATCAAGCATATTAACATTCACATTATAGAGGTTCCAGAAGGAGAAGACTGAAAGGGACAAAAAATTTATTTGAATAAACTATAGCTGAAAACTTCCCTAACCTAGGGAAGGAAGCATATCAGGTCCAGGAAGCACAGAGTTTCAAAGAAGATGAACCCAAAGAGGTCTACACCAAGACACATTATAATTAAAATGGCAGAAATTAAAGATAAAGTACGAATCTTAAAAGCCAGAGGAGAAAGGCAACTAGTTACATACAAGGGAACTCCTGTAAGACCGTCAGCTGAATTTTCAGCAGAAACTTTGCAGGTCAGAAAGGGGTGGCATGATATATTCAAAGTGATGAAAGGAAAAAAAAAATCTACCATCAAGAATACTCTACCCAGCAAGGTTACCATTAAGATTTGAAGGAGAAAGAATTTTACAGATAAGCAAAAGCAAAATGAATTCAGCACCACTAAGCTGGCTTTACAAGAAATGTTAAAGGGACTTCTATAAGCAGAAAAGAAGGCAATACAGTAAGTCCCCTACATACGAAGCCTCACGTTGTGAACTTTCAAAGATGCGAACATGCGTTTGCATGGTCAGTCATGTAACTTAGTTCACGTGTCTGGTGTACATTGTCACATGCAGCTTGCCCTCCATCTCCTATTGCTGATGATCTTTCAGCTGTACCATCTCCCACCTCCTCTTCCTCCTCCAGTCAGTAACTCTTCTTGCCTGTTCACTCAATGCCAGCCCCTGTATGCCAGCTGTTGTACTGTACTGCTGTACTTTTCAAGGTACTGTACTGCAAGATTAAAAATGTTTTATTTTTTGTGATTTTTGTTTTTTATGTATTATTTGTGTGAAAATATTATAAACCTATTACAGCACAGTACTATATAACCAATTGTGTTAGTTGGGTACCTAGGCTAACTTTGTTGGACTCATGAACAAATTGGACTTACAAACGTGCTCTCAGAACAGAACTCATTCATATGTAGGGGACTTACTGTAATGAGATAAGAAGGCAACATCTAGAAATATGAACATTATGAAAGGAGAAATCTCACTGGTAAAGGCAAACATTCAGTAAAGATAATAGGTCAACCACTTATAAAGCTAGTAGGATGTTTAAAATCAAAAGTAGTAAAATTGTCAGTCCACAAGTAGTTAAGGGATATGCAAAAAATATGTAGTCAAAAGCATTAAATGAGGGAGTAGTAAAAATTTAGGTTGGTTAGAATGGATTCAAACTTAAGAGATCATCAACTTAAAATACTCATATATATACATATATATAGTCATGTACATATACAGATATAAATACAGTATAAGCAAATATTAACCAACATAAAGGAAGAAACTGACATTAGTACAATAGTAATAATAATAGTATAGAACAAAAATAGTAGGGGACTTTAACACCCCACTTATATCAAAGGACTGGTCCAGATAGAATGTCAATAAGGAAATATTGACCTTAAATGACATGTTAGATCTTATGAACTTAATAGAAATATACATACAGAATTTCCAGTCCAAAACAGAGTACACATTCTTTTCAAGTCCACATGGAACATTCTCCTGGATAGATCACATCCTAGGCCACAGAAGTCTCAATACATGTAATGAGATCAAAATCACATAAGCACCTTTTCTGATCACAAAGGTATGAGAGTAGAAATCAACTGCAAGAAAAAAAAAAAGCTGCAAAAAGTACAAACACTGGAAGCTAAACAATATGTTAATGAATAACCAATGGGTCACTGAAGAAATCAGAGAGGAAATAACAAAATATCTGTAGATAAATTAAAATGGAAACACAACAATACAAAATGTACTTGATGCAGCGAAACCAGTTCTAAGAAGGAAGTTTTTAGTGTAGTAAGCATTCCTCAAGAAACAAGAAAACATCTAAAGGAACTAGAAAAAGATGAATAAAACCCAAAGTTAGTAGGAAGAAAGAAACAATAAAGATCAGAGCAGAAGTAAATGAAATAGAGACAAAAAAACCCAAAAGATCAATGAAACTAAGAGCTGGTTCTTTAAAACAATAAACGAAATTGATAAACCTTTTGTCAGACTCATCAAGGAAAAAGTGAGAGAGGCCAAATAAATAAAATCAGAAATGAAATGAAAAAGGAGCAATTATAACTGATACCACAGAAATACAAACAATAATAAGACATAACTATTAACAATTACATACCAATACTTTGAATAACCTAGGAGAAATGGATTTGTCCCAGAAATGTACAGTCTTCAAAGACTGAATTGTGAAAAAATAGAAAAAATAAGCAGACTGATTAACAGTAACAAAATTAGTAATAAAAAAACCCTCCCAATAAACAAAAGACCAGGACCAGAAGGCTTCAGAGGTGAATTCCATAAAATTTTAAAGAAAAGTTAACACCTATCCTTTTCAAACTAAAGAGTGCTTCCAGATCATTCTATGAGGCCATCATCACTTTGATATGCAAAACATACAAAACCACCACAGAAAATTACAGGCCAATATCACTGATGAACATAGATGCAAAAATTATCAACAAAATATTAGTCAACTAAATTTAATAATGCATTAAAAGGATTATATATCATGATCAAGTGGGATTTATTCCAGGGATGCAAGGATGCTTCAATATCTGCAAATCAATCAATGCAATACACCACATTAACAAATTGAAGGATAAAAATCATATGATCCTCTTAATAGATGCAGAAAAATCTTTTGACACATTTTAACATCCATTTATGATAAGAACTCTCAACAAGGTGGGTATCAAGGGAACTTGCCTCAACATAATAAAGGCTATATATGACACACGTACATCCAACATCATATTCAACTGTGAAAAGCTTTTTCCTCTAAGATCAGGAACAAGCTAAGGATGTTCACTCTCACCACTTTTATTCAATATAGTATTGGAAGTTCTAGCCACAGCAAGAGACAAGAAAGAGAAATAAAAGGAATACAAATTGGAAAAAAAGAAGTAAAACTGTCACTGTTTGTAGGTGACATTACACTATATATGGAAAACACTAAAGATGCCTCCAAAAAATCTATTAGAATAAATGAATTCAGTAAAATACAAAATTAATAAACATAAATCTGTTGCATTTCTATGTACTAATAATGAACTATCACAAAGAGAAAATTAAAAAAATCACATTTACAATTTCATCAATAGAATGAAATATCTAGGAATAAATCTAAACAAGGAGGTAAAAGACCTGTTCTCAGAAAACTGTGAGACATTGTTGAAAGAAATTGAAGACACAAATGAATGGAAAAATATTATGTACACATGTATTGAAAGAATTAATAATGTTAATGATGACATTACCCAAGGCAATCCATAGATTCAATGCATCCCTTTCAAAACAACAATTGTATTTTTCATAGAACTAGAACAAATAATTCTAAAATTTGTAAGGAATCACAAAGACCTCAAATAGCCGAAACAATCTTAATAAAGAACAAAGCTGAGGTATCACGCTCCCTGATATCAAACTATACTACATTCTATAATAATCAAAACAGTATGGTACTGTCACAAAAACAGACACACAGATCAATGAAACAGGGGTAGAAAGCCCAGAAGTAAACCCATGCTTACATGGCCAATTAATGCATGACAAATGAGGCAAGACTATATAATAGGGAAAAGACAGGAGATCTAATAAGTGTTGTTGGGAATACTGGACAGCTGTACGCAAATTATCAAACTAGAAACTAGACTGCCTTCTCATACTGTACAGAAAAATAAATTTAAAATGCTTTAAAGGGCTTCCTTTATGGTGAAGTGGTTAAGAATCTGCCTGCCAAGGCAGGAGACGTGGGTTCAATCCCTGGTCCAGGAAGATTCCACATGCTGCAGAGCAACTAAGCCCATGTACCACAACTACTGAGCCTGTGCTCTACAGCCCATGAGCCACAACTACTGAAGCCCACACACCTAGAGCCCATGCTCCACAACAAGAGAAGCCACCAAAATGAGAAGCCCACGCACTGCAACGAAGAGTATCCCCTGCTCGCTGCAACTAGAGAAAGCCCACATGCAGCAACAAAGACCCAACTCAGCCAAAAATAAATGAATAATTTAATTAATTAATTAAAAAAATAATAAAATGGTTTAAAGACTTGAATGTAGGACCTGAAACCATAAAACTCTTAGAAGAAAACATATACAGCATGCTTTTTAACATTGGTCTTACCAATATTTTTAAAAATATGTCTCCTAAGGCAAGGGAAACAAAAGCAAAAATAAACAAATGGGAGTACATCAAACTAAACAGCTTTTGCATGGTGAAGGAAACTGTTAACAAATGAAAAAGGCAGCCAACTGAAAAGGGAAAGATATTTGCAAATGATGTATCTTATAAGGGGTTAATATCAAAGATATACCAAAAACTCCTACAACTCAACATCAAAACAATAAATAGTGCAATTTATAACTGGGCAAAGGACCTTAATAGACATTTTTCAAAGAGGACATACAAATGGCCGAAAGACACATGAAAAGATATTCAACATCAATAATCTACAGGAAAATGCAAATGAAAACCACAATGAGATATCACCTCACATCTTTCAGAATCACTATCATCATAAAGGCATAACAAGTGTTAGTGAGGATGTGGCAAAAAGGGAACTCTTGTGCACTGTTGATGGGAATATAAATTGGTACAGCCACTATGGAAAACAATATGTAGGTTCCTCAAAAAATTATAAACAGAACTACCATATGATCCAGCAAATCTACTCCTGGGTATTTTTACAAAGAACATGAAAACCCTAATTCAAAAAGATAATGCAGACCTGTTTTCATTGAAGCATTATTTACAATAGCCAAGATATGAAAACAACCTGAGTGTCTATTGATAGATGAATGGATAGAGAAGATGTGGTATGCATATACAATGGAATAATACTCAGCCATAAAAAGAATGAAATCTTACCATTTGCAACAACAGGGATGGACCCAAAGAGTATCCTGCAAAGTAAAATAAGTCAGAGAAAGATAAATACCATATAATTTCAATTATATATAGAATCTTAAAAACAAACAAAAACAAATAAACAAATAAAAACAAACATAACAAAGCAGAAAGACTCAAAGATACAGAGAACAGACTGGTTGTTGCCAGAGGGGAAAGGAGTGGTGGGATGAAGGAAATAGGTGAGGGAGATTAAGAGGTACAAACTTCCAGTATAAAATAAAAGTCAGGGGGTTGTAATGTACAGCACAGGGAAATATTCAATAATATAATAACTCTGTATGGTGACAGATGGTAATTAGACATATTGTGGTTATGATTTTGTAATGTATAAAAATAATATCAAATCACTAAATTGTATACCTGAAACTTATATAATATTGTAAGTCAAATATACTTCAATAAAAGCAAACAAACAAAAGTAAATGGATTAAAGCTTAAACTTAAGGCCTGAAACCATAAAAGGACCTACTGTATAAGCACAGGGAACTCTGCTCAATATTCTGTAATAATCTAAATGGGAAAATAATTTGATAAAGAACAGATATATGTATATATATAACTGAATCACTTTGCTGTATACCTGAAACTAATACATTGTAAAGCAACTATACTCCAATATAAAATAAAAAATTTAAAAAAGAGGAAAAGAAAACAGGCAATAAGCTTTTTGACATTGGTCTTAGTAATATGTTTTTTCCTTTGTCTCCTCAGAAAAGGGAAACAAAAGCAAAAATAAACTAATGTGACTAGATCAAACTAAAAAGCTTTTACAAAGGGAAGAAAACTATCAAAAAAACAAAGAGGCAGCTTACTGAATGGGAGAAGATATTTGCAAACAACATATTTGATAAGGGGTTAATATCCAAAATATATAAAGAACCCATACAGCCCTACATCAAAAAACACAATTAAAAAGAGGATGTGAGAAAAATTTTTCCAAATAGACATAAGAATGGCCAACAGACACATGAAAAGATGCTCAACATTACTAATCATCAGGGAAGTGCAAATTAAAACCACAGTGAGATACCACCTCATACCTTTCAGAATGTCTATCATTAAAAAGAACAAATAACAAGTGTTGGTGAGGATGTGGAGAAAAAGGAACCTTCATGTACTGTCAGTGGGATTGTAAATTGGTGCATTTGCCATGGAAAACGGTATAGAGGTTCTTCACAAAACTAAAAGCAGAACTGCCATATGATACAGAAATTTCACACCTGGGTGTTTACTTGAAAGAAACAAAAACACTAATGTGAAAAGATATATGCACCCCTATGTTCATTGGAGCATTATTAACAATAGCCAAAATATGAAAGCAACCTAAGTGTCCATCAATAGATGAACTGATAAAGAAGATATGGTGTGTGTACACACACACACATATATACAATGGAATATTACTCAGCCATAAAATGAAACTTTGCCATTTGCAACAATATGGATGGATCTAGATATATTATGCTAAGTGAAATAAGTCAGAGAAAGACAAATGCTCTATGATCTCACTTATATGTGGAAAATTAAAAGCAAAGGAAACAAACAAATGAAAACAGACTCAGATACAGAGAACACACAGGTGGTTGCCAAAGGGGAAGAGGGTGAGGGTGGTGAAATAGTAAAAGGGATTTAGAAGTACAAATCTCCAGTTATAAAATAAACAAGCCACGGTGATGTAACATATAATATAAATAATATGGTCAATAATAATCTAATAACTTTGTATATTATGGGTACAGATGGTTACTAAGTTTATTGTACTGATCATTTCACAGTGTATAGAAATGTCAAATCATTATGTAGTATTCCTCAAACTAACGTAATAGTGTATGTCAACTGTATTTCTACGTTAAAAAAAGGAAAAAAGGGCTTCCCTGGTGGCGCAGTGGTTGAGAATCTGCCTGCTAATGCAGAGGACACAGGTTCGAGCCCTGGTCTGGGAAGATCCCACATGCCGCAGAGCAACTAGGCCCGTGAGCCACAACTACTGAGCCTGCGCATCTGGAGCCTGTGCTCCGCAACAAGAGAGGCCACAATAGTGAAGAGGCCCACGCACCGCGATGAAGAGTGGCCCCCGCTTGCTGCAACTAGAGAAAGCCCTCACACAGAAATGAAGACCCAACACAGCCAAAAATAAATATAAATAAATAAATAAATAAAAAATAAATAAAAGATTACTATTAAAAAAAAAAGTGGCTATTATAAAAAAAAAAAAAAAAAATGAAGCGATGTCTCAGCAAAATGAATTGACTTTTTGCCACAGCGTTTAACAGCCTGAAAGTGAAAGTGAATATGTTTTTAGTGGGAGTTGACAAACAGTGGGGCGTTAGTATACCACAAACAACAGCAGCTTAAGGTCAGTGGGGGTCTTTGGTAGAATTCAAGTACAGTTTATGCTGGAGAGAAAAGTAATGGGATCAAAGACTGAAGACACACAAAGAAAAGAAAGAGGCTGAAGTAGTATCAGTTAGAGATTGTGATGCCTCTAATTGCATCCACAGCTAATTATAAACCACACTATTGCATAGGCTATCATTAAGATTTTACCTGAGAAAAAAAGAGTAGCAGGATAGGAGGCAAAAAAAAAAAAAAAGAGAAATGTTATAAAGTGGAATTGTTAATAGAATTTATGTTGTTATTTTCAAACTTTAGACTTTCAAAGGTGGTTTTTATCACATAAATTTAGGAAATTTCTAAATTATAAGCTAAATTGTGGCCATCATGTAGGTTCTGTTTAAAATAAACAACAAAAATTAAAGAGGATACATAGTAATTTGGGATTTTTTGTAACCTCCAATTACAACTTCTCATTAATTTATATTTTAGATGTATTTTGCCAATTCACATTTTACATAAATGACATTTTAACTGGCAAATAGGTCTTGGAAATAAGAAAGAGTCCTTTTTACAATAACTTTTGTAAGGTGTCATGTATCAAAGTTTTCTTTAACATAATCGCTTCTCAAATTTAAAACTTTAGCAGTTGAGATATATCTACCAAGCATTTTTATTTTTGTGTGATATCTATAATTACTTCTGTTACTTCAGTTATCATAGGAATTCTGAACCCTGATTTTTAACTTTTGTGAGATTATCAGATAATATATATATTCAAGTAACTTTCTATTATTTTGAATATATAGCTATGATGATATAATAAAATTAATTTTGGCTTATCATTACATGTAGTTAGTTGAAGTTAACAATATTTAAAATTTGCTCTAGCTTATATGAAGCATATGTTAAGCTATTGACAGCTGTATTTCCAAAATTAGAGTTATTCTCAATACTTGCCTTGGTAAAGATGACCATGTAAAATCTAAACAGCTCTAATTGCTAAGCTTTTGACAAAAACATTAATGGTATCCTGTCAGACTTAATTGAATTGTAAGCATTAAGAGGGGAAAAAATAAACCTCTGCACTATTCACAGCCCTCAGTTTTTGCATGTTTTCTCAAAATGAAAGTCTTTTAAATGTAAAACAAAGTATTCAAAAGTTACCCTTCCGTGGAACACTTTTATATATACATACACATACACACACACGTGTGTGTGTGTGTATGTATATATAATCATGGGATTATAAAGGGTTAGCAGTTGAAAGGACCTAAGAGACTATCTAATTGACCTCTGTGTTTTAACAGAGAATAAGTAGATACCAAAAAATTAAATGACTTTTGAAAATTAGATTTCTGTCTTGTCCTATTATTTTTCAAATTCTATAATCTCTTTTCTTAATTTTCATTTCTCCACACTCCCTCATACCTTTCAGTCCTATGTTCTTTATTTATTCAAATACTGCGGAACACTGTTTTGTTGAGCACCGTTGGGATAAACAAAGATGAATAAGACACAGTACGATATGTCTGCAAATTACTGGGCAATATTCATCAAAGTTACAAATGCAAATCAGCATTTTCTGACTCATCTTGTAAGAATGTACCAATATATTCTACTGATAGAATCACTGCAACATCTACACAATAATAATTACTGAAGTTTGTTGTTGTTTGATTAAAGACTAGTGTGGCAGACAAAAAGACCATAGATTCATTTATTTATTTATTTATTTATTTATTTATTTATCAACATCTTTATTGGCGTATAATTGCTTTCCAGTGGTGTGTTAGATTCTGCTTCATAACAAAGTGAGTCAGGTATACATATACATATATCACCATATCCCCTCCCTCTTGCGTCTCCCTCCCTCCCACCCTCCCTATCCCACCCCTCTAGGTGGTCACAAAGCACAGAGCTGATCTCCCTGTGCTATGCGGCTGCTTCCCACTAGCTATCTATTTTACATTTGGTAGTGTATATATGTCCATGACACTCTCTCACTTCGTCCCAGCTTACACTTCCCACTCCCTGTGTCCTCAAGTCCATTCTCTACATCTGCGTCTTTATTCCTGTCCTGCCCCTAGGTTCTTCATAACCATTTTTTTTTTTTTAGATTCCATATATATGTGTTAGCATACAGTATTTGTTTTTCTCTTTCTGACTTACTTCACTCTGTATGACAGACTCTAACTCCATCCACCTCATTACAAATACCTCCATTTCATTTCTTTTGATGGCTGAGTAATATTCCATTGTATATATGTGCCACATCTTCTTTATCCATTCATCTGTTGATGGACATTTAGGTGGCTTCCATGTCCTGGCTATTGTAAATAGTGCTGCAATGAACATTGTGGTACATGACTCTTTTTGAATTATGGTTTTCTCAGAGTACATGCGCAGTAGTGGGATTGCTGGGTCATATGGTATTTCTATTTTTAGTTTTTTAAGGAACCTCCATGCTGTTCTCCATAGTGGCTGTATCAATTTACATTCCCACCAACAGTGCAAGTGGGTTCCCTTTTCTCCACACCCTCTACAGCATTTATTGTTTGTAGATTTTTTGATCATGGCCATTCTGACTGGTGTGAGGTGATACCTCATGGTAGCTTTGATTTGCATTTCTCTAATGATTAGTGATGTTGAGCATCCTTTCATGTGTTTGTTGGCAGTCTGTATATCTTCCTTGGAGAAATGTCTATTTAGGTCTTCTGCCCATTGTTGGATTGGGTTGTTTGGTTTTTGATATTGAGCTGCATGAGCTGCTTGTAAATTTTGGAGATTAATCCTTTGTCAGTTGCTTCATTTGCAAATATTTTCTCCCATTCTGAGGGTTGTCTTTTTGTCTTGTTTATGGTTTCCTTTGCTGTGCAGAAGCTTTTAGGTTCCATTAGGTCCCATTTGTTTGTTTTTATTTCCATTTCTCTAGGAGGTGGCTCAAAAAGGATCTTTCTGTGATTTATGTCATAGATTGTTCTGCCTATGTTTTCCTGTAAGAGTTTTATAGTGTCGGGCCTTACATTTAGGTCTTTAATCCATTTTGAGTTTATTTTTGTGTATGGTGTTGGGGAGTATTCTAATTTCATTTTTTTACATGTAGCTGTCCAGTTTTCCCAGCACAACTTATTGAAGAGGCTGTCTTTTCTCCATTGTGTATTCTTTCCTCCTTTATCAAAAATAAGGTGACCATATGTGCATGGGTTTATCTCTGGACTTTCTATCCTGTTCCACTGATCTATATTTCTGTTTTTGTGCCAGTACCATACTGTCTTGACTACTGTAGCTTTGTAGTATAGTCTGAAATCAGGGAGCCTGATTCCTCCAGCTCCGTTTTTCTTTCTCAAGACTGCTTTGGCTATTCGGGGTCTTTTGTGTTTCCATACAAATTGTGAATTTTTTTGTTCTAGTTCTGTGAAAAATACCGTTGGTAGTTTGATATGGATTGCATTGAATCTGTAGATTGCTTTGGGTAGTATAGTCATTTTCACAATGTTGATTCTTCCAATCCAAGAAAATGGTATATCTCTCCATCTGTTTGTATCATCTTTCATTTCTTTCATCAGTGTCTTATAGTTTTCTGCATACAGGTCTTTTGTCTCCTTAGGTAGGTTTATTCCTAGGTATTTTATTCTTTTTGTTGCAATGGTAAATTAGAGTGTTTCCTTAATTTCTCTTTCAGATTTTTCATCATTAGTGTATAGGAATGCAAGTGATTTCTGGGCATTCATTTTGTATCCTGCTACTTTACCATATTCATTGATTCACTCTAGTAGTTTTCTGGCAGCATCTTTAGGATTCTGTATGTATAGTATCATGTCATCTGCAAACAATGACAGCTTTACTTCTTTTCCAATATGGATTCCTTTTATTTCTTTTTCTTCTCTGATTGCTGTTGCTAAAACTTCCAAAACTGTTTTGAATAATAGTGGTGAGAGTGCACAACCTTGTCTTGTTCCTGATCTTAGAGGAAATGGTTTCAGTTTTTCACCACTGAGAACTATGCTGGCTGTGGGTTTGTCATATATGGCCTTATTATGTTGAGGTAAATTCCCCCTATGCCTACTTCCTGGAGGATTTTTATCATAAATTTGTGTTGAATTTTGTCAAAAGTTTTTTCTGCATTTATTGATATTATCATAGGGTGTTTATCCTTCAATTTGTTAATATAGTGTATCACATTGAGTGATTTGTGTATAATGAAGAATCCTTGCATTCCTGGGATAAAGCCCACTTGATCATGGTGTATCATCCTTTTAATGTGCTGTTGGATTCTGTTTGCTAGCATATTGTTGAGGATTTTTGCATCTATGTTCATCAGTGATATTCGCCTGTAGTTTTCTTTCTTTGTAACATCTTTGTCTGGTTTTGGTATCAGGGTGATGGTGGCCTCGTAGAATGAGTTTGGGAGTGTTCCTCCCTCTGCTATATTTTTGGAAGAGTTTGAGAAGGAGAGGTGTTAGCTCTTCTCTAAATGTGTGATAGAATTCGCCTGTGAAGCCATCTGACCCTGGGCTTTTGTTTGTTGGAAGATTTTTAATCACAGTCTCAATTTCAGTGCTTGTGATTGGTCTTTTAAAAATTTCTATTCTTCCTGATTCAGGCTTGGAAGGTTGTGCTTTTCTAAGAACTCGTCCATTTCTTCCAGGTTGTCCATTTTATTGGCACAGAGTTGCTTGTAGTAATCTCTCATGATCCTTTGTATTTCTGTAGTGTCAGTTGTTACTTCTCCTTTTTCATTTCTAATTCTATTGATTTGAGTCTTTTCCCTTTTTTTCTTGATTAGTCTGGCTAATGGTTTATCAATTTTGTTTATCTTCTCAAAGAACCAGCTTTTAGTTTTATTGATCTTTGCTAATTTTTCCTTCATTTCCTTTTCATTTATTTCTGATCTGATCTTTATGATTTCTTTCCTTCTGCTAACTTTGGGGTTTTTTTTTTTTTTTGTTCTTCTTTCTATAATTGCTTTAGGTGTAAGGTTAGATTGTTTACTTGAGATGTTTCTTTTTTTTTGAGGTAGGATTGTATTGCTATAAACTTCCCTCTTAGAACTGCTTTTGCTGCATCCCATAGGTTTTGGGTTGTCATGTTTTGACTGTCATTTGTTTTTAGGTATTTTGTGATGTCCTCTTTGATTTCTTCAGTGATCTCTTGGTTATTAAGTAGTGTATTGTTTAACCTCCATGTGTTTGTATTTTTACAGATATTTTCCTGTAATTGACATCTAGCCTCATAGCATTGTGGTCGGAAAAGATACTTGATATGATTTCAGTTTTCTTAAATTTACCAAGGCTTGATTTGTGAAAGAAGATATGATCTATCCT
This sequence comes from Balaenoptera acutorostrata, assembly GCF_949987535.1. Taxonomy (NCBI): domain Eukaryota; kingdom Metazoa; phylum Chordata; class Mammalia; order Artiodactyla; family Balaenopteridae; genus Balaenoptera; species Balaenoptera acutorostrata. The sequence continues at coordinate 48,253,553 of NC_080067.1, read as the reverse complement.
GAAGAATGTTCCATGAGCACTTGAGAAGAAAGTGTATTCTGTTGTTTTTGGATCGAGTGTCCTATAAATATCAATTAAGGCCATCTTGTTTAATGTATCATTTAAAGCCTGTGTTTCCTTATTTATTTTCATTTTGGATGATCTGTCCATTGGTGAAAGTGGGGTGTTAAAGTCCCCTACTATGATTGTGTTACCGTTTATTTCCCCTTTTATGGCTGTTAGCATTTGCCTTATGTGTTGAGGTGCTCCTATGTTGGGTGCATAAATATTTACAATTGTTATATCTTCTTCTTGGATTGATCCCTTAATCATTATGTAGTGTCCTTCTTTGTCTCTTGCAAGAGTCTTTATTTTAATGTCTATTTTGTCTCATATAAGAATTGCTACTCCAGCTTTCTTTTGATGTCCATTTGCATGGAATATCTTTTTCCAACCCCTCACTTTCAGTCTGTATGTGTCCCTAGGTCTGAAGTGGGTCTCTTGTAGACAGCATATATACAGGTCCTGTTTTTGTATCCATTCAGCCAGTCTATTTCTTTTGGTTCGAGCATTTAATCCATTTACATTTAAGGTAATTACCAATATGTGTGTTCCTATTACCATTTTCCTAATTGTTTTGTGTTTGTTATTGTAGGTCTTTTCCTTCTCTTGTGTTTCCTGCCTAGAGAAGTTCCTTTAGCATTTGTTGTAAAGCTGGTTTGGTGATGCTGAATTCTCTTAGCTTTTGCTGTCTGTAAAGGTTTTAATTTCTCTGTCAAATCTGAATGAGATCCTTGCTGGGTAGAGTCATCTTGGTTGTAGGTTTTTCCCTTTCATCACTTTAAATATATCCTGCCACTCCCTTCTGCCTTGCAGAGTTTCTGCTAAAAGATCGGCTGTTAACCTTATGGGGATTCCCTTGTATATTATTTGTTGTTTTCCCCTTGCTGCTTTTAATATTTTTTCTTTGTATTTAATTTTTGATAGTTTGATTAATATGTGTTTTGGCATGTTTCTCCTTGAACTTATCCTGTATGGGACTCTCTGCACTTCCTGGACTTGATTGACCTTTTCCTTTCCCATATTAGGGAAGTTTTCAACTATAATCTCTTCAAATATTTTCTCAGTCCCTTTCTTTTTCTCTTCTTCTGGGACCCCTATAATTCGCATGTTGGTGCGTTTAATGTTGTTCCAGAGATCTCTGAGACCATCCTCAATTCTTTCAATTCTTTTCTGTTTATTCTGCTCTGCAGTAATTATTTCCACTATTTTATCTTCCAGGTCATTTATCCGTTCTTCTGCCTTGGTTATTCTGCTATTGATGCCTTCTAGAGAAGTTTAAATTTCATTTATTGTGTTGTTCATCATTGTTTGTTTGCTCTCTAGTTCTTCTATGTCCTTGTTAAACGTTTCTTGTATTTTCTCCATTCTATTTCCAAGATTTTGAATCATCTTTACTATCATTACTCTGAATTCTTTTTCAGGTAGACTGCCTATTTCCTTTTCACCTGTTTGGTTTGATGGGTTTTTACCTTGCTCCTTCATCTGCTGTGTGTTTATCTCTTTTCTCATTTTGCTTAACTTACTGTGTTTGCGGTCTCCTTTGCGCAGGTTGCAGGTTCATAGTTCCCGTGGTTTTTGGCGTCTACCCCCAGTGGCTAAGGTTGGTTCAGTCGGTTGTGTCGGTGGAGGGGACTGGTGCCTGTGTTTTGGTGGATAAGGTTGGATCTTGTCTTTCTCGTGGGCAGGACTGCCTCCGGTGGTGTGTTTTGGGGTGGCTGTGACCTTATTATGATTTTAGGCAACCTCTCTGCTAATGGGTGGGGTTGTGTTCCTGTCTTGCTAGTTGTTTGCCATGGGGTGTCCAGCACTGTAGCTTGCTGGTCATTGAGTGGAGCTGGGTCTTAGCGTTGAGATGGAGATCTCTCTGAGAATTTTCACCGTTTGATATCACATGGAGCCAGGAGGTCTCTGGTGGACCAATGTCCCGAACTTGACTCTCCCACCTCAGCGGCACAGGCCTGACACCTGGCCGGAGCACCAAGACCCTGTCAGCCACATGGCTCACAAATGTTTTTCCCACACTGTTCTTCTTACACTGGTTGTGTAAAGGTGTGAGGCAGTCCCATCCATCTCTGTAATCCTCCACAGGGATCTCTTAAAACTACCACAGAAGACTGGATATGGCTGATTCACAGGTATTATTCTCAGAAAATTCTTCCTTAATAACCTGCTAGTGTTGGAAGGTCTCCTGCAGAGGTGAGGGGCAGCTGTGGATCATGGCAGGGGCAAAGACACTGGCAGCAGAAGTTCTGGGAAGTACTCCTTGGTGTGAGGCCACAGATTCTTTAACACTCCTATTGAGAAGTAAGAAATTTATTCCATCTCCTTCAATCTGTCCTGACCTGTGACTGCTCTGTCCAATAGAATCTGGAGGAAGTGATATTGGGTCAGTTTGGCAGCATACCCTTAAAAAGGACTGGAAGCATCCACTCTGGTATCATGAAGCTCTTAGCTGTTTTGTAAGAAGGCCAGTTACCATACTGGAGGTACCATATGGAGAAGCCCCAAGACCACTCGTAGAGAGACCCACAGCCCATTTCTCCAACTATCTTCACCAAGGGCCCAGACATGTCAGAACATACATTTTGTATAATCCAGCCCAGCCTGGCATCAGCAAAGTCTTACCTAATGACCCCAGTTTATATAATATGGACCAGAAAAATCACCTAGCTGAGTCCTGTGCATATTCATTATCCACAAAATGATAAGATACAATAAAATCATTAACCAAGAGGTTTTGAGTTTTAGGGTAGTTTGTTATGCAGGAATAGATAACTGGAACATTTGAAAATAAGGTGTCTACAATGAAATAAGCAATTATACATAGAATGAGTCAGCTCTTATTGCTCAGGATGGTATGATCTGTGAGATAAATTAAATGCAAAAATGAGCTACAAAATATTATATATATTATTTCCTGCTTAAGATGTTGTCTGTTGTGTAGCAATATACCACAGCTATGATGTTAAAGGGATACCATATCTGAAATGATGTCCCCCAACACTGGTAACAGTGCTTGACTTTGAGGGGGGATAAGTAAATAAATAACTTATAACATTAGACTTTTTGCTATGCTGTATTATCCATTCAGTAAAAGTCAATTGGAAGGAAAAGAGAAAGAAAACAAAGATGATAATAGTATGGTCCTGATTTTGCTTAGTCTTACACTACTTGGTGTCTAGTATCCTAGAAATATAAGAATTTAGAACTTATCTTTAGAGTGCTTTATAGAATATTAGAATGATCACTCAGTAAATATTAGTGACTTAGCAAAACGTTTAATGAGCTACGCCTGGAATCTGAGGCTAAGTTCCTTGTTGAGATCTGGCCCTAAAAGAGATGTACAAATTCAGAACATCAGGTTTGCATTTCTAATCATTCTCCATACACCATACAGCATATATAATGAAAGATGATTACACAGTAACTGGTAACACAGCTGGGAGGTGTTCTCTGAATAAGATTTTTGTTCCCTTTTATTCCAAAACAGACTTTATTTCCATGACATCTTGCATAGAGCCGATGGTCTCAAAAGTTATATTTGACCATGAATACTACATTCGCCATCATGTAACTATGGAAGGATGATTATAAATAAGGACTTCCTTTTAAAATGTTTCATTTATTTTACTATTATATGTGTATGTTTTTATTTGGTGAAGAAAGTATTTAGCAAATATGGTTTATTTCTGTTTTATAACTCAATATTGCATCATTTTATTTCTGACCAAATTCAAACAAGGATGTATCTCGAGTCATTAATATGCAATAGGGTATTATAATCATATCACTAGCACAGAAAAGGAGAAGTTTTTCTTATTGTTTTCCAACTAGAGAGTCAATATAAGCAGATGTTCTGTTTTTGACTTGCCAAGAAAATTAGTACTTTTCTAGGAGGTACATACAGAGTTGAAATATCTTACAGTCATTGAAAAAATAGATCTCAGCATGGCAGTGAGCTATGAAGAGGCAAATACTTTGAAATAGGACTACCACCTAATACCCATTTTTTTTTTTTTTTTTGCATTAAGTCCATAGAATTTATGCCAGCCATCTCTTTGGTATTGAGAGATAATGTTCTGTTCTGGTGTCCACCCATTGACCTTATTTTCTGGGGGGGTCCCATTTCAAAAAATGAGGATATAGGAAGAAAACAAGGATCACAGTAAAAAAAAAAAAAAAAAAAAGGGCAAGTGGAAAAGATTTAGAAAATTTCAAAATAAAGCAAATAGAGAAAACTTTAGGAAAAATCATATAGTAGATCTAACAATCCAAAATATTGTTTTGCCTAGATGATTAGTCTATGATTGTACAGGTTTCTCTGTTGCTGGCTTTACTTTAACCTTTGTTCCTTCTATAGTGCTTTTTATCAGTACTGGGGAGTAGTGTAATATAGGAGTAACAACTCAGAATCTGAAGCTAGTCTCCTGGCTGCTGAGCTCTACAACTTCCTATCTGAGTGTCCTTTGGCAAGTTTTTTAGCCTCTGTGTCACAGCTTTGGATCTTTTAAACTGGAAGAATAATAGTGTCTTCTTCATTATAGAAAGCATGCAAGGATTATAAGAGTTGAAACATGCAAAGAATATAGAACTGCCTATAGTAAGCACTTACATGTTGTTGACCACTATTTTCATTCATTAATCAGAGAAAAATAAAGATACCCACTGCTGCCATTTCTGTATTTTCCTTGTCTAATTGCATGCAGTGTTACTCATACAATACTTCCAACACTTGAGAGTGAATGTAATACTAAACTCTTTAGAAAAAATAAAAGATTACTCTTCCAGGTAACACCTCCACATAGTGCAATATCCTGTCAAACACCCATGTAACCATCTATCTAGCTTTGGCTAACACTGAGTCAGTTAATATTTAAAGTGTGTTATTTTTATGGAAGAGCTGTACGATGGCAATCACTTTTACATTTTAAATTAGTTATGAAATCCAATTCATTTATTGATTGATTGAATCAAAATATCTGTATTAAATATCCACCACATTCCAGAAATTATGCTGTGGTCTGTGGTTACAAACATGCCTAAGTGGCTCTGGCTTGATGGCACACATTATCTAGCAGAGGAAAGAGAAGACCATAAGGCTAAACATATAGTATACCGTGATAAGTGTTCTTCTTGTGTTATGACCAAAGTAATATCAGAGTTCAGAATAGGGAACATTTAAATCAACAGTAGAAGAGAGGGGAGCAGTACAATGTGGTCAAGACATTACAGACTCAAGGGCTTTCAAGACTAAGGGAAAAACCACGTGTAAATAAAATATAAGGGACATCCAGTGGTAGGAAATATGAGTAGCAAAAGATTCTGATAGTAAAGTGTCTGAGATGCTATGATAAAGAGTTTCACCATTATTTCTAGGTAAAGGAGATTACAAAAGATTGCCAAACAAAGAAATTAATAGAGTATATGGTTAAAATTAATACCCTTTAAATGTATGTTTCTTAATGATTATGCTGTTGATAATGCTGTAAATTAAAATAATACCTATATTCTAGTTACTTAACAAAACCACTCATTAAATAGTGTTCTTTAGGGACTTCCCTGGTGGTCCAGTGGTTAAGACTTCGCCTTCCAATGCAGGGGGTGTGGGTTCAATTCCTGGTCGGGGAGCTAGGATCCTACATGCCTCATGGCCAAAAAAAAAAAAAAAAAATCAAAACATAAAAACAGAAACAATACTGTAACAAATTCAATAGAGAGTTTAAAAATGGTCCACATCCAAAAAAAATCTTAAGAAAAACTAGTGTTCTTTATATGATTAAAACCTGGTTTAAAAGGCATTAAACTTTTACTGCAAAATGCAACACACACACACACACATATAATGGATGATATAGCTTCTTTAGGTCTTGGGAAGTTTCTGAACTATGGATGCCCTAAGAATTTAGCAAGGAAGAGGAGTGCAAGTTGAGAATTGACTGTTCTTCTGGAAATTATAGTGTCCCAATTATAATACCACATTACTTCTTTTTTTTTTTTTTTAAGATGAAAGTTACTTTTATTTATTTTTATTTATTTATTTATTTTTGGCTGTGTTGGGTCTTCGTCTCTGTGCAAGGGCTTTCTCCAGTTGCGGCAAGCGGGAGCCACTCCTCATCGTGGTGCACGGGCCTCTCCTCTCACTGTCGCGGCCTCTCTTGTTGCGGAGCACAGGCTCCAGACACGCAGGCTCAGCAGTTGTGGCTCACGGGCCCAGTTGCTCCGAGGCATGTGGGATCCTCCCAGACCAGGGCTCGAACCCCTGTCCCCTGCATTGGCAGGCAGACTCCCAACCACTGCGCCACCAGGGAAGCCCCACATTACTTCTTAATCTGTAGTCATACCTTGTTTTACTTTGATATTCATTTTTAAAACAATAGATGGAATAAAAATATTACTGTCTTCATGAAAAAGATACACTGAAATATAGTTAAGACAAAATCATATTCTGCTCCAAAATTTTATTTCAAAGTCGTAAATCATGTAGCATAGTTCAGTTCTGTAGCTTTGACCTTATGCAGTGTCAAGATGCAGGTTAAGACTGCCTCCGAGAAGGAGTCATGCTCCATGAGTTTCTCTAGTGTTCATATTTCCTTTCACATCATGCAGTGAAGCTGTATAAGAGGTATATTGGGATTCTCTACGTTATTTCTGCAAAATTTCTGTAAGTTTACAATTAGTTCAAAATAAAAAGCTTAAAGTTTTTTTTAACATCTTTCTTTGAGTATAATTGCTTTACAATGGTGTGTTAGTTTCTGCTTTATAACAAAGTGAATCAGTTATACATATACATATGTTCCCATATCTCTTCCCTCTTGCATCTCCCTCCCACCCTCCCTATCCCACCCCTCTAGGTGGTCACAAAGCACAGAGGTGATCTCCCTGTGCTATGCGATTGCTTCCACTAGTTATCTATTTTACGTTCGGTAGTGTATATATGTCCATGCCACTCTCTCACTTTGTCACATCTTACCCTTCCTGCTCCCCATATCCTCAAGTCCATTCTCTAGTAGGTCTGTGTCTTTATTCCTGTCTTGGCACTAGGTTCTTCATGACCTTTTTTTTTTTCCCCTTAGATTCCATATATATGTGTTAGCATACTGTATTTGTTTTTCTCTTTCTGACTTACTTTACTCTGTATGACAGACTCTAATTCCATCCACCTCACTACAAATAACTCCATTTCGTTTCTTTTTATGGCTGAGTAATATTCCATTGTATATATGTGCCACATCTTCTTTATCCATTCATCCGATGATGGACATTTAGGTTGCTTCCATGTCCTGGCTATTGTAAATAGAGCTGCAATGAATCAAAACTACAATGAGATATCATCTCACACCAGTCAGAATGGCCATAATGAAAAAATCTAGAAACAATAAATGCTGGAGAGGGTGTGGAGAAAAGGGAACATTCTTGCACTGTTGGTGGGAATGTAAATTGATACAGCCACTATGGAGAACAGTATGGAGGTTCCTTAAAAAACTAAAAATAGAACTACCATATGACCCAGCAATCCCACTACTGGGCATATACCCTGAGAAAACCATAATTCAAAAAGAGTCATGTACCAAAAAGCTTAAAGTTTTAACAAAGAAAATGGAAGCATTCATTCAAACATTATTTCCGTTTATGCTTAACTCCAAAATAGACAGTCATTTTCCAGAAACTTCTAGTAAGAATTATCTTTCAAACAAATACTCAGGAATCAGATAACTAAAAATAAGGACAGCAACAACAATAAACAATCAATCAAATATTTGCTCTTTATTTACATATTTATTACATATACCCAGAGAAAACCATAATTTAAAAAGACACATGCACCCCAATGTTCATTGCAGCACTATTTACAATAGCCAGGTCATGGAAGCAACCTAAATGTCCATCGACAGATGAATGGATAAAGATATGGTACATATATACAATGGAATATTACTCAGCCATAAAAAAGAAGGAAATTGGGTCATTTGTAGAGACGTGGATGGACCTAGAGACTGTCATACAGAGTGAAGTAAGTTAGAAAGAGAAAAACAAATGTTATATATTAATGCATATATGTGGAATCTAGAAAAATGGTACAGATATACTGGTTTGTAGGACAGAAATAGAGACACAGATGTAGAGAACAAATGTATGGACACCAAGGGGGGAAAGTGGCAGGGGGTGGAGGCGGTGAGATGAATTGGGAGACTGGGATTGACATATATACACTAATATATATAAAATAGACAACTAATAAGAACCTTCTGTATAAAAAAGTAAAATTAAAATAAGAAAATAAAAATAAGGACAACAACAATAAACAATCAAAAGTTTGCTATTTATTTACATATTTATTCAATCATCTAATACTATCTACTTTTTAAAGCTACTGTTACCACATTTATTGAATTCAATGTTATTAATTATATGAAAATTAGACTATAAATGAGTCAAAGAAAATCTAATTTAACTAATATAGCATAAAAGCTAGGTAAAACAATATCTTAGATATAAAATATTTGTATCAATACACACATATAAAATATTAAAATCTACACATAAACAGCTCATATTACAAATTAAATACATATAATTTCCTATAGGAAATATAGATTTAACATTAAAATGTTAATAAATAAAATAATATAATACAATATAATACCATTTGATAATAATGAAATATTTGAAACATGACACTAATTTCAGCATTTAGAAAAATACTTGGTCTGCTGATCAAAGTAAAATCTTAAAATTTCTCCCTGAAGAAATCAAAGCATCCTATTTTAAAAAGTATCTCAATAATAATATAGAACATAAAGATCACAAAATTCAGCGTCTCCCATCTGATATGATTACTCATATCAGATGAGTAATGACTGGCCAGAAAGCTATCACTGATACTTGATAGAGAGTGTATCCTTTTCTTCAGCTAATCATCTGGCTTATCATAAAATAACATCAGTTGTTGAGGAGACCTTTTGAAGTTGGCCAGTCCTCATTTATTTATATCCTGACATCCACCATAGACTCAGACGTACATAAGCAATTTAACACAGAGAATGATCAAATCACTAGAAATATTTCAATTATAAGATATTTTGGGAAATTCACACACTCAAGAATGGAGAAAAGATTGCTAGATTTCTTTGTGGTGAACACATAATTAATAAAACTGGGCATTTTAATTGGTATTTTAATAGCTTAGGTGCTAATTAACTTGTGATTAGCTTCAGTAAAGATTGAAGAATCAAGAAAATAACTTTATGATGATGTTTAGAAGGTTAATTCTACATTTTCTTTGCTATTAGAGACAAATATTGAAAATGTATTCTATTCCAAAAGTTAATTAGTATTAAGAAACATATACAGTCATATACTTAATAGAGATTTAATTTTTTTCATTTTCTAACCATATATTGTTTCAGATCAAATTTAGACAGTGCATTTCCTTGTTCTTAAATAGCAAATTGATTATGTTTTTAATCCCTGGAAATGTATTTTCAGTTATTATTACATTCTTCTGTTTCATACATTTGGAGAAGAACAGCAATCATCAAGGCTAAGTTTGATTTGGTTTTCTGTCATAGTGTCAGGTATAAAAATTACTTTACAGCATAGCTATAAAGCATGTCAATATGATTAAAGTAGCAGTTGTTTTTGCTGTGAATAGTATTCTCCAGCAGCTCAGGAGTTCTGCAAATGATATTTACCCTACTAAAGTAATAAATAGAATAATCATGTGGTGGAAAATTTACACCTCATAAGAAAAAATGGTAAATTCTAAATTAAGTTAGTGTTGAAATTTTCTATCTTCTTTTTTTTTCCATTAAAAATGTATTTGATATGACAGAGGTTGCTAAGAGACTAGTATTCAAAAAATGCATCTGTGCTTACTTAGCTGTCTCAGCACTTTAGTACTAAAGTTAAAAATAAGAAGTAATAAAAGCTAAATGAGATTGTTCAGTAGGTACAGCTGGTCACTATTACAGAATCACAGTATGAGCAGTATTGTTCACAAAGTATTTCTGGCTCAGCTCTGGACATTTTTCTTACAAGTATTCCCACTACTGAATATCTAATAATATGCTGATTCTGTAAATCAGTCAGGTTTAGTATTATAGATATCAGTGTTAGCAATATTTCCATTATTACTGAAAAGATCCTAAATAGATTGAAACCTAGTTTATCCAGAAAAAAAGAAGAAAAAAAACAGGTCATAGGGGCTTTAGAATCTTTGATTGCTTGTTGATGATAAGTTTTATTTCTGCAATGAAGAAAATTGCATCTACAATGCTGATTCCACCTACACTGAGACAAGAATTGCATTTAATTGGAAGTCATTTCCTGTAAAATTATTTCTAACCTTAGGTCAACAGTTTCATATACTCTATTTGCTGGAGGGTATACCTTAGTTGCCTGATTAGACTACATTACCTAGATACACCTTGGAAGTCACTGAACACTTAACCCCCTGGTGTTTAAATTACTTTTCAGAATAATGGACTATAAATAAATATAGCTATTCTTATGCTACAAAAGAAAACTAGCAAACTAAGCACATTTGTCTGCATAGATATTCAGAAAAAAAGGAATCTAAAGTCAAGATTTCCTCAAAATTTTTGTGCAGTATTTCTGTTTAAAATTGACAGTAGGGGGAAAATACATGAGACATCATATAATAATGAACCAACCATTCTTTTGCAACACTAGTACACATCTTGGAGATAGGTAGATAGATAGACAGAATGCTATTTACAAAGTCAATAGAAGGATTTCTCTTCCAGAAAAATGGAGGAAATATACTTTTGAATATTTCTCCCATTAAGTACAGCTAAGACCCTAGGCATTATATATAAAACGAACCTAAGAAGACTTTGAAAGGGAGAGAAAAGAAGGCAGACTGGCTAAGGACCTTGCAACCCAACGAAAGCCACGCTGGTGAGTTCCTTAGGTATTGTTTTTGCCACACGACTCTCAGACTTGGTACTGAAAGAGCTAGCAACCCAGAAATGCTAATGGGAGCAGACAATAAAAAACCTTCAAAATTCCTGCTTTCTTTAGCCAAAGGACCAGGAAAGGGATAGCCTAGAAAGACAGAAATCTTTAAACAACTGCTGAATTGCAGACAAACAGCACAGGAAATAGTGACCCGACTCCAATACATACCACCAAAGACTGAGAGGCAAGATTTCCAACCCTCACAAGGCTATAATAATGCAGCTCTCCAATTCACCACTCACCCATGCCCAGGTGGAATCTGAGAGGGCTGTAAACTAAAGAGAAAGAGCAATGTTGAAAGCAGTGAGATTGAAACAAAACCTCACATATTATGGAAAAACAATTCAAATGAAAGCAAATTTCTCTTTAGAAACCATGGAGACTAGAAGGAAGTGACACATCATTTTTCAAGCCCTTAAAGAAAAGAAATGGCAACTCAGAGTTCTCTATCAACCTAAAACATCCTTCAAGAATGAAGACGAAATCAAGATATTTCAGATGAAGAAAAACCATGAGAATTTGTTGCCAGGAAACTCACCCTTGAAGTTACTAAGGAAGAAACTTGGAACATAAAGAAGGAATAAAGTACAATAAGAAAAAAAGTAAGTATAGGTAAATAGAATAGATATTCCTTCTTTTGAGCTTTCTAAATTTTCCCTACTGGTTGAAGCAAAAATTATAGCAATGTTTGATTTAGTTTTAAATGTATAAAGAATAAATATTTGAGATAATTTTATTATAAACAGGGAAGAGCAAAGGAATAATGAGAGGTAAGGCTTCTACACTTCATTCAAACTCCAAAATGATAGCAACAATAGATTCTAATGTAACATAATGTAACACCGCACACATTGTGTCTGATATAATTTAATACTTAAATGTGGTGTGTGTGTGTGTATATATATATACATTGAATCTGATATAATGTAATACTTAAAGCAACCAATAGAAAAGCTGTAAAAAGAGTCAGACTAAAAAAAAATATAAATAAATCAAAATGGAATTCTACAAAGTGTTAAAGGAACCCACAGGAAGGCGGGGCGTGGAGGGTAGCGGGGAAACAGAGGGACCAGAAATCCACAAAAAGCAGAGAAAAACAAAAACTAAAAAATTAAGTAGCATACTTAAGTTCAAATAAACAATAGTTTACATTAAGTATAAATAGTCTAAATATATCAACTTAGAGAGAGATTAGCAGAACAGATTTAAAACATGTCCCAAATATATACTGCTTACAAGAAATTCACTTCAGATATAAAAAACAGGTTGAAAGTAAAAGGATGGAAAAAGATGTATCATGCAAATGTTAATACAAAGAAAGCAGGAATACCTATACTGATATCTCTTTAGAGCAAAGAAAATTACTAGATACAAAAAGGGACTTTAGATAATGATAAAAGGGTCAATCCATCAAAAATACATTACTATCCTAAATACGTATGCACCAAACAACTGAGCTGCAAAATATGAGAAGAAAAAAAACTGACAGAACTCAAATGGTAAGTAGAAAAAAACCTAGGCAGTTTAATACGCTGATTTTGGAGTAGGGATTTCTCTGCTATACTATGCCACTGTGTCATGGTTTTTTAAAAACAGATAACTTGTTTTCTAGTTTTGCAGAACCACAGGTAGAGAGGAATTTTGCCCAAGGATAGATTGTATCCAGAGTCTCACCCATACCTGATTCGAATTATTTAGATGATCAGAGGGAAGGAAATTTGATACACACATGGGTAAGGCAATATAAAGATGGAGCTGAGAGAGGTTTGAAGATACTGGCCTTGAAAGGAAGGAAACAATAAAGAACAGAAATCAATGAAATTGTAAATTAAAAAAATGAGAAAAAAATGAACTGGTTATTCGAAAAGATCAGTATAATTGGCAGACCTTTAGCAACTGACAAAAAAACAGAGAAAACAGAAATTACCACTATTAGGAATGAAATTGGGTGTTATCTCCAAACATACTCTAGACATCAAAATGATATTGAAGGAATAATATGAACAATTCTACACATATAAATTTCACAGCTTAGATGAAATGGACCAAGCCCTCAATCAATAAAAACTACCACAAATCTCCCAAAATGATAGCGGTAACTCAAACAACACTGTACCTACTAAGGAAAATTAATTTGCAATTAATAAAACTACCAAAAAATCTCCAGACCTAGATGGCTTCATTAGGAATTCTGTCAAATCGTTAAAGAATTAAGACTAATACTACACAATCTCATTTGCAAAATACAAGAGGAAGGGGCATATCACAAATCACTAATGAAACTAGTATTATCCTATACCAAATAAGACAAAGATAGATAAAAAAAGAAAATTACAGATTAGCATCCTTAATATAAATGTAAAAATCCTTATGAAATATTAGGAAATCAAATATATATATACACATATATATACATAATTTTATACCATAAAAATAGTGAGGTTTATTTTAGGAGTACAAGACTTGTTCTATATTAAAAATATCAATCCATGTATTCCACTATATTAACATGGTATAGAAGTAAAATTAAATGGTCATATCAAATGATGAAGAAAAATTATTTGACAAAATTCAATACTGAGCCAGGATAAAAGTCTCAGAAATATAGGAATGTAAGAAAACTTCCTCTATTGATAAACAGCATTTACAAAAAAGAACAACAACAAAAAGACCACAATTAACATGCTTAATAGTGACAAACTGAATGCTTTTTCCTCTGATCACTCTTATTCAAAATAGTGCTGGATTTCTAGGCAGTGCAGTAAGGCAAGAAGAAGAAAGAAGTAGCATACAGACTGAAAGAAGAAATAAAAGTCTCTATCTGCAGATGGCATGATTACCTACATAGAAAATCAAAATGAATGTATCAAAAACTCCTGAAACCAAGAGAGTCTAGTACATTTGCAACATACAAGATAAACGTAAAAAACTCAATTGCATTCTTATACACTAGCAATAAACACATAGCTATTAAAATTAAAAATATAATGTCATTTATAATTGCTTAAAAATGAGAAAATTAGGTGTAAATTTAGCAAAACATGTATAGGACTTGAATATTAAAAACTACAAAATGCTGATTAAAATAATCAATGAAGATCTAAATAAATGGAGAGACATACTCTGTTCATGAATTAGAAGACATTATAGTAAAGATGTTAATTCTCCCCCAAACTGATATATATGATTAATGCAATTCCTATGAAATTCTCAGCTAGAAATTTTGGAGATACAGACAAGATTATTCCAAATTTATATGGAAAGGCAGAGAACCAGCATAGTTAAAATAATATTTAAAAAGCAGAATAGAGTGGGAGGAATCAGTCCACCCCATTTTAAGGTGTATTATATAGCTACAGCAATCAAATATGTGTGGCTTTTCAGAAGAATCCAGAAATAGACCCACCCACACAAACATGCCCAAGTGACTTTGACAAAGTACAAAAAAAAAACAATTCAGTAGAGTCAAGATAGCCATTTCAATGAATGATTCTAGGGCAAGGTTACATCCATACATAGGCAAAAAAAAAAAAGGTGGGAAATCTTGACCAAAGTCTCACTTCTTATAAAAATAGTAATGCAAAATAAATCATGGACATAAATGTAAAATGTAAAGCTACAAAACTTTTACCAAAAAAATTTGAAAAGAACTCCAGAATTTATGACTGCTCAAAATGTTCTTATACATGACAGTATTCATGAAATAAAAAATTGATAAGTTGGACTTCATCAAAATTATGAACTTTTGCTCTGTGAAAGACCTTGTTAAAAGATGATAGCACAAGCTACAGAGTAGGAGAAACCATTTGCAAACCACATATCCTATACAGAATATATATATATATATATATATTATACGGTTTATATAATATATATATAGTTTTATATATATATATATAACTCCTCAAACAAAAGAGTTAAAAAGAACCACCAATCTAATTAGAAAATAGGAAAAGACATGAAGAGACATTTCACCAAAGAGGATATACAGGTATTAAACAAGCACACATGAAAAAGGAAATTATGAGATATCACTACCCACTAATCAGAATAGCTAAAATGAAACGTATTGACAACACCAAGTGCTGACAAGGATACAGAGAAACTGATTCACTCATATGTTGCTGGTGAGAATGTAAAATATTACAGCCACTCTGGAAAACAATTGGGAAGTTTCTTACAGAATTAAACATGCAACTACTATAAGACTCAGGAATTGCACCCCTAGAAATTTATTCCAGATAAATGAAAATGTATGTTCATACACATACACACACAAACATGAAAACGAATGTGTATTGCCTTAGTCATAATCACACACACACAAAATGTCCTTCAGTGGGTGAATACCATAGTGAAACGAACTATGGTTTATCCATACCATGGAATACTAGTCAACAATAATAAAGGGATTAACTATCGATATGTACAAAAATGTGGAATAATCTCTAGAGAACTGTGTTGAGCCAAAAAAAAAAAAAAAAAAAGCAAATCCCCAAGGGATTTACAAACTATATGATTTGCTTATACAACATCCTTGAAATGACAATATTGTAGAAACAGAGACAGTATTACAGAAATGCCAGGAGTTAAGGAGGGTGTGTGGGCAGAGGGGAATTGAGTGTGGTTGTGGAAGATTCTTGTAATGATGAAACTGTTCTGCGTCTTGACTGCATCAACATTAATATCCTGGTTGTGATGTTGTACTATAGTTTCACAAGATAATACTTTTGGGATAAACTGGGTAAAGGGTACACCAGATCTCACTGTAATATTTCTTAAAACTTCATGCGTATCTACAATTACCTCAAAATTAAAAGTTTAATTTAAAAAATATTTTAAAAAGCCAGTAGAATGTGGAATTGCAGGAAAGTAAGCTCGAAACACAAATATTCATTATTAACTGGTTGGGTTCTTTGAGATCTTTACTGTTTGGGACAAATATTTAGAGTGGAGTTGATTCAAAATTTATTTTGCCACATAAATGATGTTTGTTGAAGGTCTATTTAGTCATTGCCTTTTGTAACTGCTATTCAAAAGCTTAAATTATATAATTATCAGAACAAAAGAAAAGCTAATAAATATTAGAGGGGAGTGAGATGTTACCAATTTGGGGGTTGTAGAGAAAATATTTTTATATTTCTTTAAAATGGTCTCTCTGAGCAAATTTTACTAAAACTTGGGACCAGAGCTAACTGATAAATCTTAGAAATTAGTTTATGTCTGATTAGCCAATGAGACTCCAAAAAGATATACCACTCCAGAGGTATGTGCTTATATTTCAAAGGGACACAAGGCCCCTAGGTCCCTGGAGACATTCTTGGGTTGTAAGCTGGAGACTATAGTCTTAGATATCTGCCCACTGAAGAAATTTATTTACATTACAAAGCATGAGGATCAAAGATCCTTCTCATTATATTTCTACGTAGACTATCTCAGAATGGGAAAGGGAGAAACAAACTACCTCTCAATCCTAATAAATGCACAGATGCATTTTTGAAGGGTTCCTTACCTATAATGCTAATCTGGTATATTAGAGTGATATCTGATTCTCATAACATCACACTGGAAGGAGGAAATTATGGCAGAGGGAAACTTGTGCATTATTTGATGTGAGTAAATAATAATCTGTTCCATTTAGGATAATATTAGTAAATAGAGACATTGAAAAAAAAACCTTAATTATCTGATTGGAACTAGATTTTACACTGGACTTCAATTTAACTCTTAGTTTTCTGGTAGCTAAAGTAGAAAAGGAATTATGATATTATATAGTTTTCCTAGTTAACAAAAATAAAAAAAAATTTTACAGAGATAAAATCATCTAAAGACATAATTTTTCCCTTTAAATTAAAGCAAGTTGGTATTTGTTTTGAATAAAAGAAATGATTTATCATGCAAGTCCTCTCATATGAAGCATTGAGAGAAAAGTCTCTAAACTTTTAAACATAGGGAGAGAAAACAATAATACATGGGAGTTTAACTATGTAGAAACATTTCAACAGAGTAGTGATATAACATCATACATATTTTTGACTGAATTGTAGGAATATAAGTTAGAAAACCTCCAGAGAATAAATAATGAATATTTTAATATTCATTCTCAAATAAAAGCTTTTGTAAGACTATTATAAAAGCTGAATTATCAGATATTCATGATTGAATATTTGATACATATGTATGATAGATATGTACTATGTAGCATATAAAAAGTAGTATGATTTACATATCATATTAGAATCGAGAAAGGCAAGTATATACATGAATGTATGTGTATATGTATATGCAAAGTTATAGAACGGTCCCAAGACCACTATCACTTTTGACAACAATAGTAAATTCAGTGGTACCCAAACTCTTAGCTTCAGTAATTTGCTGGGAGTGTTCACAGAACTCACTGAAAACTGTTATACTCACGATTATGGTTTGTTAGAGTAAAGAATGCAGATTAAATTCAGCCAAGGGAAGAGAACCATGGGCAGAATCTAGAAGGTTCCAAACATGGAGTTTCCAGTTGTCTTTTCCTCCCAGCAACCATGTGTGACAATATGCATGTAGTTTTAGCAACCAGGGAAGCTCACTCAAGACATGATGTCTAGAGTCTTTATTGGGGCTCCATCACATAGACATGGTCAACTGCCCACATGCCTGACCTCATTCTCCAGACCCTTCAGTGGTCCAGCTGATACCACATAACACAGAACCGCTACCAGAAACCCCATTGTTAGACTACCTGCCATGTCCCAAGATCCCCAAGTAAACAAAATCTTTTATCTGGCAGGACATTCCAAGGCATTAATGATTACCTCTCAGGAACTGAGCACAGAAGCCAGACTACTTCTTGGGCAAGGTTAAAGTCTTTACTATGTGGTATGTATGTATTTTTACAGAAGCATACTTCATTTTATTGTACTTTGCAGACACTGTGGTTTTTACAAATTGAAGTTTTATGGTAACCCTGTGTAGAACAAGTCTATTGATGCCATTTCTCAAACAGCATTATTTTTTAACTGAGGTATGTACATTTTTTTTTTTTTTTTAGAAATAATGCTATTGCATACTTAATAGACTATAGTAGAGTATAAACATAACTTTGATATGCACTGGAAACAAAAAATTCTGTGACTGTCTTTATTGAGATATTAGCTTTATTGCAGCAGTCTGGAACCAAACCTGCAATATCTCCAAAGTATGACTATAGATAAAATTCCTGTAAAACTTCAAGATTCCCAAAGATCTGGGCCATATAGTATGCAGAGTCTCTCTTTGATCTGCAATAAATCTAAGACCAATGTTACCAAGAGCCTCCTTCAACAACTGAAAAACGGATTTATATTTTCTGTGAAGTTGAGACCATGTGTTTCAATATAACTCAACTATTAGGACTTAGAACCTAGACGATCTTTATAAACCTAACTTAGGTGTTTATTTCAGTAAATGCTTGCCCAGAAAATAAGTCCATAAACCAATAAATGGTTTACAGTTTGCTTCAGCAAAGTCATGAAAATCAATTTATCCAGGCAAATAGTTTGTTCATCTGGGCAACAGTTGCTCTATTGGGCAATGCATTATACACTTAAGAAAACTGCTTACTTTTCAAAAAATAGATTGCTCACCAATACCTTTTTCTTACTGTGTTCACCAATTCTAAACTTATAATAAAAGCTAAATTATTCATTTGAAAAATACCTTAGAATAAAAAAAAAAAAGAAGTAAAATCCCAAACATCCAATGGTCCGCATTTTAACTGGTATGAGAATGCTTCCAAATAAATTCAGTTTTTAAATTGTGTCACCAAGGCAAATAAACACATGTGAAAAAGTTAAATATCTCTTTTACATTCCCCAAACAATAAATTAAACTATATCCCTTCCCTTATCCTATATACTTCCATACTCTCTGCCTGTACATTTCCATCTGACTAATTCACCTACGATGCTGACCAACCAGAAACTCCCATTACTTAATTGCCTTTTAAAGTTGAGTCAGAATAGAGCAAGCCACTTATAGTTATATTGAGCCCTTGTCTTGGTAATAGGTGAAAGCTATTGTTAACATTCAAAAAACCTAGAAAGATAAACAGAAATTTATAGAAGAATTTAGAATAGTTCTAAGAATGTAATCTGGAATCCTGCATGAAAATAATGGACGACAAATGCAGAGGATGAAGATCCTAAGATTGATTTACGGGATCCCATTTTGCATAGGGAACTAAAGTGGTTTCAAAAAACTGAAAATGCTACATAATATCTTGTGAGATTCTCTCAACATCTTTCTTGTGAAAATAGATTATATTTTAGTACAGTCCTACAAGCAAAGAGAAGATGAATCCTTAAATAATTTCAGCAGTAGGTTAACTATTTCATGAAACAATTAGATGTAAATCCTTAAACAGATGTGTTGAATCTTCCTTTTCATGTTTTGTGACTAGCCTTTAGGTAGAAATAGAGAACTTTAAATGCAGCAAAATCTGGAATGGGAAATACGTAGTCCTATTGCCAGATCTCTAACTACTTTCCAAGAATTTTTAAAGAGTCTTAGAATAAACGTAGAATAAGACCCAGGAAAAACTGATGCAGATAGCCTTACAAACAAAGCAACTAGCTGCTCGCATCCAGTTAGTATGTGCCAGGAAAGAGAGCCTTTTGAAAAAGACATCTGCAGAAACTGCAGGCAGAAAACAACATTAGGTAAACAATTGTCCTGTGTTTGCTAAGAAACTGAATAAGAAATAAAATCAAACAGCTGGTCAGTGAAGGTGTTAGTGGGAACCAAGTGCCTAATTTCCTATTTTATCCTTAAACAATCATGGGAGAAATTTGTGTAAATATTAAGTGACAACTCCATAAATTTTTGATAGATGTAGATATGGAATATGAACCTTAAACACCTGTCACTGTTACACAAACTCTGCCTCAGATACCCACAGATACTTGCCATGCTCCAGCCTGTAACCTTTACAATGGTGGCCCTTAACAAGAGAGAATAAATATTTACTTTTCTTTTTCTGGAAAACACAACAATATATTGAGACAGCTATGTTTGTGAGGTTTACCAAGATACTGTCCTACTTTTCAAAGCCTTTAGCCAAGGACCCTAAGGATCCTTAGATTTCCCTGAAATTCTAGTATTATCCAAAAATGCAAATGACCTCTTGGTATGTTCTAAACATGAAGTGAACTCTAAGATTGATTACAGCAATCTACCTGCTATTTTAGCTCAGAAAGAATATTAAACTTCCAAATTCATGCTTCAGTATTATCAAAAGGAATATGTCCCCTAGGATATGATTTATACCTAAAAGATAAACTCTTATATCCCTTTCTTCCTCAAACATTTCCATTCACATCTCCTTTTACTACCAAAAGAAACAGAAACTCAGAAGTGCCCTAGAATCTTTCTGATAACTGTCCACATTCCATGGACATTTATTAAAAATTCCTTCCCTAGAAAATTTTGTGTTTTGAGGGAACATACTCTGTGAAAGGAACAGGAAAATATGAGGCAGCATACAACAAATCTGAACTCACCACTAGAAAATATCTCCTTACCAGACACAAACCTCTGTCAAGGTTGCAAAACTCATTTACTGAGCTTTCTGAGTATCTAGAAATAAGAGAGCTAATATATTCACTGGTAGCAATAATGCTTTTGGGGTAGCCCATGATTCATAATATTACAGAAACTGTGAGACTTCTTGATCTCAGAAAAAAATTCATTAAAGAATAAAGATATTTTAAGTACTCTATTGGCTATATCTGTAAAAGTAAAGGCTCATACTAAAAGGAATAACAGTCAGAAAATGGCTTTGCTGATCTTTATACCAGATAGGCAGCAATCACTAAGACCTTGCCTGGTAATACTCCAAAGTGCTCTTTGGAGAGTTTCAAAGAACCCATTATGGCTCAGCAATTTTCCCCAGAATCAGAAAAAAAGTTATTTGGAAAAAATATAGTTGTAAATAACATGATGATGAACTCTGCGACTTTTAAGACAGATCTGATGACATCAGAGGGCATCAAATGGGATCTCGCATAGAATTTACATCAAATTACCCACCACAGCAGAAACAAATTACCAGTATACTCAAATCAACATCAGCAATCTACAGAAATAGTTGAGAATGCTTCTGGTGAATTCTAATATGTCACCAATATAATTTTGGTAAAAATGTAAAGCTATAATGTGGAAAGAGCCCAAGTTGCAGGATTCATTTAAGTATCTTGAAATAGATTTCATACAGCTACTCCCATCAGTCCTTCTGCTCAATTATTTCTTCCCCTCAGAGCTGGCCCTGCCACTATAATCCTGGCCCTACTGGGAGAGGGGCATGGGGGGGCACATATCCTGTAGCCTGGGCCACAGCTCACACCCCAAAAATTTTTCAAAAGTTTTGAAAAAATTTTTTGATTATTTCACTATTCTCAAGATGAAATGAAACTTTATTTTGCTGGATAGCTATGGCTATGTTGGTAGCAAAGATATTGTTAGATTTTTAAATTTACTATGGTTAGTAACATTAAATTTTCCATCATAATAACCATTTTAAGCATCAATTCGATAGTGTTAAGTATATTTACATTGCTGTGCAACAGATCTCTCAATCTTTTTCATCTTATAATACTAAAACTCTTAACCCACTAAACACTAAGTCCTCATTCCCTTAGCCCTTGGTAAATAGCTTTATACTTTCCTTTTGTTTGATTTTAACGACTTTACATACTTCATATGAATGGACTCATACAGTATTTACCCTTTGTGACTCACTTATTCACTTAACATATAGTCCTCAATGTTCATCCATATTGTAGCATGTAACAGGATTTCTTTCCTTTTTTAAGGCTGCATAATATTCCATTTTATGTATCAAACACATTTTCTTTATCCATTCATCTGTTGATGGACATTTTGGTTGCTTCCACCTCTTGGGTATTGTGAATAATGCTGTGATAAACACAGGTGTGCAAATATCTCTTCAAGATCCTGCTTTGAGCACTTTTGAATATATACTCAGAAGTTGTACTGCTGGGTGGTATGGTAATTCTATTTTTAATTCTTTAGGAACGTCCATATTATTTTCCATAATGGTCACACCATTTTACATTCCCAACAGTGTACAAGGGTTCCAAGTTCTCTGAATCCTCAATAAAACTTGTTATTTTATGTTCTTTTGATAGTGGCCATCCTTATGGGTGAGAGCTAATAGCTCATTGTGATTTTGACTTACATTTCCCTAATGATTAGTGATGTGGAACATCTTTTCATATGCTTATTGGCCACTTGTAAATCTTCTTGGAAGAAATAGCTATTCAAGTCATTTGCCTATTTTTAAATTGGGTTATTTGTTTATTATTGTTTGACTGTAGAAGTTCCCTGCATATTCTTGATATTAACTGCTTCTTAGATATACAATATACAATTATTTTCTTCTATTCTATGGGTTTTTCACTCTGTTGATATTTGTTGATATTTTTTGGAAGTTTATAAGTTTTGTGTAGTCCCATTTGTCTGTTTTTTAATTTTGTTGCCTATGCTTTTGCTGTCAGATCAGAAGAATCATTGCCAAATCCAAATTCCAGAAGCTTTTACCCTATGTTTTCTTCTGGAATTTTAATAGTATAGGTCTTGTATTTAGGTCTATAATTCATTTTGAGCTATTTTTTGTATATGGTATAAGGTAAGTTTCCAACTGCATTCTTTTGCATGTGGATATTCAGTTTTCCCAACACCATTTGTTGAAGAGACTGTGTTTCTTCTTTGTGTATTCTTGGCACCCTGTCAAAAATCACTTGGATATATTTGCAAGGGTTTATTTCTGAGCACTCTATTCTATTCCATTGGTCTATATATCTATTTTCATGCCAGTACCACATAATCTTAATTATTGTTGCTTTATAGTATGTTTGGGAACCAGTAAGTGTGAGGCCTCCACCTTTATCTTTTATCAAGGTTGTTTTGGCTATTTGGGGTCACTTGAGATCTCATGAATTTTAGAACTTTTAAGAAATATTTCTGCAAAAAAGTGACATTGAGATTCTGATAAGGATTGCATCAAAGCTTTAGACTGCATTGAGTACTATGGACATTTTAATAATATTAAGTTTTCCAATCTATAAGCATGGGCTGTCTTTCCATTTTGTAAATTTTTTTATTGTTCGGTCTTCCTTCATTTCTTTTAGCAATGGTTTGTAGTATTCAGTGTCTTTCCATCAGTGAAATAAAGTCTTTCACTTCCTTGGTAAAGTTTCTTCCTAAGTATTTTATCACTTTTGTGCTCTATTAAATGAGATTGCTGGGCTTCCCTCGTGGCGCAGTGGTTGAGAGTCTGCCTGCCAATGCAGGGGACACGGGTTCGAGCCCTGGTCTGGGAAGGTCCCACATGCCGCGGAGCGACTAAGCCCGTGAGCCACGATTGCTGAGCCTGCGCGTCTGGAGCCTGTGCTCTGCAATGGGAGGGGCCGCAATGGTGAGAGGCCCGCG
This sequence comes from Balaenoptera acutorostrata, assembly GCF_949987535.1. Classification (NCBI taxonomy): domain Eukaryota; kingdom Metazoa; phylum Chordata; class Mammalia; order Artiodactyla; family Balaenopteridae; genus Balaenoptera; species Balaenoptera acutorostrata. The sequence goes on along the minus strand of NC_080067.1, from coordinate 48,230,051 downwards.
CACCGCAATGAAGAGTGGCCCCCACTTGCCACAACTGGAGAAAGCCCTCACACAGAAATGAAGACCCAACACAGCCATAAATAAAAATAAAATAAAATAAAATAAAAAAATTAAAAAAAAAATTTAAATGAGATTGCTTTCTTAGTTCATTTTGAGGTTTGTCATTGTTAGTGTATAGAAATTCAATTGATTTTTGTGTATTGATTTTATATCCAGCAACTCTTGCTGAATTTGGTTATTAGTTCTATTTTTGTGTGTGTATGTGGTTGTGTATAGAATCTTTTGGGTTTTCTACATATAAGATCATCTCATCTGTGAACATAGAAAACTTCAGTATTTCTTTTCCAATTTTTATGCCTCTTATTTTTTTCTTGTCTGATTGCTCTTTCTAGACCTTCCAGTACTATGTTGAATAGTGGCAAAAGTCAGTATTGTTGCCTCATTCTTGATCTTAGGGGAAAAGATTTCAGTCTTTTTCTATGATGATGTTAGGTGTGGGCTTTTCATATATGGTTTTATTATGTTGAGATAATTTCCTTCTATTCCTAATTTGTTGAATGTTTTCATCATGAAAGGGTGTTGGATTTTCTCAAAATTTTTTCTGTATTAGTTGAAATGATTATATGTTTTTTCTCCTTTATTTTGTTAATGTTATAAATTACATTGATCAATTTTTATATATTGAACCTTCTTTGCATTCCAGGTATAAATTGCACCTAGTTGTGATGTATGTTCCTTTAAATGTGCTGTTGTTTTCCAGCATCTTGTTTAGGATTTATGTGTCAATATTCATCAGGAAAATTGGCCTGTAGTTTTCTTTTTGTGTGTGTCTTTATCTAGCTCTGGTATCAGGGTAATGCTTGCCTCAAAGAATGAGTTTGGGAGTGTCCTCTCCTCTTTGATTCTTTGGAAAAGTTTGAAAAGGATTGGTATTAATTCTTCTTTAAATGTTTGGTAGAATTCTCTAGGGAATCCATCTGGTCCTGGGCTTTTCTTTGTTAGGAGGTTTTAATTACTGCTTCAGGCTTCTCTCTAGATATAGTTTTGTTCAGATTGTGTAATTCTTTATGGTTCAGCATTGTATGTTGTATGTTTCTAGGAATTTGTCTGTTTCTTTTAGGTTATCCAGTGGCATATAATTGTTCATAATTGTTAATAGTAGTTTTTTTTTTAATAATTCTTATTTCTTTGACATCAGTTGTAATGTCTTCTCTTTCATTTCTGAATTTGAGTCTTTTTTTGTTCTTAGTTAGTCTAGTTAAGGGTTTGTCCATTTTGTTGATCTCAAAAAAAACTTCATGGTTTAATTGTTTATTTTATGTTGTTTCTCCTTTCTCTACTTTATTTCTGGACTAATCTTTATTATTTCCTTCCTTCTGCTGACTTTGGATTTAGTTTTTTCTTTTTTTTTAGTTCCTTGAGGTGTAAGGTTAGTTTGTTGGTTTGAGATCTTAGTTTTATTTTTTTCATTTATTCATTCACTTATTATTTATTTATACATTGGGTATTTATTTTGTACAAAGCATTGTTCAATTTCCAAGAAAAATTGTGTGAAAAAAGCAGCAGTCCAATAAGATACTATTTATGTATCTTCTTCTAAAATTTTTATTGGAACATAGTTGATTTACAATGTTGTGTTAGTTTCAGGTGTAGATCTTTCTTATTTTTAATGTAAATGGTTATCAATATAAACTTCCCTCTTAGTACTGCTTTTGCTGCCTCTCATAAATTTTGGTAGGCTGTGTTTCCATTTTCTTTTGTTTCCAGATTTTTAAAAATTTATCTTATGATTTCTTCTTTCACTCTTAGATTTTGAGTACATTTTGAAATTTCCACATATTTGTGGGCTATCCTGTTTTTCTTCTGCTATTTAATTTAATTTAGTTTAATACCACTGAGGTCAGAGAAGACTCTTTGCATAATTTCAGTCTTCTTAAATGTGTTAAGAACACTTTTGGGGACCTAACGTGTGATGTATCTTATATATTTACCTTACCAGGGAATTTTATATTATTGTGTGGTTTGTGTTGCTGTTTATCATCCTTTCACTTCAACTTGTAGGACTCTTTTCAGCATTTCTTGTAGGATAGGTCTACTGGTGATGAACTTCCTTAGCTTTTGTTTATCTGGGAAAGCCTTAATTGCCTCTTCATTTTTGAAGGACAGTTTTGACAAACATAGTATTCTTGGTTGACATTTTTTGTGTTTTTTTTTTTTTTTCAGTACTTGGAATACAGCATTCCACTCCCTCCCAGCCTGTCAGGTTTCTCTTAAGAATTATACGGATAATCTGAGTTCCTTTGTACATGACAGTTCAGTCTTGGTGTAGTTCTTTTCAGATTTATCCTAGTTGTAGTTCTTTGAGTTTCTTGAATTTATATGTTCATTTCTCTCCTCAGAGTTTGGAAATTTCAGGCCATTACTTCTTCAAACAGATTTTCTGTCTCCTCTTTTTTCTCCTTCTGCCCCCCGCCCCCCCGCCATAATGCATATGTTGTTCCACTCAGTAGTGTTCCATAATTCCCTTAGTTTCTCTTTGTGTCTTCATTGTTTTTTCTTTTTGTTCCTCTGCAATGGTAATTGTGAAGGTTCTGTATTTGAGTTCACTGATTCTTTCTTCTGCCTGGTTAAGTCTGCTGTTGTTTTCCTACTAGTGAATTTTTGAATTTAGTTATTATATTCTTCAGTTCTAGAATTTGTTTTTTTTTAATATATTTTCTATCTCTTTGTTAAAATACTCATTTTGTTCATGCATTGTTTTCCTGACTTCATTTAGTTGTCTGTATGTGTTCTCTTTTAATTCATTGAGAATCCTTGTGATGGTAATAATGATTTCTTTGTCTGATAATTCATTTACTTTAAAATTCAGTTTCTGGATAGATAATATAGTCCCTTAAATATATTATGGGTTTCTGTTTTCCTGTATGTCTTGTTATTTTCTATTGTTGTTGTTGGGATTTCAGCATTTGAAGAATCTGCCAACTCTCCCAGACTTCATGGTTTGGTTTTCTATGGGGAAGACTTTCTCCACTCATCACTGCTAAAGATTTGAGGACTCTTCAAGCCTTTTCTGGGTATATGTCCTCTCTGGGTTTGTGGGTATAATCTCCTCTTTGAAGAGGTTTGCTAGTTTCTACTCGGAAGCTCTCCCTGGTCTCTGTTTGTGATATTGCAGCCTCTCTGGTGCTGTAGTAAATCATTATCCTGAGGTTTCACCTACTATTCATACATGGTACTGAAGAAGCAGGTGCATTGTCTTTGTTATCAGAGACCCCAAATCTAGTACCGAGTTCCTGCCAGTACTTGGATATAGGAAAGACAGAGCGGTTCCTTGGGCAGCCCTCTTAAATGTCAATTGAATGTACATTCTATTTCTTTCCTGCCACAGGGAGAAGATATGAATTGGAGGTTTCCTCCCAAATGTTCTGTACTTCATGAAGGGTTGGGTGATGGGAATCTAATGAGAGAAAGTGGAGGGTGTCACAAATTTTCTGCTGGGGGTTTGATGTGGTTAACTTTGCTCTCACTAGAGTGCAGGAATCTTTTAACAGGTTTCTAAATTTCTCACAGAGGTAGTTTGTCAGTTTGTTGTTGGTAAATCTGTGTCTCCTTGGAAGGAGGGTCTAAAGCTTCATATTCTTTCCTCTTGCTGATGCCACATCTAGATTTTGAGTCTAAACCTGGGAATTCAAACTTATCATTTTAATGACAAGGGTAATGGTTTTATTGAGACCATATAAAAGAGCTTTGCAAAGCTTTGTAGTAAATACAGACATTTTATTGTTCCTTTATCTCCATTTTCAAGAAAAGTAGAGAGAGCTACTGACATTTTAATATTCATCATTCTGTTCAAACAATCTGACAGTTTTGGGCTTTCTTAGGCAGTCATGTTATTTCTGGTCTGTGTGACCTTCAGTAATCATTGATTCTCACAATACAACTTATCAAGGGTTATTCTATAAAGTTGGGTATTGCTCTCCCAATTTTGGACTTTACATTAGTTATAGATGACATGATGAAGTATTGAAAGGACTCATGGAATATACACAGCCATATTACATCCAGGTATGATCTGCCTGTCCTCAGGAGTCTTAAAAGTAGTTGTCACAAGCTCAAAATCTGAGGATTTCATTTTAGGAAAAGATATAAAAAATGTCTTAGAATCACATTACACAAGACCTTATCTTATAATTTTAACCAGTAGAATAGCAGTTAATTACCAGGAAGTAGGACCCTGGATGTATGACCTCCCAACTGAGAAGACACATGTTTTCACTATTCATCATCTGTGTATCCATCTCAAGGATTTAAAACAACTGATTCTCAAAAGTTCTCCATAAACAGAGAACTATCATAAGATCATAAAACTATTTTGACCTAAGAAACTGGATCAAGTTCTTACCTTTCTTTTTTGTTTTCTTTCTGTATCATTTTTGTTCAGTTGGTTTTGGCTTTCATTTTGTTTTTATTTTTTAGTGCAGTCATTCTACTCTGCCTTCTTTAGTGCCACTTTCTGTCATTTTAAATCAAAAAATGTTTCTTTCATGTTAACCTTTTTTTCCTGTACCTATGGATACTATTATTTATTTGCTGATATCAATAGCTAGTTAAAAATGGTCCACTCAATAGTGAAATGCTCAGAAAAATACGGGGTTTTAGGTGAACTTCCATTTCACTTTGAAGAACTTATCTTAGTCTCTATATTTTTGTCAGAAAGACCAGAATATTCATTCTGAGACAGGGCATGGAAAAATAGTCTTAATGAGTTTTTGAAAATCAGTATCATTCCAGACATGACAAAAACAGGCTTACACAAAAACAGAAAAAAAATGATTTGTGAAAATAGGCACACAAAGACTCAAGATAGGTACTACTGATAGAATAATATTTGCATCATATGGCTGTGTCATGAAGAAATATTAACATGCAGAGCTCAGACAAAGGACACTGTGTGTCCTTTCTTTATCCCTCTTCTTTAGCTGAGGTTAGAGTTGGGGAGTCGGTAAATGGAGATTACTTCCTTTTAAGAAAATGATAAATAAAGTACAAGTTGTTAAGCAATCCCAATGCAATACTTAGACAAGAAAAATTTCCAAGGGTGGCTTCTAATTTTTAGAACCATTTGTGGAACTAAGGCATACTTGGTTTCTAAGCAAAACGTTCAGGAACATATTGCCTCAAGTACTGACCATTCTGTTGCATACCTGCTACCTTGGAGCACTAACCTCAGGTGTATCTCATAGGGTCAGTTATAATTCTAGGGCCCCTTTAGGTATCCTCACATATTTTTACAACCATGGCTTACAAATGGAGTAATTTAGATGATTAACCATGGGGAAAAATTATATTCTAGTTCAAGAAGAATCTAACAAACTCCTAATTTATCCATTCCTTCCTTTCCCCTTTGGTAACCATAAGTTTGTTTTCTATGTCTATGGGTCTATTTCTGTTTTGTATATAAATTCATTTGTATCTTTTTTTTTTTTTAGATTTCACATAATAAGCAATATCATATGATATTTTTCTTTCTCTTATTGGCTTACTTCACTTAGTATGATAATCTCTAGGTCCTTTCATGTTGCTGCAAATGACATTATTTCATTCTTTTTTATGTCTGAGTAACATTCCATTGTATATATACACCACATCTTCTTTATCCATTCATCTGTCAACGGATATTTAGGTTGCTTCCATGTCTTGGCTATGGTAAATAGTGCTATGAACATTGGGGTACGTGTATCTTTTCAAATTGTAGTTTTCTCCAGATATATGCCCAGGAGTGGGATTGCTGGATCATATGGTAACTCTATTTTTAGTTTTATTTTTTTAAGGAACCTCTATACTGTTCTCCATAGTAGCTGTACCAATTTACATTCCCACCAACAGCGTAGGAGGGTTTCTTTTTCTCCACACCCTTTCCGGCATTTGTTTATAGACTTTGTGATGATGGCCATTCTGACTGGTATGAGGTGATACCTCATTGTAATTTTGATCTGTATTTCTCTAATAATTAGCAGTGTTGAGCATCTTTTCATGTGCTTTTGGCCATCTGTATGTCTTCTTTGGAAAAATATTTATTTAGATTTTCTGCCCGTGTTTTGATTGGGTTGTTTTTTGATATTGAGCTATATGAGCTGTTTGTATAATTTGGAGATTAATCCCTTGTGGGTTGCATCATTTGCAAATATTTTCTCCTATTCTGTATGTTATCTTTCTGTTTTGTTTTTGGTTTCCTTTGCTGTGCAAAAGCTTTTAAGTTTAATTAGATCCCATTTGTTTATTTTTATATTCTACTATATATAAAATAGATGACCAGCAAGGACCTAATGTAAAGCACAGGGAACTATACTCAATATTTTGTAATAAACTATAAGGGAAAATAATCTGAAAAAAATAGATATATATGTATGTATAACTGAATCACTTTGCTGTACACTTGAAACACAACATTGTGAATCAACTGTACTTCAATTAAAAAAATTTCTTAGTAAAAATAAATAAATGAATAAAAATAAAATGATAATCTAACAAATTAGTGCAAAATGTGTTAAGTCTGTTCACAAATAAAGAATTTTTGACTGCCATTTTAAGTTCCAGTGCTACATCATTTCAAACTCCAAAGAAGTTCAAAAAGTTACAAGGATTATCCATGCCATGGCAAAGAGAGTTATTCAGGTGTGGGCAGTTCTACCAAGACTACTGACTTCCTGAGGAGAAGAGTAGCTGAAAATGGACAAGTAGTTAAATATAATAGAGCCACCATCTATCCTCTTTCAGTCTCCCAAGCAAGTTCTTGTGCTGTCATTGGTGAAGAATGCTGTATATATACTCCTAAAGACTTGTCCAAAAGCTTTAAAATTTCCTAATGGATTTTAGATGGAAATGTTGAAATGAGAAAAATCAGACTTCTCAAATAAAATGGTGCCAAAGCAGATTTCCCCTGGCTTGGCTTCAACCTATGTTCATTAATGAGATTTGTGAAATGAGGGGACTGGCTCAGGATTGTACTCTAGTTCTTAATAATTATATTCTTTCTAGCCTGTATATTCATTACCATGTACAAGGAAGGGTGTGATCTCCAGAAATTTAAACTTTGTGATACAGCTGTTATCTTGCTCAAAGATAACACAGTGCAGGTCTGGATTGAATGGGCCTCCAGACAGTGATGTCCTATACTCCAGCTCTAGGTGTACTGTGGCTATTTAAAATAATGTATAGGTCTGTTTCTACACTCTCTATTATGTTTCATTTGTCTACTGACCTAAGTTGTACTAATAGCACAGTTACTAAGAAGCTACTGTAGCTTTACAGTCTAATTTGTTATTTGCTTTTTTTCTTGATTCATCTTTGAAGATGTTCATCATTTTGATAATCTTTTCAAAGAACCAACTTTTGGCTTTTAAAATTTTTTGTTTAAGCTTTAAAAATTTTTTTAATCTGCTTATCTTTATTCTTTCCTTCTACCTTTCTTTGGTTTCATTTTTCTATATTTTTCTAACTTCTTAAGAGGAAACTTTGATTTTCAGGCTTTTAATATTTCAACATTGTTTATAAGAAAATGTATACAATCCACCTTCATCTTTCAAAAGTATTTAATTCTGATAATAATTCTAGGTTACTGTGTTTTTCTTTCAACATTTAAGATATCTTTCCTTTGACTCTTGACATCCATAGTTTCTGTTGAAAAACTTATGTTTTTGTAAAAGTATTGTGTCTTTTATTCTCTTGCTACTTTAAGGATTCTACCTTTATTTCTGGTTTTAGGAAGTTTGTGGTAATTTACATATGATTCTGTTTGTATTTTTCCTTTACGGAGCAGGCCCTAGCTTCTTGATTCTATGGGTTAAAGCCTTTCTTTCTTCAGTTCTGGAAAATTATTAGATATTATCTTTTTGAATATTGCTTCTTCCTCAGTCTCACTGTCTTATAATTCTGGTATTCCATTTAGATTTAGATCTTTGTCTGCATTCCATAGCTCTGTTATGCTTATGTCTGCATTTTTTCCTTATTTTTTTAATGTTCATCTCTTCATTTTTTCCTCATAATTTTCTTTTTTTTTTTTTTTAAATAAATTTATTTATTTTATTTATTTATTTTTGGCTGTGTTGGGTCTTCGTTGCTGTGTGCGGGCTTTCTCTAGTTGCGGCGAGCGGGGGCTACTCTTCATTGCGGTGCGCAGGCTTCTCATTGCGGTGGCTTCTCTTATTGTGGAGCACGGGCTCTAGGCGCATGGGCTTCAGTAGTTGTGGCACTTGGGCTCAGTAGTTGTGGCTCACAGGCTCTAGAGCGCAGGCTCAGTAGTTGTGGCGCACGAGCTTAGTTGCTCTGCGGCATGTGGGATCTTCCCGGACCAGGGCTCGAACCCGTGTCCCCTGCATTGGCAGGCGGATTCTTAACCACTGCGCCACCAGGGAAGCCCCCTCATAATTTTCTATTCTGAAGTCTTTCAGTATTCTGCTTTAAACACAATCAATGATTTCTTAATTTCAGATATTTTTAAACTCTTGTTTAAATTCTTGAATTCTTCATGTATTTAGTTCATATTTTCCTTTGTTTTCTTCAATAAAATAATCATAATTATTTTTAAAGTCTGTGGTTAATAACAACTGTATCTGAATCACCTGGGGGTCTATTTTTATTTTTTCCCCTGCTTTTGGGACATTTCTTCTATATTTTAGTATGCTTCATTTTTTTGTTTCACCTTTTAATTTTTTATGATAACCTTATTGATACATGAAAGTTTTCATGCATAAACCTATTGAACCAGATAGGTTCTGCCTAAATCTCATGTAAATAAATCTTCTATGTCCTCTCTTTAAAATTCAGGAAATACACATACTTTTAAAAAGAAAATAAATAATCAAAACTGAGAGGCCTATAACTCAATTGCTACAAATTTTTGATTCTCAAGCATGCGTTTTATTTGGACATTTATTTATATCTTTTAACATTTTATTTTGAAATAACATTCAACTTTCAAAAAAGTTTAAAAAATACACAAAATAGTCCTATGTACACTTTGCCGAGATTCAAAAAGTTATAACATTCCCCCTTACTGCTAAATCCTTTATTTAGCATATTTCCTAAGACCAAAGCATTTCATTTAAATAAGGGTGCTCTCTGTATTTATCATGCTTAGAGAATTTAACATTCATACAAATATGAAATTCTTCATATCTCACAATAATATCCTATAAAGGATTTTGTTTCTTTGCTTTTCCTGTAAAGGATTCAGTCAGGGTTAAAAACAAAAACAAAAACAAAAACTTGCTATTGTTTGCCATGTAGTTTCCCTTAATCTGAAAACTTTCCTCAGTGTTTCAATGTCTGTCTTAGCATTTGCCATACCAATTATTTCAGTTTGAAGTTAGTCGTTTTCTGACTTTCTTCCTCATTATTTGGTACAGGCTATGTATTTTTGGTTACAATAATATAATATTGATTATTCCTTCTCAGAGTATCACATTTTCAGGCATATATACCTGTTTGTCCATTATTGGTTATGTTAATTTGATCATAGATAGAGTGTCATCTGGTTTCTCTGTAGTTACTGCATATTTACTTTTGAAGTTATTAAGTAATTTGTGAGGAGACATTTAAGCTCTGTATACACCCTGCTCTTGGTAGTTATAAAAGTGTAACATATATTAAAGTAACATTAAATGAGATTGTTCCTAGTATTTTCTCATGGATTTTCTAATTAGTGGTCATAGCACTAAAATCAGGTTCATGTCATAGCTTTAAAGTGTTATGTAAATTACTGAACGGCAAAAGAAAAGTATTTCAACTATTTAAAAGAGTAAAATGGTAAAATTTGACTTCTGGTTTGTTTAATACATGACAGATAGTTGTTTTCAAATTCTATATTTTGAAGCATAAAAATAAATATTTGGGAATTCAATGCAATTTCAGAGTATTAACCAGCCTTTTAACTTGTCACATGTTTCATTCATATTTTAGCCATAGTAAAATTACTCCACATTCCTGGTTAGAACAGTGACAACAAACAAGCTTTAGTACCTCATTATCTGTGAAGTAATTTGTTTCTAAAACTCCTGTCTTTTAACTCTGCTATATGATATGTGGCAGTGTTATTGACAGTTTAGAACAATTATTTTTTGATATGAACAAATTTAAAGGGCTATAGAGGGAAGACAAAGTGTTTTGTTATTTATCTGTTTAGCAATATAATTATTAAAAATGTGTGCTGGATTTTAAAAAATTGAACTCAAATACAAAGTTTTAAATGTGGGGACTTTTAAACCTTTGCCTTTTTATAAAGCTCAGTTTCAGAAATTACTAATGGTCACTAAATACAAAGTAATTTGCAAATATATTTATTCAGATATCAAATTGGCTTTGACAAGAAAAAAAAGAATCAGTTATTGATGAAGCTGTAGTTAGTTTGAACATCAGTAATATTAGCGCTATGGTAAAAAAAAATCATAGGATTTACATTATATAGAAATCTACATCATAGTTTATCTCAACATCAAGACTCCATACAACACTTAATTTTTACTTTCTGCTCTATGAAATACGAAATACCACATTTTGCTATTCATTGAAAAGGCATTCTGCCTATATTTCTACATAAGAGTAGACATGTAAAATATACTGACATAATAGGATCATTTTAATAGGACTGTAATTAATATGTTGATAAAAATATATTGGGGAATCAATTCTGAAAGTCTTAGAAAACATGTTACATTATCAGACTATGATTATTAATAATTGCTAAATATTAGAGCTAAAAATATTTCTCTAAAATATACAAAACTGCCATTAATCTAGTATCTTATTTTCCTTTGGTGGGGGCATTATTATGCAAAACAACTTTTAATGAAAATAGAAAAATATAGAAAAAGAATCTGGAGAAATAATTCTACCTGATTGAAAAATAACATTGTTCTTTACATCTTCTTCAGTTTCTTAAAAATGCGTATTGATTTAAAAGTAAAATTTCCATAAAATAAAAACAGAAAATAAACTGTAATTTCATGGATAATAACTGGTGACCAGGTGGTCAGAGGCTCAAATTAAGAGGCTAGATAGATGATTCCTATGAACCTAGACAACAGGCCAAGCAAAAGAGACACTGAAGAAATCTCACTTTTGAGATTTAGGAAATAGTACTAAGATGAATTTTTCCTCTCCTGAGCTCCAGATCTTCCTCCTAACTCCTCAGTATAGTAAATGAGAGATATAGTAATATGAATCATTGGCCCTGGGTTTTGATGATAGTCAATTATACCAGAAAGAGACTGCAAAGTAAATCACTTACATACTTTTAAAATAAATAGCAATTTTACCTATGTCTTCTCTCTAGAATAAGTAATTAAAATTGGAAAATTCATATATAAATTTTGAAGACACAAAACGATAAAAAGTTTGAGGTGAATAGAGCATTTAGGATATAGACGAAGAGCGTATTTTCAAAGCTCTGCTCCAGAAAATAAACTTTCTTCTGAAAATAAAACTTTCCAGAAAATAAAACTTTCTGTTTTATTCTATGTGATTTTCTCAATCCTGTCCTCTATATTACTAATTTGGTTTTCTGTAGTATCTTTTGTATATTTTGTGGATTCTCATGCCATGTAATATTTGAAATAATCTTTAGTATGCTTAAGTTGATTTCTTATTACTGCTGGTTTCATTTTTTATTTCTCCCACTGAACTCTAAGACTTACAGAATCAGATAATACATATACAAAATAATGTAGAGACATTTTCCTGGAGAAATTAAAAAATAATAATAAATGCAAAAGAGAAGAGTATATAGAGGCAAAAACCTATTTGATGGGAAATAATATAGAAGAAGTCAGAGAGTGGTAGGTCACATTGCCTCAAAATATATTGCTTACATCTACTAATCTTTTCTCACTTAGTAATAAATTTTTGTATTTGGTTACCTCTTTACAAAGCTATTTTCTATAAATAGTGTCATTTCATTTAGTTTGATTGCTCTTCTAACCAAATATTTAAAGGTGAAACAAACCATGTCTTTCAAATGTGTATGACATATATAAAGTAAGGACTGTGATACATTAAGTAACTTTCCCAGACTCATATACTGGCAAAAGCATGAGCTGTTGCTCAGAACTAGTTATACTCTCACGTCATAATTAAGATAGGTTGAAACAGAGAAGTTTGAAGCTCCAACCTCCTCAGGAAAATTTTTTTACTTAAAATCATGTTTATATTAGCTCATTTGCCGAAGTAATATTTCCTGTATGACTAAAACAGTCTATTAGAAAGCTGACCCTTCTGGCATAATATATGGTAAGTGTTTATAACACTTGATGAAATATCACATTAAGTAAAGATGCCTACTTCATAAATTTCCAGTTACACTGTTCGATCAGATTCATTGCTTAAGACATGAAATTTATTTCATAACATAAACAAATATGGTTTCACGTGCTACTATTATCATATGTAAAATGATTAGAAAAATGTCAAGAGGGGGCAGAGAGAGAAAGAAAGAGAGAGAGAGGCCGGGGGAGAAGGGAGAATATAAAACATATTTAATTTTCTTAAGTGATTTTGAATTAACGTGTTTTTTTTTTTAATTTTTAATATTTTCAATTCTGATTTTTCAAATGGCAGAAGTGTTATCTGATTCAAATAAGTGAAAAGGCAGTTACTCTGTACATAACAAAAGGATTTTGACCTTAATGGCTGTGAGCCAGAGTGTTCCAAAGATGAAAAGTAGATGTGAAAAACTATGGACATAACTGGTGTGCCAGTAACCAATCAATCTTAAAATTAATGACTGTGGGAATCTGAGGACAGATGATGGATATTGTACTCTTGGACATAACTATTTAGACATGACCATTTAATAGGTAAAACTGACACCTTTGAACTGATTTACTGAGGAAAGGTAGTGTAAGTCAGACATAACAGTGGCTATTCTGAAGTAAGTGGTAAAGCGTATTTAGTTTAAATCCTGGTACTATCATTGAATTAACAGTGTCTATTCATGCTCCAGTCATAAAGCAATTCTTCCAGCTGTATTATTCCTAGAATTTTAGCAGAAACAAAAATAACACATTCAAATAAGTGCTCTAAGTTTGTGAATTTTGTAATACGAATGCCCTCAAATTAAAAGGTGTGCATGCCTAAGTGAGCATATTGAATATAAAGCAATTTAATACAATCAGATTTCATTCTCATAGTCTGTGCTTTCTCCATGTATTGTTTCCAAATTGAATTAACTTATTGAAGATCATACCATAGTTAAAATTTTTATATTGTGTAATTTTACTCAGCATGTTAAATTTATTAATTATTTACAAGTTAATTACAAAGGGAGAGATAATAAGAGGGAAAATATCTAATAGTATCTATCTGAGGTTAGTATTTAAAGCAGAATTACATTTTAACCACACTATGTATTATTATTATTATTGTTATTATCAAAGAGGTATGGGTCTAGAATGAACTGGGAAGTATAGAGAAAATTTTTTTAAATGGAGCTGCTAAAATGACCATTTTAAATCCATAAACTGAAAAATAACTTATAAATGAAAAAAATCCAATTTCTCAGGAATGAAATAACTTTTCTTAAAAATAATGACTATGTAGCTCTTCCAATAAAACCTGTAACTTTGAAATTAAAGCTTTTAATCCTTATCTTTTAGAGTAAGGTTGTCAGTAAATTAACTTTTGTATATGAAATGAATAATGCTTCTTCATTTTCATGTACAAAGCTTATAATATAATCAAATTTGGTAAGAAATTTGTGGGCATCTGTAATTTGTTTACATGACATGACATCGTTCCTGCATCTTTTTTAGTATGTCTAGATATTTTTCCTTTTGTAAATAATTTGCCTGTATAAAAAAGAAAGCAGAAAGAAAAACATTAACCATTCAGCAAATATTTACTAATACTTACTCTGTGTAAGTAACTGAAGTGTTTGCCATAAACACAACAAATAAAAATCCTATACCTCAAGATCACATTTTAGTTTGGGTAAAGGTAGGGGTGGGATCAAGTAGTATAAAATCCCCTAGCTACCTGAACATGTGTCCTGCTCATCTTGGGCATGATTTAGGTTACCAGTAAAAAAAAAAAAAAAAAATTTATATATAAAAATAAATATATAAATATACACATATATTTTTATTTATATATAAATACATGTATATTTATATACGAAATTATAAATTTATTAAATAAATATATAAATATATATACATGTATATGTGTATATATTTATATATAAATAAATATATATATATTTATATACACACACACACACAGAAAGAGAGAAAATGTATTACTACTGTACTTGTTGCTTACAGTTGTGTCTTGTTTAAGCATTTACCCCACTGCTTAACTTCCACTAGGGAGGGTAGTGTAGTGGATTAAGCAGCTCAGTTTCATCTCCAAGGCTCGTGTAGGCCTGGGATTATGATATACGTCTCAGGACACACATTCTAATCTCATCACTAAGTCCTGTCTGACTTCCCTTGGGCCACCCTGGTTTCACTTCAAATTTACCCCTCTGTCTTTCTGTTTTACCCTTATTTCTAGCACCTAAAGATATAAATGCATGTTTCCAGTCATGAATTGGAAGCCTCAAATGGGGACAATTTTGATGTTAGTATCATACTTCTCTGAAAGTGACAGGAATATGACAAATGGAACTGCCTTGCATTTGGAGAGAAGAGGAAGTTAATCCAAGTTGTGTAATTGCTGTATTCATATAAACCTTTCACTAAGTACAAATAAACCAGAAAAAGCATAAGAGCAGTCACAGAATTCCCCGTCATCATTTTATTTAATTTTGTTAGTGAGAATAATCTCAAACTTTGAAGAGAAGCATGAAGTCTTTATTACACAAAAGCTTAAAAGGCTATTGTTTCCTTTTATCACTCTAATGTCTCAATACTAAAGCACAAATAGTATCTATGAAATATCACTGTAATGGCAATAATACTGGTAATGCAATTTCAGTTTTAATTGTTCCTATAATAAAAATGAGAGAGAAAATGAACAATTTATAAAAATATTATTGAGCATTTCCTTATCACTTCAGAAACAGATTTTACTTTTCTTCATATTAGTAAAATGTAACCAAGTTCAACAAGCTGACCCTTTCAGTTTCTCATATTAAATTTTCGGTTTGCTGTTTTATCTTGCTGCTGTCTCATCTCAGTAATTCACATTCAAAACCTAATTATCTGTAGCAAAGCTCAGCCTCAGAAATCAGAACCATATGAATGTTATATGAAAGAATATCCCATAAAAGAAAGTCTCATGGTGCCTTATGATCTAGTCTTCTAATTTCAAAGTATCTTTGCCTTGCCAAATTTGATTCTTCTCTACCAAATATCACTGATTATCAGACATCATGTATCATGAGATTCCTTCTCCCCCTATGTTAGTAAAATAAAACTCACTATCATCTTGCTTGTTCTTCCTTGTTGCTCTCTCTTAAATCCATTTCTTCCCCTATATGCTGAAAAACTTTCTCAGTCTTAATTACTCCAAGCCTGCATGACAATCATGACCTATATAAAGGCAGATGTCTGATCAAATCTTTGATTGCTCCTATGGCCTCAATTGTGGGTAAAGGAATAAAAGTTTCCTGGAAATTTTTTTTTAAAAGCTGGTTTTTGTTCATCTAATTTTCTGAATGCCACTAAGAAGATCAGCTATTAAAATGTCACAGATAAAATGTAAAGTGACCAGTACTTATCAGAGGAGAATCAGAGACTGTATTAATCATGCAACAGAGGAAAAAATCCACAAGAATATTTGGTAGAAATGTAATGAGTTTAAGAAAGAAAATTGAGGACAAAATAGACAGACCATCAAGTTGATATGGAAGAGAGATCAAAACAGGGACATACTGTAGTTTGCTTTAGTGGCTTCTTGCCACTAAAAGTGTGAAGTTTGAGGTGATCCAAAAACAAAGGAGGTAGTTTTAATAAACTAGTATTAAGGCTCTTATTAATGTTGAATTCCACATGTATCTTATAAAAACACACTGAACTTGCCACCCCACTGCCTGGTTATAGAATGAAAATAATATAAATAAAGTAATTATAAGCTAGAGCTTGAGGAACATGAAACTCTTGCAAAGTATTATGAGAAGGTCTGGACAGGAGTCTTGATGGGTTTTCTACCAAAAATAAGAAATTACAGGAATGCGTATGCTAAAGGGTCCACTTGATCTTTCATGTTCAAGAACTTCTTGGGAATGGCAAACCTACTTTATCTGCCTGTGCTCTGAGCATGGGCTGCAGAAATAGTAAAGTAGATGTTCCATAAAGACATATTTCATCACTTAATCTGCTGATGACATTGTTATATGCAAAGAAGCATGAAAGGAACAGGGTGGGTAGATGTATTAGTCAGGAATACATTCATAAGCCAGCTGGAAACAAAAAGAAATACTACTGACAGTGGGATTTATTTGTATCATGAAGCTCAGAGCAGGTATGGTGGCTCAAAGTTGCCACTAGGAATTCAGACTGTTTCCATCTTTCACTCTCACCTATAGGGGCTGAGTCTTTTATCATATGCTTGTGGTTTTATGGTTACATATCTCCTCCTCCCAACCAAGCAGGAACACGCAGGAAGGGAGAATAAGGTATGATTGTCATCTGTAATAAAAAAGTAAGCTGCTTTCTAGAAAAGGCCATCTGATCATGTCTCATTGGCTATAACTAAATTTCATGGTCTCATATTTACATAGCACATTGCCACCCTAAACAAATTGGAGTGGGGGTATGTTGACAAAAAATGCTAGCTAGTAACAAAACATTTATATCAGTTACAGTATCAGCTAATAGATTCCACACTTAAATAGGATAATTGAGGAGGGGCATATTTATAATATTTGGGTAATGTTAAGGAAAATGAAAGAGATGAAAATGACCCCAAGGTCAGAAATAACAGGGAGTCATTACTATGTCTAGATTGAAGGAAAAAGAAGGAACCATTACTGTTGCCCAGAGAGACAGAGCTATAATTATAGGAGCAATCCCCTGGAAAGGAACTGTGTCAAACTACAGACCAGCAGAGAGGAAGAATAAGTACCCCAACATCACTATGCTACTACCTCTGGTCTCTTGCTTATATCTACCACTGGTCAAATCCAACCAGAAGACAGAGGGTAATGAACCCAGCAAAACAGTCAATAAATTTTCTCTTCCTGGGGAAGGTGAAAAGGCTAAGCAAAACATCAGACAAAAAGAAGGGTAGGCACATTTTTAGAAATAAATGGAGAGTAGCCAGAGCAACATCCAAATACCATGTTGAGTTTGTGGGAGAAATGAGCAAAGAAAGATTTAGGAACATGCATGCCCTCAATTGAAACTTAAAGACAGGCTATGCTCTTGGTGCAAGTGGATAGCTCGATTGCATTGTTCAGTTAAGATGATCTTGAGTAACTGCACTCAAAGCAACATACTTCTTCTATTTAACATGTATCAGTATAAATTTAGGTCATTATTTGGGCGTTGATTTTTTTCCCAAACTTGATTGCATATTTTATGAAAGAAGAGATTGAGACTGACATGTTCACTTTTTGTGATAAGCAGAATTCTAAGATGTGTCCCAAGATTCCCATCCCACTGGGGAACATCTTTTGTCAGATATTCAAGTAAATAATAATCTAGGTGCTGCTATAATGGTATTTTGTAGATGTAATTAAGGTCTTAAAGCAGTTGACCTTAAGATAAAGAAGATTTTCCTTGGTGAGCTTCTCTTAAGCAGGTTAACCCTTATAAGGGTCAAACTCTTCCTGGTGAGAGATTCAAAGTCAGATTCTAAACATGAGGCAGATTCAGTGTGAGGGAGTTTTTCTATTACTAGCTTTTAAGTTGGAGGAGGCCACATGGCAAGGCACGTAGATTGCCTCTGGGAGTGGAAAATGACCATTGGCTAACAGCCAGTAATGAAACAGGGACTTCATTCCAAGGGCTACAAGAAACAATTCTGCCAACAACTTGAATGAACTTGGAAGAGAATCCCAAACTCTAGATGAGAACAACAATATGGCCAACACTTAGCTGGATCACAGCCTTGTGTGAGCCTCAACAGAAAACCCAGTTATGCCGGGCCCAGACTACTGACCTGCAGAGCTGAGCTACTAAATTATGTTGTTTTTAAGTCATTAAGTTTGTTACACAATAATAGTAAATTATATACTGCTATATTTAAAAGCACAGTGACTACTATGGACAAGAAAAACAATACTGAATGAATAATTTTTATGTATGAATCAAATCATAATAGGAAACATGTACACCATATAATTCTGACTTCTTATTTTGCAGATAAGAGAACAGAAGCTCTGAAAATTTACATAACAATTATTAGACAAGTAAAAATAGCTGAACAATTTTGACCAGATGAATGTGAAATCTTTCTGTACTTCCTGCCCCTGTCTGTATGCCTCCCATAGCTGTTTACCTAGGTTTCCCCTCAAAATTTTTTTTTTCTCAAATAAATACTGCATTTTCTGGATTTTTATTCTTAACCAGTAAACTGATAGGAATTTTGGAACATGCATTTTTAATATAACTTTTAAATTGTTAGAAAATAAATAATCCACTAAGTTTATAGAACTTATAATTTTATTTCAAATAAATTTATACATTTAGCCTCCATCTATATAAGATGTATTGGAAAGAATAAAAAAGATTATAAATTTAAAGTTATATAGTAAATATGAATGCTTTTTTACATTAATATATTTCAGGAAAATAGAATTTTAAAAATAATACTTTAGATGCTTTCCAGTTTACAAAAAGGACAAACGTCATTTTACTGAAACATATTTAATTTGGACCATTCTAGAAATAATGCCAAGTTTCTTGTTATTCTGTATTCTGGTATACCATTGTTGAGTGTTTCCCAACCCATAGAAGCAAAAGCAAATAAATAATAAAGAAAAACACAACCAGCAACTTTCCATTTAATAAACTATCTTACAGCTAACAGAATGGCATGTCTTTTAAAATTTTATTTTATATATTTGAAATATGTTAACTTGCATATCAATTTCTATATCTAAAAATAACTTTCAATTAATTAACTTGATTTCTAGACTGTTTTAGGACAAACCAAATGACATCTAAAATTTTTAACAATGAGAATTTCTAAAAAAAAATTTAATTTTATATTAAAATATGTATAATAATGCTATTCTAGCAAATAAAATTCAAAACATAAAGTTAATTCAAACAAATAAAATTATATTTAGAAGAAATTGTTTTCTTCTTTTATTAAGGTGGCAAGGCAATTATAGGATCAGAATTCTAAAGTCATTGAAAGTGATGACAGAACTTAAACTGGTATTGCCATTGTATTTCCAACTCCTAAGCTCAACTGAAAAATGTGTCATTCAACTAGTTCCTAAAAAACAGTGTGCTCTATGAGGCGTCTTCCTAAAACCAGTTTCATTTGTTAAATAGAAATATTTGATTTAATCATATATACATATATGATTATACATATATGTATAGATATATACAAAGAACCAGTTTGCCTTCAAATTTAAATGATACAGAAAAATATCTTTTAAAATATATATTTTCTGGAAACTAAGAACACTTAAAAATTTTCAATTTTTGGCATGTACAAAATTATCCAGGATTTTAATTGAAAACATTTTTAAAAACAAATCTTAAAAATTAGGAGAAAATATTTTCAAGATACTAGAATTTACATTAGCATTACCATTAAAAGATAATGAGTTAACTGAAATTTAAAGATCTTTATTGCCAGCAAATAATTGCTTAGCTGACTTTGTGTAGGAGTATATTGCATTGTATTGTACCTAACTGTATTGTTTTCCTAAATTTGAACTACTAATTTTGCAAATTATCTCTAAGTTTAATTTCCCAGCAAGTTCATCAGTCACTTTAAATAACCTTTATTTCCCTTACAAAAAAATTAAAATGGAATTAAACCAAGAGAAAATTATCTTTTACTTTGGTAAAATTCAATTAACCAAACCAAAATATACACATAATTTATCATGGTATGACTGAATTTTGTTATTCCTTTTTGATAAATCCTCATTACTTGCATGTATTATAATTTTCTCTGCCATAATATTTTTGAGAATATAAATATAAAAGTATTTAATTTCAAAGATAAAAATAATCTTGTAAAAAATAAGGACACTAAATGAGTATTATCCAATCTAAATTAATATAAATAATAGATATTTATGACATATATGCAAACTCATGCCCGAACTCTAATTCAGTAAAGAGATAGTAGTTGTCTACTTTGTATTGTGACAAATTTTGTGGATTTACAAATACAATTAATTATTTAAAATAAGCATTTTTCGAACCTTATATATCCTGATCTGACATCTACATATCCAAGTAGACACCATTTAGAAGTTTGTTTCCAATTTACATTAACTGAACCTCTGTGACAGCTAGTATTTTATTTTTCCTTTTATTAGGGGCACCTATCTATTTTATACCCTCTTCCACTAGCCTATGAATTTATTGAGAGCTGAAACTTGGTATAATATCCATTACCCACCAAAAATGTTTGTTGGCTTGCACACAGTTAAATACTCAAGATAATTATTATTTTAATTGGATGTGTTTGTCAAGTAACAAAGAAAACCCACAAATGTTTTGGGAAGGAATTAAACAATTTTTACATGCTATTTATGCACATAGAGAGATGGACTTAAGGAAAAAAAGATTTAATTGCTTATTAGTGAGAGTCAGGAATACTAACTAGATGGTATAACAGATAAAGTCTAAACTCTTGGTGCCATAGCATGTAAAAAAAATGTAATGTATTGTTTTCTCATGTAACTACCCAGAGGGATATTTATGTGTGAATGTTTCTCATGAATTACTTGAATTTAAGCCATAACTCAGAAACCAAACTTCTTCAACTTTTGTAGCTCTCTGCTCATCAAGGTCCTCAGAGTCCTCTCCATTTAGTTAGTGGATTGAAACAAACAAACAAAAAAACAAAACAAATTGGTGAAGACATTCCCACTTTTCAGCACCTCAGCCTAGAAATGATACTTCCACTTACACTGCATTGTTGAAAATTAGTCACGTAGTCATTTTGATTCAAGAATGAGAAATGTAGTGTGGTTGTTACCTTAAGAAGTGAGCACTGGTAACCTCTACCATAGTTATTATGAATTTCCTCAGAATATTTTAAATTCTGCTATGGAAAAAATGTAGTCTATTTTCATGATTTTTGTGAATTTACTTCTTAGGGTAAGGAATTTTTACCCATGGACAGAGGGCATAATTTTGTTTGGAGAGCTATTTTTCTAATAAAGATCATCTTCTCCTGGGAGATCATTACTCTCTATGCTTTCTTATGAAGAGGGAATTATTTTTCCCTCTATCTATCTATGCTTTCTGCATAATGCTGTCTATAAATATGTGAAAAGCCACTATAAGGAGGGTAATATCATTAACTACCTTTATTAGTCTTGCTTCATTCTCCTTTTCTTTGTGGGCATGGTGAAATAAGGGACGCTATTCATATTGTTATCTGGAATAGAGATTTTCTGAGATCAGTCAACACTGAAGTTCCTCTGCAATCAGTATTATATTTTAAAGAAAAACTATTTTAAAATCCTTTCACTCAGTATCATATGCTAGAAACAATGGCTACACCAAATTTTATTCATGAACTTGCAACTGATTTTCAGTGTTTGCACAGGGTCAATAAGTTTTTGCCAGAATCTAACTTAACTAATTCACTAGTTACAATTTTATCCAGCTGCCATTGCTTTTCCTATCAAGACAAAAGAAAATGATTTTACTTTCTGGTTCAAGTCTCTTACCTCATTGTGGACTTCTTTTGTGTTTAATGTTCATTTAATTCTCCCACAGTTATAGAGTGTTTCTTTTCATGGTCTTCTATCTCTGTCATTTAATTATTTCAGTTATAGAAATCATACTCCTGACTTAGCATTTCCTATATCCAGTTTATTATGTCAAAATGTCCTATTCCATGAATTATTTTGAAACTTAAAACTCATGTTCCTCATTCCTTAAGAATTTTAACAAAGGGACAGTGAAATTTCTTATTTCCTTTCTTAATTTTGGTAGCCCTTATTCCAAAATTCTCAGTAACTGAAAATACTTTAATGTTCTCTTAATGGTGAGCTTAATGACTCCCTCCCAATCTTCACACACAAAGAAAGAAGATCCAAAACACAGAGGACTGTTAAACTACCATTTATTGTTAAAAATATCTATGATTTTGAATGTCTGTTTTTTTCCTCCTTTTTGCCTTCTTTTGGATTACTCCTTTTTATTATACCATATTTATCCTGCTAAGCTCTTTTTCCAGTTTCTTTTTTCTCTTGCACATTCAGGCTTCTGCCTGGGATCATTGTTCTTGTTCCGGAGCAACTTCCTATATTTATTTATTTGTTTTTCTTTTAGTGAAGATTGCTGGCAACAAATTCCTCAGTTTATGTTTTCCTGAAAATGACTTTATTTCATCTTTACATTTGAATATTATTTTCTCTGGGTGTGATAGTCTACACTGACAGATTTCTTTTCGGCACTTTAAAGATGTTTCATTTATTTTTGCCTTCCATCTTTCCTGTTTGGAAGTTAGCTGTCAGTCTTCTTATTGCTACTTTGAAGATAATAGGGTTTTTTGTTTGTTTCTGTTGGTTTGTTTACTTCTGTAGTGGCTTTTAAAATTTCTGTTTGCCTTTGTTTCTTGACAGTCTTAATATTATGTGCTTAAGGGTACTGTATTGGGGCAGGTTCCCAGAGAAACAAACTTGATGACAGATATTTGTATGCAGCAGATTTACAAAGGAGTACTTTTGGGAACAGTCAGATCTTATTTTGATGGAGCAAACACTCTAGGCTTCATAGAGTGGTGTTGCCCAAGGTCCTGTAATCAAAAAAAGCAAAGGATAATGTGGAATATGTGTTTATTCCAGTGAAGATGGATTTCTGCCATCTCCATGTTGGAACGATTCTGAGTCCAATATGCCACCCAAGGACTGATTGGTCCCTTTGAGATATGATGCCATATTTGGGGCGTAGTTTTGGTCTCTTTTACTGGCATGTTGAACACTGAGCAGCAGCAATATCTGTATCAATTTGTCTATGTGGGTTCCCGTGGGATTGGGACCCATGCATAATGCCCATTTCTAGCACTGTGGCTACTCCATCTATGAGTCCATTTTTGTAGAACTGGGGTGGGTAAGCACAATAAATACCAAGGCAAAGGGGACGGCTGACATCAGCTGGGTGAGTTATTCTGCTTACTTGGTTACTGAGTGTTCCTTCTTTAGTAGGTGCTTTCTGTTGGGCATTCATGGGTAACACAAATACCTTTATATCAATACTACATGCCTTCTCATATGTCAATCCATATGTCTTGTCCCAAGACCTCCTGTCCCCAACTACTATTGCTTTTCATTCCAAGACTCTGATCAACCAGTCAACCATTTGCCATTGGTCAAGTGTCCATTTACACTTAGCTAAGTTCTGCAACTCCTTGAATGTATAGGTCGTTTCCTCCCTTGGCAAGCCCAGTTCTTTTTAAAATAGATTACTCTGTTACATATTCCAAGTTGCTGATTTTCCAGGCAGGTTGTGAATATATATTCTGAGAGAGAAACAAGTAACTGCCTTACGCATCATGTTCAGGTAAGGAGAAGTGCTAGCTTCTAATGGGGAAAAGTGGGCTACTTCAGTATATTCAAAAGGTTTGGGAGATTCTGTGAATTGGTTTCCAAGTTCCCATCTCAGGTCTCAGAGACACTGTCTTTTTCAATCATACTCTTTACCTTGGCATAATAGACATGGCACAGTTGAAAATTCAACATTCTCTGTAGTTCTGCTACTCTGATCATTATATCCTGCATATGACAATTGGAGGGTTTTTTTCCCTGGCTCAATTAACTTCCTTCCCAAGGGACTGTTATTGTTAATATAACAGTAATAATAATTATTACATAAAATATATATAATCAATATAATTTATAATATAAAAATTATAACAACTTATAATGTATCAGACACTATCCTATATTTTAGCCTCTTCAGCAAAAAAACAAAAAAATCCCAAAACAAAAACAAAAAAACTTGTGCCAATGTTAAATATTATTATTCCCAATATCTATGTTTAAACCGAGCAATTGAGAGTTAAAGTAACTAGTACAATAATATTTGAAACATTGTTATTTTACACAGTGAGTAGTTGTTGAATTGTTTAAACCCAGATGTTGTGACTCTCAAGGCCACAATTCCAGGCACTACACCATACTGCCTTTTAAAAATTTCCTGTGCTTATCCTTCTAAACACCATCTTTGCATAAAGAACAATAATGCATGAGGTATACATATAATTCTCAAATCATACTGTATATTTTATTTGCTCATGTCAGACTATACATACCATTCATTTAAATTTTCTCACTTTACAACACATATCTTGAAAATATTTTTATGCCAGTACACATTTTTCCTTATTTCAATGGTTGCATAATACTTCATTTTATAAGCAAAATATCCTTAGTTTTTGGTATAAAGACTGATGGCACATTAAACTACCATGATATTGGTTCTTTTTTTTTAATGTGTTTTTTAATTGATGTATAGTTGCTGTAAAATGTTCTATTACTTACAGGTGTACAATATAGTGATTCATAATTTTTAAAGGTTATCTCCACTTATAGTTAGTATAAAATATTGGCTATATTCCCTGTGTTGTACAATATATCCTTGTAGCTTACTTTATACCTAATAGTTTGTATCTCTTACTCCCCTAACCCTGTATTACCCCACCCTGCTTCCCTCTCCCCACTGGTAACCACTAGTTTTTTCTCTATATCTGTGAGTCTGCTTCTTTTCTATTATATTCACTAGTTTGTTTTATTTTTAGATTCCTCATATAAGTGATATCATACAGTATTTGTCTTTCTCTGTCTGACTTATTTAACTTAGCATAATGCCCTCCAAGTTCACATGTTGCTGCAATAACATTCAAGAAAAATAAAGGAATCCAAATTGGAAAAGAAGAAGTAAAACTGTCACTGTTTGCACAGGATAAAATACTATATATAGAAAATCCTAAAGATGCCACCAGAAACTACTAGAGCTCATCAGTGAATTTTAATGTTTAAACACATTATAAAAAAATAAAATTTAGAATGTCTGTCTGAACTGAAATGGTTGAATAAAGAATGGGAAAAGAAAACCGATGCTATTATCCAATAGTAAAAAGAATATTCCATGATAGTAGGAGGTTTCAGAAAGTGGTTAAAGAGTTCTTCCAATTAAAATAGAGACTGATCAGACACCTCTTTCACATTCTCACTGTGAGAGGCCTTAATATAGAAGAATTAATAGGCAGAATATTGAGAAAACCATACATGAAAATAAAAAGAACATACTCAGAAACAATTTATACAAACTCTTGATGAAAACAGGAAGTAAAAAGCAGGTAAAACACCATAAAAAGGACAGGCAAACCCACGGGAGGACACCAACAGTGAATGTCTACTCTGAATTGGTAAATGAGAAAAAGATAGAAATTGAAACATTAAATAACACCTGTTAGCCTGATGGTCTTTCTGTCCTTTTGTCTTTTTCATTTATTCTCCACTAAATTCAAACTTTTAGGAAATTTAGTTTTCAAAACAGAGTGTTCTCCTTGCCCATCAATCATTTTTACTCTAGGTGATGTCACGAGGGAACCTACACTGTGCCTTGCCTGCGGTAGAATGCTGAGGCCAAGGTGAGTGAAGCAAAAAGAGTAGGGGAGATGAGTCAGATAAGATGCTGACTTTAGTATTTCTCCCCCTCTAAATAAAAATATGGCTGTATTTCATGCATACTTATAAGGGAAGAAATGGTGGTATTCTAGCCAATTAATCTACATTTTTATTTTTAAAGAAAATTTTAATTTCAGTATTCTTTTTGGAAGTTAAAATTCTGGAATTTTATCTAACTAACTAAAGATAACTAATACTTTATCTTTAGTTTCTAATATAATTCTTGTCCCAGAGCAGTGTTGAGAGAAATCTTTATCTGAGTCTTTGAGATTAACTATCATTTATATAATTGTATAGAAGGCATGGAAAATGACCAGGTCAGCAGGAATAAAATTTTATAATATAGCTCCAAGTATAGTTAGCATATACCCAAATTTTGAAAGCATTCATAACCTATGTTAAATGAACATAATTTTAAAAAAGAAAAATTCCAATTTCTTGTCTTCATTTTCACATACTCTTTATCAAATTATTTAAAAAATGAGAATTTAGTGTACATTTTAAATTTTGAATCAATTTTTTAAACAAAAATGTTCTGTTTTGTACACATATTCATGAAATTTTAAATAACATTCTCGGTATTCAATTGGTGAGTGGAAGGGAGAAGTGCTCATTTAAACATGTAAATTTAGGGGAAAAAAGCAAATAAGCTGGAGAGAACTTTATACTTTTCACCAAGACCTGGCCACAAAAAAACTTTTTGTTTCCTAGGATTACTAAACTTTGTCTTCTGAACAAGATAAAACTGCTATAACCATAGAAATTAAACTCTCCTTATCTTGAACAGTTGTCTCAAGAAAAAATATATATATAGCACATCTTTTTTATCCATTTATCTGTTGATGTACATTTAGGTTCCTTCCATGTCTTGAATATTATAATAGTGCTGCTATGAACATTGGGGTACACGTATCTTTTTGAATTTGAGTTTTCTCCAGATATATGCTAAGGAGTGGGATTACAATGGGAGAAAATATTTAAAAACGATGCAAATGACAAGGGATTAATTTCCACAATATACCAAATATCATACAGCTCAATATCAAAGAATCAAACGACTTAATTAAAAAATTGGCAGAAGACCTAAATAGACATTTCTCCAAAGAAGACATAAAGTTGAGCAACAGGCACGTGAAAAAATGCTCAACATCGCTAATTATTAGAGAAATGCAAATCAAAGCTACATTGAGGTATTACCTCACTCTAGTCAGAATGGCCATCACCAAAAAGTCTAAAAATAATAAATGTTGGAGAGGTTGTGTAGAAAAATGAACCCTCCTTCACTGTTTGTGGGAATGTAAATTGGTACAGTCACTATGGAAAACAGTATGGAGGTTCCTTAAAAAGATAAAAATAGTTACCATAATCCTGCAATCCCAATCCTGGACATACGTTAAGTGAGTTAGTATATGGAAAATACTTAGAGCTGTGCTTGATACATAGTAAGTTCTATAAAAGTATATTCTATAAAAAAATCATTATTGCAACTGTTGATATTCTTCTTCTTATTATTTTGTTACTATTATCAATCCAGCCTGAAAAGTAGTAAGCCCTTTCATTTGGAAAATTCAGGTCTTTTTTTTTTCTTTTTTTGATTTCAAGAACATTTACTTCTATCATTTGGTCAACTATTTCTTCTTTTTCTTAAACTTATGCTATTTAAATATTAATTTATTAACGTTAGTCTTCAGTCTCTTATATATGCCCTCATAATTTTAACCTACTTTTTTCTGTTTTATGAAATATGTCATTCACCTCAATGTCTAACACTATTTCTTTCCTTCAATTTATTCGCAAATATGGTTTTAATATTAGATGCAGAAAGGCTCTTTGTTTTTGTGTGTTTGTGCTGGACTTGAAATTCCTTAAATGATTTTTTTTTCTTTTTTTTTTTAAATTTATTTATTTTTTTAATTTTTTTATTTATTTATGGCTGCGTTGGGTCTTCATCTCTGTGCGAGGGCTCTCTCCAGTCGCGGCCAGCGGGGGCCACTCCTCACTGCAGTGCGCGGGCCTCTCACTATCGCGGCCTCTCTTCTAGCGGAGCACAGGCTCCAGACGCGCAGGCTCAGCAATTGTGGCTCACGGGCCCAGTTGCTCCGCGGCATGTGGGATCTTCCCAGACCAGGGCTCGAACCCGCGTCCCCTGCATCGGCAGGCAGACTCTCAACCACTGCGCCACCAGGGAAGCCCCTTAAATGATTTTTTAATTGAAGTTTTTATCAGTTTCCTCCAATATAAATATTTCATAAAGTGTGTGCTCTGAGGGTACTGTCTTATCTTCCTATCTCCCTGGCTGTTCAAACCACCACATGGGGATTTTTTCCCTGGGACAGAGAGGAACATGTTGATTATTGCAGCAGAAATCCTCTGGATGGGAAGGAAGAGTCATCAGGACCAGTGGTGTAGAAGAAAGCAAACTAAAGTTTTTGGAAGAAGTGCTCCACTAGCACTCTGTGCCAGTGATGTGACACATTTACAAGGGTCCTCCTCCATCCTTTCGTTGGGTTAAACTGTTTATCACCTGTGATTCATAAGTTGAAGAGGTTTCAGAATGCCTAGTAGGCTAAGTACACTATCCTATTTTTGTGTATGAAATTCATTCTTTCCTTACTGATGAGGATCTGCAACAATTCTGTTCATTTTTTGGACTTGCCTCTGATTCCAAATAGTGATTTTTGAAACTTGATATAGTGAGGAAAAATTAAAATTTTGAGATTAAAATACCTGAAATTTTATTTTGCTTTGACCACATACTAGCTGTGTGATCTTGGATAAGATATTTAAATTCTCTGATTGCAAATTTCCTCTTTTGTAAATTCACTCAACTAATATTACTTCTTGGACTTTTATGAGGAATAAATGTTATATATTTTCTATTGTGTTATGTTACCTCCTATATTAGGTATTATTGTTTCAATATAAGTATGTGAGTACACATAATACAAATTCAAAATTTATCTGGAAAGAAATGTAGATTCTGGATAACCCCATGTAAAGCATACTGTTAATTATAAGATCATAGTCTATACGTGAAACATTTTGAATAATTCTAAGTCATTTGTTTTTTGTGTTCCTAGGGTAACCTAGTCACGTTAGTATTTCAGCATCAAGACCCTTTAAAATTTTTTGTGGGAAGTTGGAATTGTCAAGGATTGTCAAAGTAAAAAATGTATATTATTTTGTTTCAAATATTTTTAAACAGTTGCTATCCCATTAATTCTTTTAGTTGTTGCTGTTTTTGCTTGTTCTAGTAAATTATTTTAAGTAGACCATAATATTTTTTCATTCAATGAATTTTGTGATTCCTTGGATAAGAGTTTTTCTTCTCATCCTTAGAATTCTCAAATAAAATTATTTTCAAACATTTTCAAATATATATTCTGCTCAGAAAATTATAATACTATAATAATTACTCATTTGTTTCAGTTCACATAAAAGAGCACCTTTGAGTTCTTTGTAGATGAGAGTTGTGATTAAATAATTAATCATAATCTCATGTAAAATATGTTCTAGTATTCTCTGAAGTAAAAGTGCTTTAATACCTATTTCATAAAAAACAGATTTAGGCAAAATAATAATTAAATATTGAAAAAGGATTAATGGATATATATTTTTTAGATTCAAAGTTATTTTTTATTCTTAAGAGAAAAGAGTAGTTTTTCACACTTGAGTACAAGGTTAGCTGTGGGCTTTTCATATATGGTCTTCATTATGTTGAGATAATTTCCCTCTATTCTTAGTTTATTGAGAGTTTTCATCATGAAAGGGTATTGAATTTTATCAATTATTTTCATCCACTGAAATGATCATGCGATTTTTTAATCCTTCATTGTGTTAATGTGGCATATCACATTAATTGATTTTTGTGTTGAACCATCCTTGCATCCAGGAATAAATCTCACTTGGTAATGGTATATAATCCTTTTAATGTGCTGTTGAATACAGATTACTAGTTTTGGTTGAAGATTTTTGCAACTATATTCCTCATGGGTAGTAGCCTAGTGTTTTCTTTTTGTGCAGTATCTTTTCTCTTAAGGTCAGGTACAAGGCAAGGATGCCCATTTTAGCCACTTCTATTCAAAGTATACTGAAGTACTAGCTAAAGCAATGAGGCAAGAAAAAGAAATAAACGGCATTTAAATCAGAAGGGAGAAAGTAATATTGTCTTTGTGTGCAGATGACATGATCTTATATGCAGAAAACCCTAAACACTCTATCAAAAGACTTTATAACTCATAGACAAATTCATTTAAGTTGCAGGATACAAAATCAACATACAAATATTAGTTGCATTTTTATATACTGGCAGCAAACTACCTGAAAAGGAAATTATGGAAATAACTTCATTTATGACAGCATCAAAAAAGAATAAAATACTTAGGAATAAACTAACTAAGGAGGTAAAGAGTTGTACACTGAAAACTATAAAAAATGAAAGAAATTAAAGAAGATATAAAGAAATGGAAAAATTTATGTCCATGGATTAGAAGACAATATTGTTAAAATATGCATACTACACAGTGATCTACAGATTTAATGCAATCTCTATCAAAATCTCAGTGTTATTTTTTGCAGAATTAGGGAAAAAACCTTCCTAAAATTTAGATAAAACAGCAAAGGTACCTGAATAGCCAAAACAGTCTTTAGAAAGAAAAACAAAGCTAGAGATATAACCATTCTTGATTTCAAAATATATTACAAAGGTACAGTAATTAAAATAGTATGATACTTGCACAAAGATAGATATATAATCAACGGAACAAAACAGAGAACCCTGAAATAAACTCGTGTATATAGTCAACCTGATCTTTGACAAGGGTGCCAAGATGCAAGGGAGAAAAGTCTATCTCTTCAACTGGTGTTGAGAAAACTGGTTTTCACATGCAAAACAATAAAATTAGACCTTTATCTTATATCATACACAAAAATCAACTCAAAATGCATTAAAGACTTAAAATATAACACCTGAAACTATAATCCTAGAAGAAATTACAGGGAAAAAATCTTCATAACAATGGTCTTGGCAATGATTTCACGGATATGATATCAAAAGCACAGGCAACAAAAGCAAAGTAAACAAATGGGGTGTAAACTAAAACATTACTGCACAGAAAAGGAAAACAATCAACAGACTGAAAAAGCAAACTATAGAATGAAAAAAAATATTCACAGGCCATATACGTCTGATAAGGGGTTAATTTCCAAAATATATAAGAAAAGCCTATAACCTAATAATAAAAAACTAATAACATGATTACAAAATGGGCTAATGACTTGAATAGACATTTTTATGAAGAAGATATACAAATGGCAAGCAGGTATATGATAAAAGGCTCAATCCCCTTATCTTCAGGAAAATACAAGTCAAAACTACAATGAGATACCATCTCACCCTTGTTCGGATTGCCATTATCAAAAAAACAAAAGATGAAATGACGAGTGTTGGCAAGGATGTGGAGAAAAGGAACCTTTGTACACTATTGGTGGAAATATAAAATGGTACAAAAACTATACAAAACAGCACTGATTCCTCAAAAAATTAAAAATAGAACTATTATATGATCCATCAACCCAACTTCTGAGTATCCAAAAGAATTGAAATCAGGATACTGAAGAGATATTAACACTCCTATGTTCATTGAGGTACTATATACAATAGCTAAGATGTGGAAACAAACTAAATGACCATTGATGAATGAATGGATAAATAAAATGTGGTATATACATACAGTAAAATATTATTCAGCCTTAAAAAAAGAAATACTATACTATACTATGTGACAATATTGATGAACCCTGAGGACATTATGCTAAATGAAATATGCCAGTCACGGAAGGACAAATACTGAATTTGTTTTGCATGTGTATTTCACTTACATGATGTGTCTAAAATAGTCAAACTCATAAAAAGAGAAAATAGGATAGTGATTTCCCGAGATGGGAGGAGGGGGAAATGAGGAATTGCTAATCAAAGGCTATAAAGTTCCAATTGTGCAAGATGAATATGTTCTAGAAATTTGCTGAACAATATTGTCCACAATAGTCAACAATACTGTATTGTACACTTAAAAATATGTTAAAAGTTTAGATCTCATGTTAAGTGTTCTTACCATAGAAAAAGTAAAGAAAGAAAAAAGACTAGTGGGAATATCTTTACAATATACTCTGCAAATTTTGTTACTTAGTGCTATTAATTTAGCTTACCTTTGATAATTGGCTATTTTTTTCAGAAAATATTCGCACATCCAAGTATAAATTTATCTTAATCCAGCAAATCTTTATTATTTCTAAAATAGAGATCAAGGCAGGATTCAATATAATCATCCAATATGATCATCTTTAATAGATGCAACTAGGTGAAATTTTTTTATTACCTTCCTACTTCTCCACTTCACTTTTAGTTTTCTTCTTTTCATGTCTAATGCTGACACAGTTTGTTCTAAGACTACTTTTTTTTCAAGAGAATGAATAAGTATGGTGGCAGTGGTAGAATTATTTTTCTTATGTAAACATAAAAAATAATAGTTCCCTGAACAAGGTATATTCTTTTGTGCCTTCATGTATTGATAAAAATCTGTGGTGCCTGAATACAATATATCACTTCTTCCTCCTTTCAGACACTTGTTCCTATATTAAGACTCACGAAAAAGGGGGAAGGAGTAGAATAAAAGAAAATAACCTTTTTCTGTGAATGTTCCTTCACCCACTTTTCTCTCCCTCTATGCAGTTATTCTTTGACTTTTTAAATTGTTTTCCTACAGCATTTCTTTCATTGTATTACATGAGAGTTCAAAATGAATATCATTTATTTTTACTTACAAACATCCTCTTCCATATTCTAGTTCCTTGGGGACAGGAATCTTTTTTTATTTCCTCCTTGGAACTGAGAGCTTATGTAGAGATTAGGTACTCAGTAATAAATTGTTGAATGGATTGTGGAGTAATGGATGCATACATTTGTTCAGCACTTTTAAATTTACAAAGCATATTCACATATTCCTCCCATGAAAGAAATGTCCCATGAAAGGCCTTTACTTTATAAAAATATAGCAGAGCAATCCAAAATTTCAACTTTACTTGAATAACCAGGGCAAACTACAGAAAATTATCTCTAAAGAGAGTAAAAAATGGAGATCTTAAACTGTAATCCTGAAGTAGGCACTATTCTCGGGGTTTGTAATTTCCAGATAGAAAATTTACTTGTAGAATTTCAAATTTTACTTGGCAGATATAGAGGCAAATTATTGCCTCCATCTCTTTTTGGACCACCCTGCCCCTATCCATTCTCCTTAAAGTGGGGTGGAGAAACCTCAGTAGCCTGGCTAGAAGTTTCCTACCATTGCACATCTGCCCAGTCAATAAAAAACTATAAGAATTCATTCTTAGCACTTCTTTGGTAAGGGTTATAGGGCACGGGGAAGAATGTAATCTCTGGCCAAATAACCTTGGGAATATCTAGATTAATCATTTTTCATTTTTAAATTATTTTTATATTACATTATTTTATATTTTGTGATCCTTTTATATACATGAATTTCTATTGTACGATCCATTAATAACTGTTAATGGATCTAGTTAATAACTATTAATAACTGTTAATATATACTGTTAATCTTTAGGAGGATGCTACAGAATGCAGATTTCTCAAATACATTTGACTAAAATTTTAATCTATTTACTATTAATTTCTGAATTTTATTTCTGTGTGATTTTATCTGTGTGTGTGTGTGTGTGTGTGTGTGTGTGTTTGTGTGTGTGTAATATCATCTGAGAAAGACGGTTGTATATAAAAAGAACAGTGTTATTTGGTTACCTTCATAAGAATATAAATTTCCATCTCTTGCTACTATGCCTCTATTCTCTGACTTCAAAAGTTTTAAATTTGCACATATGTAAAGTGAGACTTAGACTGTCTGAGCTTTAAGATATCTTTTAGATTTAAAACAGGATGATTCTATAAAACTAAACCAAATACTTTATCTTACTGATAAATCCTGAGTAAATCAAATGATTTGATTAATTAATTCAGATCCTTTTTTTGATTATTTTTAAGTGGAAATATGCATTGACCTAACAAGAAATAAAGATAATTTATCTCTAAGATTTATATGTGTATTTTATAATGTTTAATTGAACTTAAGCCAATTTGAATTGAAATTTCTATAGAATGATTTTACCATATGCATCTGTAGTTTGTGAAATTTTCTTTTAGCTGTCATAAGTACACAGTTGTTAGAGTCAAATAAAATGCTCAGCTGTTCCTGCTGTGGTGTATGCCATTTCTTCATTTCTATATGTATGAAGAATGGTTTTTGAATGCATTTCTTTTATTATGGTCTACTATATAGGTGCTTTATCATTGGCATCACATTCTGAATTTTTAGAAGCATTTTAATTGGCAGGGTCTATATTTTTATCATAATAAATTTCCTTTATGAGATAAATGACATATGATAAAACATTTTGTAGCATAAAAATAAATACTTAATTTTAAATTTGAATTTAAGTATGGCAAAACAGCATACGATGAAAAATTCATTTGGGTTAATAACAAAAACTATTTTTAAGATTTTAATTCTATCTAGAGCAGCTAAAATTTTATTAACATACTGATGTGCTTAAGAAACTTTTATACTAAAAACACAAAGAACACATTAAATTTACAGCTCATTATATCATAAGTCGAACCACCATCAAAGACAATAAATCAAATATGACCAACCTCTAGAAAATTTCCAGCATACATGAAGCCCCTCTCACACCCTGAAGGAATCACTACTTTCCTCTCCTTGGTACACTCAAAGGTACTGTCTTGTTTTTAAAAGTTTGATTTCAATATTTATGTAAACTGAAAACATAGGTTGTACTGTTTTCTGTCTATTTATTTAAAAATATGTGTTGGACCCATTTATGATAAAAAAATCTCCAGAAAGTGGGCATAGAGGGACCCTACCTCAACATAGTAAAGGCCATATTATGACAAATGTCACTATTTGCAGATGACATGATGCTATACATAAAAAATCCTAAAGATGCTAACAGAAAACTACTAGAGTTCATCAATGAATTTGGTAGTTTCAGGATACAAAATAAATACACAGAAATTTCTTGCATTCTGATACACTAACAATGAAAGATCATAAAGAGAAATTAAGGAAACAATCCCAATCACCATTGCATCAAAAAGAATAAAATACCGAGGAATAAACCTACCTAAGGAGGCAAAAGACCCATACTCAGAAAACTATAAGACACTGATGAAAGAAATCCAAGATGGCACAAACAGATGGAAAGATATACCACGCTCTTGGATTGGAAGAATCAATATTGTGAAAATGACTATATTACCCAAAGCAATCTACACATTCAATGCAATCCCTATCAAATTACCAATGGCATTTTTCATAGAACTAGAACAAGTAATTTAAAAGTTTGTATGGAAATACAAAAGACCCTGAATAGCCAAAGCAATCTTGGGGAAGAAAAGTAGAGCTGGAGCAATCAGGCTTCCTGACTTCAGACAATACTACAAAGCTACAGTAATCACAACAGTATGATATTGGCACAAAGCAGAAATATAGATCAGTGGAACAGGATAGAAAGACCAGAAATAAACCCATGTACCTGTGGTCAATTTATCTATGGCAAAGGAGGCAAGAATACACAATGGAAAAAAGACAGTCTCTTCAATAAGTGGTGCTGGGAAAACTGGACAGCTACATGTAAAAGAATGAAATTAAAACATTCTCTAACACCAAACACAAAAATAAACTCAAAATGGATTAAAGAGCTAAATGTAAGTCTAAATACTAAGAAACTCTTAAAGGAAAACATAGAACACTCTTTTACATAAATTGCAGCTATATCTTTTTGGATCCACCTCCTAGAGTAATGAAAATAAAAACAAAAATAAACAAATGGGACCGAATTAAACTTAAAAGCTTTTGCGCAGCAAAGGAAACCATAAACAAAAGAAAAATACAAACCACAGAATGGGAGAAAATATCTGTATATGAAGTGACTGACAAGGGATTAATTTCCAAAATATACAAACAGCACATACAGCTCAATATCAAAAAAACAAACAACCTAATCAAAAACTGGGCAGAAGATCTAAATAGACATTTCTCCAAATAAGACATACAGATGGCCAAAAAGCACATGAAAAGATGCTCAACATCACTAATTATTAGAGACATGCAAATCAAAACTACAATGAGGTATCACCTGACACCAGTTAGAATGGGCATCATCACATAATCTACAAACAATAAATGTTAGAGAGGGTGTGGAGAAAAGGGAACTCTCCTACACTGTTGGTGGGAATGTAAATTAGTACCTCCACTATGGAGAACAGTATGGAGGTTCCTTAAAAAACTAAAAACAGAGCTACCATATGATCCAGCAATCCCACTCCTGGGCATATATCCTGAGAAAAACATGGTTCGAAAGGATACATGCACCCCAATGTTCATTTGCAGCACTATTTACAATAGCCAAGACGTGGAAGAAACCTAAATGTCCATAAACAGATAAATGGGTAAAGAAGATGTGGTACATATATACAATGGAATATTAACCATAAAGAAGAATGAAATAATGCCATTTGCAGCAACAGGGGTGGACCTAGAAATTATCATACTAAGTGAAGTAAGTCAGAGAAAGACAAATATTATATGATATCACTAATAAGTGGAATCTAAAAAAAATGATACAAATGAACTTATTTAAAAAATAGAAACAGACTCACAGACTTCGAAAACTAACTTATGGCTAACAAAGGGGAAATGTGGGGGGAAGGGATAAATCAGGAGTTTAGGATTAACATATACACACTACTGTATATAAAATAGATAATCAACAAGGACCTACTATATAGTACAGGGAAATTTACTCAATATTATGTAATAACCTACATGGGAAATAGAATCTGAAAAAGAATGGGTATATGTATATGTGTAACTGAATCACTTAGCTATACACCTGAAACTAACACAACATTGTAAATCAACTATACTCCAATATAAAATACTAAAATAAAAAATATATGTTGATACTATATATTCTTTAATGTAGCTTTTTGTTCATTTTAATTGTTGTATATAATTCCAAGTTCATTTTTTATCTATTTTACAGTGATGGCCGTTTGGGTGGATTTCATTATGGGATTATTATCAATACAAATAATGCAGCTATGAAGATTCGTATGTGTGTGCACATGTGCATGTATTTCCGTTGGGTGTATATCTAGGAATGAAAGTGCTGGTTCACAGATATGCATATGCTCAATTGGAGCAACTAGTTCCAAAATAGTGACTGAATCAGTATAATGTGTG
The DNA here is from genome assembly GCF_949987535.1 of Balaenoptera acutorostrata. Lineage (NCBI taxonomy): Eukaryota > Metazoa > Chordata > Mammalia > Artiodactyla > Balaenopteridae > Balaenoptera > Balaenoptera acutorostrata. The sequence goes on along the minus strand of NC_080067.1, from coordinate 48,192,932 downwards.
ATAGGGCATCAGGCTTATTTTTATTTCTCTATATGAAAATCCAATTACTCATAAATATTTATTGAAAAGGCTATTTCCAGTACCACACTTGTCACAAATCAATTGTCCATATGTGTATGCGTCTGTTTCTATATTCTCTTCTGTTCCAGTTTTTTTTTTTTTTAATAATGTTACATTAAAAAACTTAAATGGATTTTATTGACTTTGAAAAAATTGATATAATCACAATTATTTAAAAAACACATTTAGCAATAAGTAAAGGAAAAATCATCCTGCATAGTGAGATTTGTACAGAATTCTAGGAAGTCTCAATAAATTGTATGGCATTAACTCACATACACTGATATGTAGGAATCCACCAGGATATAATGTTTTTGGAATAGAAGCCATCAATTGTGACTTTAGACCACAAATTCTGCCAAAAGATTACTGAATCAACAACAATTCTAGGTTATATATAAAAGGTGTATGAAAACAGGAGTATCTGGGGGCAATCTGTTGAAACCACCACTAAAAGTTATCTGTATCTCTGGCAAAATAGAGCTGTCCCTTTTGAATGAACTCATTACCTTTAACAACTATGAATTCAGCCCCGTGTATGTGTGTGCATGTGTGTGCACACGTGCACAGCATATGCAGATGTCTGTCTACCTTTGCAGTGAGAATATCTGTTAAATTGGAGTTCTAAGGCCACTGGTGATTTGTCTTAAGTGTCTGTCCCTAGCGCATTTCATTAAAAATATATCAGTTTATTATGTGACAAATGACATCAGATTGAGGAGAGCATTATCAAGGATCACAACAGTTACTGGAGATAAATAACATTTGTCTATCAGATTTAAAGCAGCCACTTGAAAAACTGAAGTATATATTGTAACTAAAATAAAAAATGTGAAACAAGTTTAAACCCTTTCTAAGTTGTCAGCTATTTCACCAGTTGTGATTTTGAAGACCTAGTGTAGATATGGAATAAAAAATTTCATATCTGTGTCTTTATTCCTTATACAGCAGAAACTAACACACCATTGTAAAGCAATTATACTCCAATAAAGATGTTAAAAAAGAAAAAGTTCACAAATGCTTCAAGTATTCTTCATTGGAGGACTCAAAAGTAAAATTAATATATTTAACATTTTTCAAATAAGAAAATGTTAACTTTAAAAATTTTTAACTCTATGAGGGATTGTTTTAACATCATTATGGTTCTAAATTGTTTTTTAACTTTCTAATTTGTAATGTACTTCAGCAATTATCATTGTTCAGTTTACAGTAACTCAGTTTATTTGCAAATGTGCTTATCTCCATAAGTGGATCTTAATATATTTACCTTGAAAATGTATAAAAATGCCAAATTTGTAGCAATATACATATAAATAATCTAATTACATATTTTATGTCTCAAAAAGAAATAAACAATATATTATTTCTCTCTGATTATAGTTGACCCTTGAACAATGCAAGGGTTAGGGGTACTGACTCCCTCTTCAGAGTTGAAGTTCCAGGTATAACTTTAGAGCTGGCCCTCCATATCTGAATTTCCACATCTGTGGATTCAACCAACTGCAGATTTTATACTACCGTAGTAAGTATTTATTGAAATATATCTGCATATAAGTGGACCCAAGCAGTTTAAACCTGTGTTGTTCAAGGGTCACTGTAATTTGGAATGAAATTTCCCATGACTCTAATTAGTCAATTGTAAGCTAGAGTTATGTTAGGGACCTGACAGAATTTACATTGAACTTTGAAAAACCAAACATGGAACAAGATTAATTCCTGACTATGAAATTAATTATACTGCCTCTCACACATGTATTTGTAATCAATCTATTTGCCAGCTAACAGTAAAATATTCCTTAAAGGCATGTACCAATTAACATTATTTGAATCCTCTTATATTTCATTTTGCTAATTAAACATATTTAAATTGTTTTAAAATTCTGTTCTCAAATGTTTTCAGGAAACTGATATTGTATAAATGTAAGTAATTTAAAAGTTATACTGGAAACCTTGTTTTATACAAATAGACTTTTGAATCTCCTGATATGCAGCACCAAAAAATTCAAGTCCTTAGGAAATATATATATATATATATGTATAAATAAAATCTTAATGACTCAAATATTTTTAAAAATTTAATGAGGCTAACTTCAAAGGAGCCCAATAGGAAATTATTTTGATCACAGTAAAACTATTTATTTAAGCTGATCCTAGTACTACCATTTTGTTTTCCAAGTCAGGTTTCACCTAATTGGTTTTCTTAACCTGTTTTATGGCTCGAATTGAATCCCCTCCCCACAAAACATGTTCTAGTCCTAACCCCCAGCACCTGTGAATGTGACCTAATTTGAAAATCAGGGTTTTGCAGATGTAATCAAGTTAAAATAGGTCATAAGAGATTAGGTCCAGCCCTATTCTAATAACTAAGGTTATTTAATAACAGTGAAATTTAGATACAAAGATGCACAGAGGGAAGACAAAGTGAAGGCACAGAGAGAAGGCTGTGTAACAACAGAGGCAGAGTTTGGAGTGATATGGCTCTAAGCCAGAAAACACTGAGGATGGCTGACACCAACCAGAAGCTAGAAGGAGGCAAGGAGGGAGGGATCCTGCCCTAGAATCTTGAGAGACAGCATGACCCTGCTCACCGCTTGATTTAGGGCTTCTAGATTCCACGTCTGTGAGAGAATTTCTGTTTTAATTTCTGTTGTTTTAAACTACTCGATTTGTGATAATTTGTTATGGCAGCCCAGGAAACCGATACAGCCTGCTAGAACATGTTCATGAGTCTACATATTATGAGGAGTATTTTCTCCTATATTCTAGGACCTGTGTTAAGTGCCTTTTTATTTCAGTCTTACATTTTGACTATAAACAATACAGTGGGAAGAACATTAGTATCCCCAATTTCTAGATAAAGAAACCAAATCATAGTGAAGACACATACTAGACACAGCAGACATGATGCTCGATGTAGCTTTATATAGCTCCAGAATCTACCTCTGCTAAGTACAGTATTTGCCATACATGGAGGAAACAAGTTGTTAATTTCTTACGTATTTAATCTTCAATTGTGAAAAGACAGTAGTGATATATCTTTTGTTATATACATGGATATTTCAATATGTGAATGCCCAGAATACATAGTAACTTTATGTTATACTTTATGCTATCTTTCTCCAGGTATGCAGATTATTATTGTATGTGAAATTTTAGTATTTGTCTCTCTTCCTCATGTTCTGTATCAGTGTTTATAACAGCTTTTGGGGGATACAAATTACATATCATAAAATTTGTCCAGGTTAAGTGTACAATTATTTTTGGTAAATTTAGAGTTGAGCAATCATCATTACAACCTAATTTTAGAACATTTTCACCACCCTGAAATGATCCCTTGTGCCATTTATAGTCGTTACTCTTTCCCACTAATGGCCCAGGGAACTCTAATCTACTTTTGGCTTCAATAGATTTGCCTTTTCTAGACATTTCATATAAATGAAATTACACAATATTGTTTTTGCCTCTGGCTTCTGTCACTTAACAATATTTTTGGGGTTCTCTCTCCATTTGTAGCATGCATCCATACTTTGCTCTTTTATTGCTCAATAGTCTTTTATGGTATGGATATATCACATTTTGTTTATCCATTATCCACAGTTGATGCATTTTTAGGTTATTTCTTTTTTACTATTATGACTAAGGCCGCTATGAATATTCACATGTATGTATTTGTGGGGACAGATGTTTTCATTTCTCTTGAGTAGATACCTAAGAGTGGAATTGATGAGTCATAGGGTAAATGCATGTTTAACAATTTTAGAAATTGCCAAGCTGTGTTCCAAAACATTTTACATTCCAATCAGTGATGCATGAGGATTCATTCTCTCCATTCTTGCCAATACTTTATTATCATTTGTGCTTTTTATTACAGTCAGTCTGGTAAGTGTGAGGTGTTATCTCATTATAGTTTTAAAATACATTTCCCTAATGACAAAGGAGGTAGAGTATCTTTTCATTTACTTATTGGCCATTCCTATATCTTCTTTGGTGAAAAGTCTATTCAAATCTTTTGCTCACTTTTTAATTAGATTGTTTGTCTTTTATTATTGAATTGTAACTCTTCTTTCTATATTCTGGATGGAAGTCCCTTATCAGAAATATGATTTGCAAATACTTATCCCACTCTGTGGTTTGCTTTTCGTATTCTTATTAGTGTCTTTGGAGCACAAAATTTTAAATTTTGATCAAGTGCAACCTTTCAAAGACAGCATTGATTTTTAAATCCTTCTGCACATTTCAATAACCTGAAAAGTTTAATAAACACTGTTAGTTCTACTTTATAATCAGTGAAATTAGTCACTCTGCAGTGCTGTCAGATTGAGAATCAGTATTCTGTATGGAAAAATTCTTGCTTGTGGAGTCTGTTCCAGGCTTTCCTTTTGTGGTGCAGAATTCAGATAATAAGATAATTCTTCCGTAAAATGCAGTATGAAATGGAAACCACTTTGAACATTTCAAAGAACTAATCCACGGTCAGGATCAGAGTAGGAGGACTGTTCTGAAGGGTGTGTTTTGGATTAGGATCTTTATATTTTTATCTTTTATACACATATAATAAGATATTTTATAATGTTTATAAACATTAACAAGATAAGCAAAATGAAAGTGAGAGAACTTTCTGAGAGGATGTGGAAAAGGAGTTTATGTGCTTACATAAGTTGTTGAAGGCTCAGTGAGAACTAGCGTAAGAGTGAAAAACTCAAGGGGCCACAGTCTTAAGGGGGCCTGTGCTTTAGTGGGTTTTCTTCTAGAAACCCCACAAATTTTGAATTCTCACTATGAGGATCTGAGAACTATTCCGTCCTAGCTCTGGAAAGAGAAGAGGGGAAGTAACTATTGTGAAACAGAGCCAGAGACTGCTCCATTAACGAAGGACTATTTTCCAGGGGAAAGTACTTTGACAGAGCACATTATGAAACCTTATTCCAGCTGGGAAAAGAGAATTGATCCCTCGTCCAGCTCCCTCCAGCATGGGCTTCCAAAAAGGAGTCAGAAAACAGCATAGACAATGGGGAACAAGTCTTCAAGAAAATAGATTTGGAGCTTTTTGCAGCCAGGAAAGAAAGTAGGAGACAGGGTAAACACTATACCAGTAGGAAAATGCTTATGAAGTCACAGTACTAAAACCTAGACCCTCTAAAACACTGAATCTTAATCATTAGATCATAGAATACTCCTCTTCCCCACCACATTATCACCACACAAATAGGGCTCCTGTATAATATAATTATAGTGGGTTTAGTTGAAAGGGGTGTACAATACAGACTCTCTATAAAGATTTTATACACACACACACACATACACAGAGTCAAGACACAATATAAAAACACCAAAAGAATTTGAAGCCTCTGGTACATAAAGCTGCAACAAACAAACATAGCTCAACTCCTAGCCAGATTAACCTAAATCCTCACACTAAAGGCCTATTTACTTCATTTCCTGTTCCCAATTTCCCAGATAATATGTCTGGTTTTCAATAAAAAGTTGCAAGCATGACAAAAGGCAAGAAAGAAATACAATCTGAGGAAACAAAGCAGTTGCCAGAACAAGCTCAAGATATGACACATATGAGGGTTATTAGTAAGGAAATTTAAAACAACTGGGATTAATATGTTAAAGGATCTAATGGAAAGGTTGACAACATGTATGTATCCTTCTTCCCCAAAACACATTACCCCAATCTAATCATGAGAAAGACATCAGACAAATACAAATTGAAGGACATTTTATAAAATATTTGTCCAAACTGTCGTGGTCCGAATGTGGGTTGGAAAAGAATTTCCACACACAAGGCAGAATGTAGAGAAGATAGAATTTATTAGAGGGAAGGGTCACTGCCAGAACAGCGGGCCAACTTCCCAGTAGTCTGGGAGAGTCGAGCCTGAACACGTGCTATTAATCAGTTTTTATATCCAGAAAACAAAGGAATGGTCTGAGGTGAAAATTTCATTTACTGATTGGCCGAGGCACATATACCTTCCTTCTATAGGGTGGGAGTGGGACAGGCCAGATGTCTTTCCTTATTTGGGACAGGTCCCTTGCCCAGGTGGGCGTTGCCCAGGTGGGCTCAGGAATTTCAAAACCATCGCAACATGGTGGGGAGGGCGATTAAGAGTCCGGTAGGGGGTGACACTTTATCAGGCAGGGTCGTCCTTTGTCCTTGAAGCACCATTGTCCTTGGGGCACTACACAAACTTCCTCAAAACTATCAAAATCATCTAAAACAAGGAAAGTCTGAAAAACTCAAAACCAAGAGGAGCCTAAGGAGACACAACAACTAAATGCGTGTGATATCTTATTTGGGACACTGAACGAGAAAAAGGATATTAAGAATAATCTGAGGAACTCCGAATTAACTATGGACTTTATTTAATAATGTATTGATATTAGCTCATTAATTATGCCAAATGTACCATACTAATAAAAGATTTAAAGTATTTGTCTTATCCCTCACCTGGGGATATTTATTTGTATTCCAATATGTAAGAATCCTGGAACTTCGCCTTTCTCTTTCCAAGGAGAATTTCTTTATAGTAGGGAGTCAAGGTATCTCTGTCAGTCTTAGAAGAAAGGGGAAAACAGCTGTCCCGCTCCTACATAGACTTGCAGATTCATATTTTGGGAAGCCTCTCTGTAGTATAAATGCCTGGCATGAAGCTTTCTGATTGTAATGTAAGTGCCTGACATTAAGCTTTTGATTGCTGAGGCATCCATTTCAAAGACATCCATCTAGAATAAGCATTGACAGCTGTGTGTCTCACAGCTACTAGTAAAACAACTAGATAAGGAACGGGTCTGTCCCCACCCACAAATTTTCCCTTTTAGAAAGCTTGGGTACTCTAGATAACTGACCGACCACTTGATCACTTGAGTCATCTCACTTCTTCCTTCCTGTGCTCTAAATTCAAATCTACTGCTTTAAATTTCACCAATAAAGAATGATCCAGGGAAATCCTAGGTACCCCACCCTTGGACCCTAATAAAGGCAGAGCACCCTAGCTCCCTTCTCTCTCTACCCACCACCTCACTATGTGACCTGGAGCTTGCTGTGTACGCTTCAGGACCTATGGTTTATAAATCTTGTTCTTCTAAGTTTCAGGTTAGTTTTACTGAGGTGTGAAATTAGAACCACAAGGTTTGGTCCAGAAACAATACTGGCCCTTGTGGTGGTGGTGGGGAATGTCTGTGGGGCTCCCTATGAGTAAATATGAGTCCAGGTGAGTGCCTCATGTATTCCTAGCTGAGAACGTCGCTATCAATGGGCTGACGTTCACACAAGTCTCCTACAGTATAATCCCACTACCTGTGTAGACTGTCCCTCTGGCTCACACTCTGCTGCCTGTGGTGTGAGGGACCAATGCTAGAATATTATTCTTCCCCTGTGCTGCTAGAGTCAGTGAAGCTCTGATCTCTGACCCAGAGGCCTGGTGTTTCTGCGAGTATGTAAGTGTGTGTTGTGTATGTTTTTATATCTTTCTCTATCATCTCTCTATATACATATACACAAACAAGAAAACAAATTATTCATAAATCCAAACCAAAAGTAGCCACAGTCAATATTTTTTTTTCTCCATGAGCTTGACTCTATATATACACACACATATATAAACACACACCGATGATCACTTTCTCTATTACTCTCATATTTGGCTAATTTTCTTATCATCTTCTAAGTGTTCCACATTTATTCATGTTTAGTAAGTATGTACTTTTTATCATACTGGTGTACTATTTAATAATTTCCTTTAAGTTTTCTTGAAAATGACTCAATTTGTTTTACTTTAGCCTTATTCTAAACAATAATATCCTTGCAGTAGCTAGAATTTATAAGCTACTAATTATAATTTTTCTATTTTACTCCATGCTAAATATAAACATTCAATCTTTTAAAGGTTTGTCCAGTTTTTATGAGACTAATTCCTTTCTTTTTTTCTGAGCACAAAAGTTAGAGCTGAAAGATTTAAACTAAGAACAAAAGTTAAGAAAATATTGGGAGATTGGGATTGACATATATACACTATTGATACTATGTATAAAATAGATAAATAATAAGAACCCACTGTATAGCACAGGGAACTCTACTCAATGTTCTGTGGTGACCTAAATGAGAAGGAAATCCGATAAAGAGGGGACATATGTGTATGTATAACTGATTCATTTTGCTGTACAGTATAAAATAACACAATATTGTAAAGCAACTATATTCCAATAAAAAAATAAAAATAAATACATAAATTTAAAAAAAAAGAAAATATTCAGCTCCACAAACAAAATATAAACCTTGATGGATATATGGTGTGATCACAGGATTGGAGGAATATGAGATTAACCAGAAGTTAAGAACTGGAAACAGGGCAGACCCAGGGATTTCAGCAGCAGGAAATCATGGATCGTCTATGTATGGTTCTAACATTAGATGCTGCTTCTTTGGTAAATTTTCTGTGTGTCTGGTCACCATTTACAGTCCAAGGTGAGAGATTACAAATAGCCTAATCTAGTCTACACATATATTTTTGACTTTAGGGTCCTGCAATTATCTTTCCTCATGATTCATGCAAAATGGAGGAAAGGTAACTCCCTAATGGAAGATAATTTTTTTTTAAATAAAAAAACGGGAAAAAGCAGCCGCTGCTATATTTCACCCTGTGGCCACTGTACATTCAAACTTTCTTTTCATACGTGCAAATTCAGAAAAACTTCCCATTTAGCATGCAATTTTTATTCAAACAAACAAACAAAAAATAGATTCACTGCCGTCCCAGTGAGAGAAAACACAAGGTCACAACTTGCTACTGAATCTCGAGAGAAAGTATCATGAAGCCATTGCTGTCCAAGTCCAGACCACTAGGTGATGGCTCAGTTAATTTTCCTTTGAGTTCTCACCACTAACAAATCCTACATAATAGTACAGTGAGAAGGAAAATAATAGTGTTCTTGTATAAGAACAACTTATAAGAACTTTGGTGGCCTTGCCTGTATTGGGTAGCAGTTGTCTTCTAATAATCTTTGCCTCTAAGCATAGGAATACTATGAAGTATTCCAAATTTGTCATAAATATAAATTTCATTCAGATCTTCATTGAATAAACCAGCCCTCTTTCTAATCCACAGTCATGGCCATATACTATATATTTTATTCTCTTTCCAATGATCCAGTAAGGAGCACTGACCACAATGAGGCAATAAATATTTTGATTTAGGGAAAACATAATTATGTGCCTTGGTGGAATCATCCCTTCATTGGTTTCTAAGACCGGTAGACTAGGAGGAGAGCCCAGAATCATAGAAGCAAGACATATACCTCTTCAGAATAAGTCACTAGTATAAACTCCTGAGTGGCATATCTCTCAGGAGAAATCAGTAACGCAGTTACTTTGGATTTTCCTACATTATTTCACAAAATCCTTTCCCTCCCTATAGAGAATATTCTTTCCAACAATTAAAGTACCTACTTTAAATAAACACCAACAAATTCATGTTAGCTTATGTTAATGACAAACAATTTGCATTATGACAAAACATTCTGTTTGAAACCTGCATTTCATGTTTTTAAATTTGACATTTTAAATACCACTCTTTTAATTACAGAATAATTAGAGTATAATACTCTATTCATTAATGATGAAAATTAACATGCCATGGAATATAAATTGCTTTCAAATGTGAATATTATCAGTGTTTACTGAAAACTTAGGTAATTTTCATTTAAAATATGCATACAATAAATGCTGGAGAGGGTGTGGAGAAAAGGGAACCCTCCTGCACTGTTGGTGGGAATGTAAATTGCTACAGCCACTATGGAGAACAGTACGGTGGTTCCTTAAAAAACTAAAAATAGAACTACCATACGACCCAGCAATCCCACTACTGGGCATATACCCTGAGAAAACCATAGGTCAAAAAGAGTCATGTACCACAATGTTCATTGCAGCTCTATTTACAATAGCCAGGACATGGAAGCAACCTAAATGTCCATCGACAGATGAATGGATGAAGAAGATGTGGCACATATATACAATGGAATATTACTCAGCCATAAAAAGAAATGAAATGGAGGTATTTGTAATGAGGTGGATGGAGTTAGAGTCTGTCATACAGAGTGAAGTAAGTCAGAAAGAGAAAAACAAATACAGTATGCTAACACATATATACGGAATCTAAGGGAAAAACAAAACAAAACAAAAAAAGGCCATGAAGAACCTAGTGGCAAGACGGGAATAAAGACACAGACCTACTAGAGAATGGACTTGAGGATATGGGGAGGAGGTGGGGTGAGATGTGACAGGGTAAGAGAGTGTCATGGACATATATACACTACCAAATGTAAAATAGATAGCTAGTGGGAAGCAGCCGCACAGCACAGGGAGATCAGCTCGGTGCTTTGTGACCACCTAGAGGGGTGGGATGGGGAGGGTGGGAGGGAGGGAGATGCAAGAGGGGAGAGAAATGGGAACATATTGTATATGTATAACTGATTCACTTTGTTATAAAGCAGAAGCTAACACACTATTGTAAGGCAATTAAACTTCAATAAAGATGTTAAAAAACAAACAAACAAACAAAAAACAAACAAAAAAAACAAAACAATAAAAAAAAATATACAACAGAAATAATACATACATATTATTTAATTTTAATGATGCAGCTTATTAATAGTTCCCCTTGAGTGTATATATGTGATAAAACATTACATTAATGCTAAAAAGTATCTATTCTTATCTGATAGGAGTTGTAGATATAAGACTTGGTAGGACTATATGTAAGTTTTGAACAGAAAAACAAAAACTACTTAAGATAATTTAAAACATAAAATATAGTGCATTGGTTGATGTTTTTCTAATTCATTAATTATGTGTTTTTCTCTGTATATCTCTCTCCTTTTTTTAGGGGGAGGTACTATAGTGATTAAGAACATCTTTGAGACAGTGCTTTTAATTCCCAAGTAAGTGATAAACCCTTGTTTTAACTTCAACTAACCTCCATAGTGAGAAACAAGATTAGTAAGAAATACTACTAGCTGGTATTGATGAATTGTCATTTCCTGAGGAAGGCCTCTTTCAATTTCTTGCTAAAAAGTAATCAAATTAGCAAACTTTAATTTCTGCACTCAAAATTGAATACACTTATTCCGGTCTATTACAGAAAGAACCACTGGTAGAGATACCTTTGATTTCCTTGGAACATTTGGAATAAAACTACTGAAAATAACTTAAACTTCTTTTCCCTCATTGGAATGCAAAATGCAGGTAGGCTAGTAATTATGGTTACAATGGCAAATGAAAGTATATTACGCAACCTCCTGCTGTTCATGAAAGGATTGTCACTCAAAACTCCAGGATGATTTCTCCTGGGTACCTTTAAATGGTATCCATCCTACCAATCTTTTATTTCTATTTTATTTCTCTCTTCTTAGAAATGCTGCTGCTTCTTAGATTTGCAGCTTTCCTAATTTCCATCCTCTGCTTTGTGCTTGATGACAGAGTCTACAAGGACTTTCTCTGCTATCTACTTCTCTTCTCCAACTGAAATAGAACATTCTGAGTTACTGACCTCTTCACTCCTAAGTGAAGTTCACTCATCTGAAATGCTGGCAGTGATAAACTCCAACTCATTATCCCACAAACTACTAAACCTAAATAATCACTGAAGTTGTTTAAGTCTGTTGAAAGCATAGTATTAGAACTTCACTCCTGTAGGACACCCAGCAGCTGGAAACTGAAACAAAGTCCATTTAAATACAACAAAATGAGGTGGAAAAAAATCACAAAAGAGGAACGGAATGCTTACAGCTTTTTGTAAACCAGGTCTCCAATGTTCTGCAATTATTGTGTCACTGACAAAAGCTCAGTCAAGGGGAAAAAAATGTTACTGGTGACTGATTTGTTTCTGATTTGTTTGTTCTTTGTCACTTGTCATCAAGGCAAAGTAAAACCACAACACTTTCCCTGAAGAATAGCATGTTTCCATTGTTGTTTTACTGCGGCACCATGATGTTTTCAAGACTAGTCTGTGGCATTGCAAATAATTACCAAAATATATTAACAATAAAATATACTTTAAAAGTCACAGAAAAATTGTTCCTGAATATGTCTGCAAGATTTCCAAGATGAAGGTGTCACATCTGCTTGCTTAACTATTATTAAATAGAAGCTGAAGGAAGAAGGGAAATGAATAAAGATTGAATCTCTTTTGTACATAATTTTGTTGCTTAAATACTACCCAGCAAAGATGTCATATTCATCCAAAATGTTTTCAAGAACTTGTTAGGTGTCCATTTCTTTGTCAGTTAAACTGGGTAATATGTTGCATTAGGTGGCACTTACATATAAATATTGGTGGTACAGTGGGTATGCCATACTGTTATCAAATTGAAGTTACTGAACCCTCCTTTCATAGTCCAGAGCAGGGGATATTAGCGAGGACTGTGGGACACAAAACTATGTTGGAGAACTGTAGTAAATGTTCAAGGTCTTATTTTTTAATTAATCTCAGTTTCATTAAATGCATTTCCACATTTCATTGGAAGTTTTTTCGGTATGTGAAGAGAATTTAATTAACTACACCCAGAGATTCAGGACAGATGATAATGGTAAGTGTGCAATGCTACTTCCTTGTTTTATGCTTTCATTATTTCAAATGTTACTTCCCTTTCCCTTTCTCTACTTCCATACCACTTTCTACATAGATGCTTGTTCTGGTTTGTTTAAGCAGTTTTGATAATCCACTTTCACAATAGCTCCTTTGATACATACCTAGTCTCTGTGTATTTAAAATATTAAGTAGTACTCACCTGTATATATTAATCTTTTGATATGTTTTTCCTCAAAACATTGAGGTTTATTCATTTTGTTATTTGTAACACCTATTTTTATACACCCACCATCCACTAATCTAGTGCTACACACAAATCTCAGGTTGTTATGGTACCACCCCACTTTTTGTAATAATTTCTGTATTGGTTAGTATAATGTAAGCTGGATTTCTAAAAATGTTGATATAACTTCAAACTTAAAGAAACTACTTAAGAATATCACAAGGAATTACCATAGACCATTTTACCCAGATTCACAAATTTCTAATATTTTGCTATATTTGTTTTACCAGTCTCTGTAATTCACTACTGTAGGAACTTGATAATTGTAAATATTATGCTCTTTTACACAAAATAATTCAGTATGTTTTTTCTAAGAATAAGAATCTTAGCACAGTACAACTATAAAAATAACAAAATTTAATGACACAATAGTACTAAGATCATACAAATTTCCTAACAATGTTCTTTGTACACATGTTTCTCTAGCCAGGAGCTAATCCAGGATTATACATTGCATTTAGTTGTCATGTCTCTTCACTTTCCTTTAATTTGAGTCTGTTCCTCAGCTTAGTCCTGATATTTTTTAAGAATGTAGGCTACTTACTTAGTAGAATACCCCTTAATTTGTGTTCTTTGGAAGTTTCTTGCTGACTGAATTTAGGTAATACTTTTACTTTCTTTTTTTTTTTTAGAGAAATACTGATTTTAATTCAACATAAGGTAAACTCTGGGCAGCTGTCACCTTTCAGCCTGAAAATTAGCAAAACTGTTGAAACAAGGCACACTTTTTCCCCATACTTGTTATGTGTCTCCAGTTCAAAAATAAAATTATGAAAATGTTAAAAATAGAAGTCTGAGATTTTTTAAAAAAGTGTATTAAAAGCTCCCACAAAACCTGTCAACATCGTTCCTTATTCTACAAAATAGCACTAGTAAGAAGAGTAAAATAGTGTTAAAAACCGTTACGACAGCATTTCTGAAATTCAGCTTGTCCGACCACCCGTTCCCGCTAAAAATGATTTATTGATTTATCGTGGAATACAAAAGGACTTTAAAATCTCTGGAAGGAGGGTCGAGCTTTTTTTTTTTTTTTTTTTTTTTTTTTTTGTTTTTTTTGTTTTTTTTTCCACACACACACACTGTATTTTATTTTTACAAGAGATAGATAGACTGACACCAAGCATTGTACATGGATGACCACAACAAAAGCAACAATGATTGCAATTACCAAACATGAAACACACTTATACTATGTCATAACATTGACATTCAGTCCAGTAATCCTCCACTGTAACAGCTCCTTTACTTTGCAGTGAAAATTGATTTGTATATTCTTTTCCTCTGAGTCCTTGTGGGATTTTTTTTTTTTTAAATTCAGACAGAAAGTCACAAAAATTATACTCATCCTCATCAGTTCACTCAGTCCCATGTAATTAATTTCTTTTTTTTCATCTTGATCTTTTGTTAGCAGTTTTATGAGTTCATCAGTTTTTCATTAGAGTTCTGAAAATGCTTATTCATTCAGTTCAGCAGTACAGTCAGTTACCAGAAACCTGTACTTGTCAGAGTCTTTTCCATGAATTTCTTGAAGATGAAACTCTTTTATAGGAACATATTTGCAAAATCATCAGAGTACACCCAGAACTGTCTGTAAATGACAAAAGACTTAAAAATGACCATGGTTAAAGATTTGATGAAAGTTCATAATAATGCAGTTGACAAGAAAATTAGTTATTTCTGAGCTATACATTTTAAAGTAATAACTAGGATTATTACTTATAACATTATACCAGAACATATAAGATTTTTAGACGTTTCCTGTAATGTCTGAAACATTTATATTAACATATTTCCATACATATTTCCATACAAATACAAATATAAGATTTTTAGAAATTTCATGTAATGTCTGAAACATTTATATTAACATATTTCCATACATATTTCCATACAAATACAAATATAAGATTTTTAGAAATTTCATGTAATGTCTGAAACATTTATATTAACATATTTCCATACATATTTCCATACAAATACAAATATAAGATTTTTAGAAATTTCATGTAATGTCTGAAACATTTATATTAACATATTTCCATACAAATACAAATATAAGATTTTTAGAAAGTTCATGTACTGTCTGAAACATTTATATTAACATATTTCCATACATATTTCCATACAAATACAAATATAAGATTTTTAGAAATTTCATGTAATGTCTGAAACATTTATATTAACATATTTCCATACAAATAACCCAATGAAAGTTTAGTATTAGTTGTTTTGTTTGTTTTTTTATACTGCAGGTTCTTATTAGGCATCAGTTTTATACACATCAGTGTATACATGTCAATCCCAATCGCCCAATTCAGCACATCACCATCCCCACCTCATCGCAGTTTTCCCCCCTTGGTGTCCATATGTCCATTCTCTACATCTGTGTCTCAACTTCTGCCCTGCAAACTGGCTCATCTGTACCATTTTTCTACGTTCCACATACATGCATTAACATACGATATTTGTTTTTCTCTTTCTGACTTACTTCACTCTGTATGACAGTCTCTAGATCCATCCACTTCTCAACAAATGACTCAATTTCGTTCCTTTTTATGGCTGAATAATATTCCATCGTATATATGTACCACAACTTCTTTATCCATTCGTCTGTTGATGGGCATTTAGGTTGCTTCCATGACCTGGCTATTGTAAATAGTGCTGCAATGAACATTCGGGTGCACGTGTCTTTTTGAATTACGGTTTTCTCTGGGTATATGCCCAGTAGTGGGATTGCTGGGTCATATGGTAATTCTATTTTTAGTTTTTTAAGGAACCTCCATATTGTTCTCCATAGTGGCTGTATCAATTTACATTCCCACCAACAGTGCAAGAGGGTTCCCTTTTCTCCACACCCTCTCCAGCATTTGTTGTTTGTAGATTTTCTGATGATGCCCATTCTAACAGGAGTGAGGTGATACCTCATTGTAGTTTTGATTTGCATTTCTCTAATAATTAGTGATGTTGAGCATCTTTTCATGTGCTTCGTGGCCGTCTGTATGTCTTCTTTGGAGAAATGTCTATTTAGGTCTTCTGCCCATTTTTGGATTGGGGTGTTTGTTTCTTTGATATTGAGCTGAATGAGCTGTTTATATATTTTGGAGATTAATCCTTTGTCCGTTGATTCATTTGCAAATATTTTCTCCCATTCTGAGGGTTGTCTTTTCGTCTTGTTTATGGTTTCCTTTGCTGTGCAAAAGCTTTGAAGTTTCATTAGGTCCCACTTGTTTATTTTTGTTTTTATTTCCATTACTCTAGGAGGTGGATCGAAAAAGATCTTGCTGTGATTTATGTCAAAGAGTGTTCTTCCTATGTTTTCCTCTAAGAGTTTTATAGTGTCCAGTCTTATATTTAGGTCTCTAATCCATTTTGAGTTTATTTTTGTGTATGGTGTTAGGGAGTATTCTAATTTCATTCTTTTACATGTGGCTGTCCAGTTTTCCCAGCACCACTTATTGAAGAGACTGTCTTTTCTCCATTGTATATCTTTGCCTCCTTTGTCATAGATTAGTTGACCATAGGTGCGTGGGTTAATCTCTGGGCTTTCTATCTTGTTCCATTGATCTATGTTTCTGTTTTTGTGCCAGTACCATATTGTCTTGATGACTGTAGCTTTGTAGTATAGTCTGAAGTCAGGGAGTCTGATTCCTCCAGCTCCATTTTTTTGCCTCAAGACTGCTTTGGCTATTCGGGGTCTTTTGTGTCTCCATACAAATTTTAAGATGATTTGTTCTAGCTCCGTAAAAAATGCCATTGGTAATTTGATAGGGATTGCATTGAATCTGTAGATTGCTTTGGGTAGTATACTCATTTTCACAATGTTGATTCTTCCAATCCAAGAACATGGTATATCTCTCCATCTGTTGGTATCGTCTTTAATTTCTTTCATCAGTGTCTTATAGTTTTCTGCATACAGGTCTTTTGTCTCCCTAGGTAGGTTTATTCCTAGGTATTTTATTCTTTTTGTTGCAATGGTAAATGGGAGTGTTTCCATAATTTCTCTTTCAGATTTTTCATCATTAGTGTATAGGAATGCAAGAGATTTCTGTGCATTAATTTTGTAACCTGCAACTTTACCATATTCATTAATTAGCTCTAGCAGTTTTCTGGTGGCAGTTTTAGGATTCTCTATGTATAGTATCATGTCATCCGCAAACAGTGACAGTTTTACTTCTTCTTTTCCAATTTGTATTCCTTTTATTTCTTTTTCTTCTCTGATTGCCGTGGCTAGGACTTCCAGAACTATGTTGAATAATAGTGGTGAGAGTGGACATCCTTGTCTCGTTCCTGATCTTAGCGGAAATGCTTTCAGTTTTTCACCATTGAGAATGATGTTTGCTGTGGGTTTGTCATATATGGCCTTTATTATGTTGAGGTAGGTTCCCTCTATGCCCACTTTCTGGAGAGTTTTTATCATAAATGGGTGTTGAATTTTGTCAAAAGCTTTTTCTGCATCTATTGAGATGATCATATGGTTTTTATTCTTCAATTTGTTAATATGGTGTATCACATTGATTGATTTGCGTATATTGAAGAATCCTTGCATCCCTGGGATAAATCCCACTTGATCGTGGTGTATGATCCTTTTAATGTGTTGTTGGATTCTGTTTGCTAGTATTTTGTTGAGGATTTTTGCATCTATATTCATCAGTGATATTGGTCTGTAATTTTCTTTTTTTGTAGTGTCTTTGTCTGGTTTTGGTATCAGGGTGATGGTGGCCTCATAGAATGAGTTTGGGAGAGTTCCTTCCTCTGCAATTTTTTGGAAGAGTTTGAGAAGGATGGGTGTTAGCTCTTCTCTAAATGTTTGATAGAATTCACCTGTGAAGCCATCTGGTCCTGGACTTTTGTTTGTTGGAAGATTTTTAATCACAGTTTCAATTTCATTACTTGTGATTGGTCTGTTCATATTTTGTGTTTCTTCCTGGTTCAGTCTTGGAAGGTTATACCTTTCTAAGAATTTGTCCATTTCTTCCAGGTCGTCCATTTTATTGGCATAAAGTTGCTTGTAGTAGTCTCTTAGGATGTTTTGTATTTCTGCGGTGTCTGTTGTAACTTCTCCTTTTTCATTTCTGATTTTATTGATTTGAGTCCTCTCCCTCTTTTTCTTGATGAGTCTGGCTAATGGCTTATCAATTTTGTTTATCTTCTCAAAGAACCAACTTTTAGTTTTATTGATCTTTGCTATTGTTTTCTTTGTTTCTATTTCATTTATTTCTGCTCTGATCTTTATGATTTCTTTCCTTCTGCTAACTTTGGGTTTTGTTTGTTCTTCTTTCTCTAGTTTCTTTAGGTGTAAAGTTAGATTGTTTACTTGAGATTTTTCTTGTTTCTTTAGGTAGGCTTGTATAGCTATAAACTTCCCTCTTAGAACCGCTTTTGCTGCATCCCATAGGTTTTGGGTCGTCGTGTTTTCATTGTCATTTGTCTCTAGGTATTTTTTTATTTCCTGTTTGATTTCTTCAGTGATCTCTTGGTTATTTAGTAACGTATTGTTTAGCCTCCATGTGTTTGTCTTTTTTACGTTTTTTTCCCTGTAATTCATTTCTAATCTCATAGCGTTGTGGTCAGAAAAGATGCTTGATATGATTTCAATTTTCTTAAATTTACTGAGGCTTGATTTGTGACCCAAGATGTGATCTATCCTGGAGAATGTTCCGTGTGCACTTGAGAAGAACGTGTAATCTGCCGTTTTTGGATGGAATGTCCTATATATATCAATTAAATCTATCTGGTCTATTGTGTCATTTAAAGCTTCTGTTTCCTTATTTATTTTCATTTTGGATGATCTGTCCATTGGTGTAAGTGAGGTGTTAAAGTCCCCCACTATTATTGTGTTACTGTCGATTTCCTCTTTTAGAGCTGTTAGCAGTTGCCTTATGTATTGAGGTGCTCCTATGTTGGGTGCATATATATTTATAATTGTTATATCTTCTTCTTGGATTGATCCCTGGATCATTACGTAGTGTCCTTCCTTGTCTCTTGTAACATTCTTTATTTTAAAGTCTATTTTATCTGATATGAGTATAGCTACTCCAGCTTTCTTTTGATTTCCATTTGCATGGAATATCTTTTTCCATCCCCTCACTTTCAGTCTGTATGTGTCCCTAGGTCTGAAGTGGGTCTCTTGTAGACAGCATATATATGGGTCTTGTTTTTGTATCCATTCAGCCAGTCTATGTCTTTTGGTTGGGGCATTTAATCCATTCACGTTTAAGGTAATTATCGATATGTATGTTCCTATGACCATTTTCTTAATTGTTTGGGGTTTGTTTTTGTAGGTCCTTTTCTTCTCTTGTGTTTCCCACTTAGAGAAGTTCCTTTAGCATTTGTTGTAGAGCTGGTTTGGTGGTGCTGAATTCTCTTAGCTTTTGCTTGTCTGTAAAGCTTTTGATTTCTCCATCAAATCTAAATGAGATCCTTGCTGGGTAGAGTAATCTTGGTTGTAGGTTCTTCCCTTTCATCACTTTAAGTATTTCATGCCACTCCCTTCTGGCTTGCAGAGTTTCTGCTGAGAAATCAGCTGTTAACCTTATGGGGGTTCCCTTGTATGTTATTTGTCGTTTTTCCCTTGCTGCTTTCAATAATTTTTCTTTGTCTTTAATTTTTGCCACTTTGATTACTATGTGTCTCGGCGTGTTTCTCCTTGGGTTTATTCTGTATGGGACTCTCTGCGCTTCCTGGACTTGGGTGGCTATTTCCTTTCCCATGTTAGGGAAGTTTTCGATTATAATCTCTTCAAATATTTTCTCTGGTCCTTTCTCTCTCTCTTCTCCTTCTGGGACCCCTATAATGCGAATGTTGTTGCGTTTAATGTTGTCCCAGAGGTCTCTTAGGCTGTCTTCATTTCTTTTTATTCTTTTTTCTTTAGTCTGTTCCGCAGCAGTGAATTCCACCATTCTGTCTTCCAGGTCACTTATCCGTTCTTCTGCCTCAGTTATTCTGCTATTGATTCCTTCTAGTGTAGTTTTCATTTCAGTTATTGTATTGGTCATCTCTGTTTGTTTGTTCTTTAATTCTTCTAGGTCTTTGTTAATCATTTCTTGCATCTTCTCAATCTTTGCCTCCATTCTTATTCCGAGGTCCTGGATCATCTTCACTATCATTATTCTGAATTCTTTTTCTGGAAGGTTGCCTATCTCCACTTCATTTAGTTGTTTTTCTGGGGTTTTTTCTTGTTCCTTCATCTGGTACATAGCCCTCTGCCTTTTCATCTTCTCTGTCTTTCTGTAACTGTGGTTTTTGGTCCACAGGCTGCAGGATTGTAGTTTTTCTTGCTTCTGTTGTCTGCCCTCTGGTGGTTGAGGCTATCTAAGAGGCTTGATGGGAGGCTCTGGTGGTGGGTAGAGCTGACTGTTGCTGTGGCGGTCAGAGCTCAGTAAAACCTTAATCCACTTGACTGTTGATGGGTGGGGCTGGGTTCCCTCCCTGTTGCTGTGGCGATCAGAGCCCAGTAAAACCTTAATCCACTTGACTGTTGATGGGTGGGGCTGGGTTCCCTCCCTGTTGGTTGTTTTGCCTGAGGCAACCCAACACTGGAGCCTACCCGTGCTCTTTGGTGGGGTTAATGGCAGACTCTGGGAGGGCTCACGCCAAGGAGAACTTCCCAGGACCTCTGCTGCCAGTGTCCTTATCCCCACGGTGAAACAGAGCCACCACTCGCCTCTGCAGGAGACCCCCCAACACCAGCAGGTACGTCTGGTTCAGTCTCCCCCAGGGTCACTGCTCCTTCCCCTGGGTCCCGATGCACACATTACTTTGTGTGTGCCCTCCCAGAGTGGGGTCTCTGTTTCCCCCAGTCCTGTCACAGTCCTGCAATCAATTCCCACTAGACTTCAAAGTCTGATTCTCTAGGAATTCCTCCTCCCTTTGCCGGACCCCCAGGTTGGGAAGCCTGAGGTGGGGCTCAGAACCTTCACTCCAGTGGGTGGACTTCTGTGGTATAAGTGTTCGCCAGTCTGTGAGTCACCCACCCAG
Organism: Balaenoptera acutorostrata; assembly: GCF_949987535.1. Classification (NCBI taxonomy): domain Eukaryota; kingdom Metazoa; phylum Chordata; class Mammalia; order Artiodactyla; family Balaenopteridae; genus Balaenoptera; species Balaenoptera acutorostrata. The sequence continues at coordinate 48,172,022 of NC_080067.1, read as the reverse complement.
CAGTTATGGGATTTGATTTTACTCTGATTGCGCCCCTCCTACCGTCTCACTGTGGCTTCTCCTCTGTCCTTGGACGTGGGGTGTCCTCCTTGGTGAAGTCCAGGGTCTTCCTGTCAATGATTGTCCAGCAGCCAGTTGTGATTCTGGTGCTCTCGCAAGAGGGAGTGAGAGCACGTCCTTCTACTCCGCCATCTTGGTTAATCTCCTGGGGGGGAATTCTGATGATATTCCGAGGGTCGAGCTTTTATTGCTGTTTTCCCCTTGCAGTCTCTTAGATGAGGGGAAAGTGCAAGGAGTGTGCTTCTGCCCCTGGCTGTCACTACTTGAGTTTAGAAAAGGCTGAGGAATTGGAGTGTCATACTTCTAATCTGGGGACCTGTGCCTGTGGAGTAGTCTGAAGAGTGCGGGGTGGGGGAGTGTCTTACCTAAGCCTCCTCCTTCTCTCTCCTCACATGGGGAAGGGGGGAAGATCATGAGAAGCCATACCTGTCTACACAATATATGGCAGCTTATAACCCAGCCCACCCCTTCCTGAGCTTCCAGAGTGTTCTACTGCAGTCACTGGGAGGGATTTAGCTAAGGGTAGCCCTGCCCTTGGGTTTATGGGGGAAAAAAAAAATAGCCCTGAATGTGATGATGATGTCATCCCTGCTGAAATCATCATCCTTATGGAAAATACTCTAAATGGGCCCCAGATCCCAGCCCTTTATACTGAGGCCAGGGGAACATGCCAGGGACAATTGAAGACAGACACGAATATCATGTCCTCTTCTGCTAGCCCTAGAAAAAACCCATCCTGGGCCCTTAAAATGTGCTTTAGCTACATGTCTAGGTAATACGTTTTGACCTTGAATAATCTTATGTCCTCCTTAGTGCATTATTTCAGAAGCACATGATTTCCCAGTATTAGTGATGTTAACATTAATCAGTTAAAATTTTGTCTGCCAAGTTTCTCTGTAAAGTTATTTTTCTCTTTTTTTATTAATAAGTAATTTCCTGGGAAAAACAAGAAAATATTTCAATATTCTCTTTCTTATCAAAGTTTCACTGAAAAGTTTAGCATCCACTGATGATTTTCTAACTTCAACATTCACATGACATTCATTAGTTTCCATTCTACTGTAAGGAACAGATTTCTTTTTGTACCATTTATTTATTACATCAATATGATTTCATGAATTTTATTTCATTCAATGGGTTATCATTATTTGCTTATTTATTTTGATGCCTAAATTGTCCCAAATTTGGCCAGTGGAGACAAATTCAAAGTAAAACTCTGCTGTCCTTTTGACATATCCTTATAATTCTTTAATAACTTTCTTATTTTCCAGTGCAAAAATAAGTACAAGGTTTATCTTCTACCTTACCAGGCACAACCCTGAAATCAGCTATTCCTCTTGGTTTATTTTAGTGGAGAATTTTATTTAGAAACCAAGAACTGGATGCTAGGTATGTTCGTTGTCACTGGTATAGCATTGCTTTTGGTCTTTTGTGTAAACAGAGCTAGGAGGAGGTATATAAATGTATACAAACGGCATGCATGAATAACATGTATATCTATCATGAGTCTATACTGACACTACAATTGCAATGCAGTAACAGGTTTCATTCTAGCCTTTCCACTTTCCATGTCTTTACCTACTTTCACAATGAGAACTTTTATTATCCTCACTATATTTACTCATTTGTTCAAGCCTAGTATAAAAATGGTAGTTTTAGAATTTTTTACCCATACCAATGGGGTAAGCAAACCTAGCAATTAGAGTTAAATGCTTGTTTCCATTCTCTTATGTGAGATTTGTATACACTAAAAAGAACCCATTTTAATAGTAAATTCAATTAATTTTTTCATAATGCATATACCTGGCTAAACCACACCCTTATCAATAGAAAATTTCCATCACTAGAAAGTTCTGTCATGTCGCTTCTCAGTCATTATCCCAACCAGAGAGAACCACTGTTATGGTTTTTTTTTTTTTTTTTTTTAATCCACAGACTAGTTCTAGGACACCATATAGTATGTACTGTTTGGCTTTCATGTTCTCACAATCAGGGTAATATTTGTTTGAATCATTTATGGCATTAGTCTTATCAGTAATTTATTGCATTTTAATACTGTAGAAGTATTGAGAAGTGATTAGATTCTAGACTTATTCTGAGGTCAGAAGAAAAAAATTATTTATGGACCAGCGATAGAGGAGCTGGATAAGGGAAGTCAAATTGACTGCCTAGTTGGCTGCCAAATATTTGTTACGAGTGACTGGAAGAATAGAATTAGTCTTTACTGTAATGTAGATGATAAGGTCAGTAAGCTAGAGACCAAATTTGGGCATGTGAATTTTGAAATCTATATTAGAAAAACAAACTGAATGGTAGATTTTGTTTTAAGAAGCTGAGAGAGATAACAGTATGATAAAGGAAATGCTTCACTATAGAACACCAGAGTCTGTACTGATCTTTTTTATTTTGCTGGGTTTTTTTCCCTTAAGTTCTTATCGTGGCCACTTAACTCTTTATTTTCATAATTTTGTCCTTTTTTATATTAATATTTATATGAACTGCTGCATTAGCTTCATTCTATGTATGTTTTTGGATCATTATCATAAGTTTTTCTAATTTTCATTATTATTTAAATAACTCATGGTTCTAATTAAAGTGTGAAGTTATTTAATTCAAAAACATGGTTTTTGTCCAATTGTCTCTTGTTATTGATTCATAGCATCTCTTATTATGATCAGAGAGACTGGCTTATGTAAGTTCAACTCTATATATTGACACTTGCTTTATGGCAAAAACTATGACTAATTTTTAGAAATAACCTATATCTGACTGTAAAGATCTGTTATTCAAAATTCAGGATTCTAAATTTTCTTGTTATATCAAGTAGGCAGAGACCAGCAGTACTAGTAGAAAGAAAGTTGCTAAGCTATATTAAGTTAAACAAATTAAAAAGTAAAATGAGGGAGGGAAAGCACTATTAAGGACATGGCAGACACTACTATTTCTTACTCATTACTAATTTTTTTCTTTTGTGTTTAGTAACAGAATTCTTGGAGTTTTAACAGGCACATAGCTACTCAGTTACATATTACATTCTCAAATTTCTAAGCAGTGATGTATCACCATAATAGTAATTTTAGTCCAATGGGATATGAAAAGATGTGATATGTGAAATATCCTTAAAGATAGGCTGTTTTCCCTAGATTTTTTTCACAGCCAATCCTGTTGTCTGAAAAGGTGTTAATTAGAGCAGGTGCCTTTGATGATAGGAAGAAGTCATATATTCAAGATGGAACAAATAAACAATTTGATTCAAAGTTCATAGTTTACATCTGGGAATTGGCTTAATTCTGGGAAATGGGTAAATCATGAACTTTTCTCACTTGACTTTAGTAAAAAAATCATATATCTCAAGTCCAGGGTCCCTATAATCAATTATCCACTACCAACAACCTCTGTGTGTCACAATATTTTGATTACTGCTAGCCCTGCTACCCATTATGATAACCATGCTCATCTAGTTTCTGATGGTTAAGTGATATCTGCAGCCCTGGGATCCTACATCCCACTCAAGTCTGAGAACTCAGTGTAATGATAGTATCCTCAACTGTAATCTTTGGCTTGCTGATAACAGCCAATAAATATAGAGCCTTTTCAACAAAGTTGATGCTTCCCACACAAACGTATTACTTCAAGGTATTGGTGAAGGATATGTCCTCGGATAATCCCAGTGGACATAGTTAAGGGATGGGAAAAATATCATATATGATAAATTTGTATTTAAACCCTCTTTATCTCCTTAAACCTTTAGATTTCTTTCTTTACAGTAAGGACATTCTGAAATCTGAACTTTGTTTAATTTAGGCCACTTTTCAGCCCAGATTTCATCAAGGAAATGAGTAAAGTATTAGAGTCACTTTCATATTCTCAAGATAACAGATTCAATATTGCTAATGCCAGAATTTATTGAACAATAAATTAGAAATTATTGTCACCCATATTCATCAGGTTTGTGCCAATATAACTTGAAAAATCTTGCAATTCTTTGTTGTATGTGGCACATCCCTCCAGGTTAGACTTTGTAACCATCTTTTTGTGGTCTGCTGGGATTTGCATCTAGCTGTGAGTCCAAATGTAGGGAAAAGTAATGGATGTAGGAACTATGAACTATCCCACCTAAAAAGCCACCATCTTAGGTGAGATAGTTATGGGGATGTCAGGCAAGACTCAGCTAATCCCTTGAGTGGGGAGAATTCTGCTACTTCTGCAAACAAGTGAAGCTCAGAGGGAAGTTAAAGGTCTTCATATTCATCAGAAGCCAACCAAATGTCCACAGCGTAGTTCTAGACATGAGTCTCTCCTGATCAACACTGTCACTTTAAAGACATGCTGAGGCTATGAGTTAAACTTACATATGAAAATTCAGTCTATGGGACTTCCCTGGTGGCACAGTGGTTAAGAATCTGCCTGCCAATACAGGGGACATGGTTTGAGCCCTGGTCCGGGAAGATCCCACATACTGCAGAGCAGCTAAGCCCATGCGCCACAACTACTGAGCCTGCGCGCTAAAGCCCAGGAGCCACAACTACTGAGCCCATGTGCCACAACTACTGAAGCACATGCACCTAGAGCCTGTGCTCTGCAACAGAGAAGCCACTGCAATAAGAAGCCCATGCATCGCAACAAAGAGTAGCCCCCGCTCACTGCAACTAGAGGAAGCCCGCACACAGCAACGAAGACCCAACACAGCCAAAAGTAAATAAATAAATTTATTTAAAAAAAAAAAAGAAAATTCAGTCTATTGTAGGATCAAACTTTTTTGGTTATCTGAAACTTCAGCCATGTGGTTTCAAGAAATTAAGTATTCTCTCAGGATAATTAGAAAAGCTCCCCAGTTTTCTACTGGAGAGTTTTCCCAACTTGAAGCTGGAAATTTAAAACCTAAGTTTGTTATTTCTTCTCTCAAATTCTTCAGGGGTTTAACTGGTACCAACCCCAAACTCATAGTTCTTGTATTCTTATATTCTTTATTTGATCTAATGTTCTAATTCAAGAGATAATAGGTCTCCCATAGCTTTTTCTTCTATAGGTACTTCACTGTAGGCATTTTCATGTGCTAATTCAAGAAAGTATTTTTCCAGTGAATGACTTGCAATACCAGGATCTCATTTGCCATTAATAATGAATTTATTACTGCCTTCAAAGCTAATCAGAATAGAGAACCAGTTACAGACTCTACAAATTGAGCTTCTGTTTCCTAGAGCCACTTTTGGTACAAAATGTTGTGTTCATTAGAGTTTAGTTAGGAAAACAAATATGAAGAATTTTAGTATAGAGAATTAGAAGCTTGCGACCATTGGGTCGGTAACAGTCAGAGAAAGCTGCAGTTGGTTTTTGAGAACTCTTGCTGCAGAACTCTTGCTACGACAACTCTTAAGAACTTCTGGGAAATTCTCACAGATTTTCACACTGTTTGGCACCTGAAGTACAGCATGAATTTGTATGTAGATTTTCTAGAAGCACAACTGGAAGTTTCTTAGGATATTACATCCACACATCTGCCTGCAATAGCTCCAGGGGAGTAATGACCTCTTTGTCTCTCTGAGTCTCACATGAGTGTCTCTCTTTGACAGACACTATTGTAGAGCTATACACTAAACTAGCTTTGAGAGCAGGCAATCCAGCTCATGATCCGACCATCTGAGTCTCTGGATCAGCATGTGAGAAAGAGCTTCTAAGTGCCAAAATTGCCCACCTAATTTTGTAATCTTATGTAAGAGAGAAATAAACTTTTATCTTATTTTAACAGTGATACTGCATTTCTTGATTAGAACAGCTTAGCATATACACTAATAAAAATAACACCATTTCATTTTATTTTTATAGTCTTTTTTAAAGTACTTGATATTGTATGAACTTGGCGTAAATTTTTGTGAAGTGTTTTTGGATCCAACTGCTTCCCACCTACTCTTATGGAATCTCCACACATTTGGGAGAGAGAGGTAGGAACATGTACCACTTCACCATCTTATTCTTGCACTTATTATTTTAGTTTTCCTGTGTACCCTTAAGTCCTGATGGCAGGAATATAAATCAGTTCATTATTTCTGAAAATGAATTTAACAATATGCAAAGTGATTCAGTTATACATATATATATTCTTTTTCATTATGGCTTATCACAGGATATTGAATATGGTTCCCTGTGCTCTACAGTACGACCTTGTTGTTTATCCATCTTATATATAATAGTTTGCATCTGTAATCCCAAATTCCCAATCCTTACCTCCCCACCCCCTCGTCCTTGTCACTTTGTACTTTGCTGTACAGCAGAAATTGAACACAACATGGTAAATCAACTATACTTCAATAAAATTTTTTAAAAATAAAAGAAAATATGCAGCAAGAACCTTAGAAATGTACAATTATAAATGTTGAGACCTTTGTGAAAAGTATTCTGCAATGTATTTAACTCAGGATTATTTTAAATATAATAATTAAAATTTAAAAATCATGTCCATTAGTAGGGTAATTTTTAGTAATATTATAGAATATCCCCTTGATGTAACCATTTGTTATGGAATAAATTGTGTTGCCCCAAGATTCTTATGTGAAGCCCTAACCCCCAGTGTCATTTTATTTAAGAGATAGGGACTTTAAAAGGGTAATATACATTAAATGAGGACATAAGGTTGGGCCTTAATATGATAGGACTGTTGTCCTTATAAGAAGAGGAAGAGACACCAGATCTCTCTCTCTCCATGTATGCACACAGGGAAAGGTCAACTGAGGATAGCAAGAAGGTGGGCATCTGAAAACCAAGCAGAGAAGCCTCACCAAAAGCCAGCCCTGCTGGTACCTTGTTCTTGGAATTCCAGTCTCCTGAACTGTGAGAGAATAGATGACTGTTGTTTGAACCACCCAAACTGGGTACTTTCTTGTGACAGCTCAGATGGACTAATAACTATTAAAATCAAGGTTTTAAATAATATTTAATAACATGGAGTGAAGGCATACCTTGGTGATGTTGTGCGTTTGGTTCCAGACCACCACAACAAACCGAGTATTGCAATAAAGTGAGTCACGTGAATTTTTTGGTTTCCCTGTAAATATCTAAGGTATATTTACACTATACTATAGTCTGTTAAGTGTGCAATAGCATTATGTCTAAAAACTGTACATACTGTAATTAAAAAATACTTCATTGCTAAAAAATGCTATCATCTGAGCCTTGAGTGAGGCATAGCAGTAACATCAAGGATCACTGATCACAGATCACCATAACAAATATAATAATGAAAAAGTTTGAAATATTGTGAGAATTAACAAAATTACAAAGACACAAAGTGGGCAAATGCTGCTGGAAAAATGGCACTGATAGATTTGCTCAATGGAGTGTTGCCACAAACATTCAATTTGTAAAAAATATGACAGCTATGAAGCACAATAAAGCTAAGCCCAATAAAATGAGGTATGCCTGTAAAAAGGGGAAAGTAAAAATAATATGTGTGTATGTTTCACCATAATATTGAATATAGAAAAGTAAATACACATATACTTTTATATTAAAGACAGACTGAAAGAACTACCATGAAATAATTATGTGTTTAGGAAGAGTTCATGAAAACCACTCTGATCCTGGGAAGCAAAGTCTTGTTTTCCAAAAGAGCTGCACATTGATGAGTCATGGGAATTTAGCACCATCCTGGCTAGCAGCATCTGTTCAGAACACCCAAGTTAATTTTGTGCAATCTGTGGACACTGTGTGTAACCCTGCTCAAATGAAGCTAAGTTGGTTGAATGACCAGAGGGTGGAGGGAGGGTAGAATGGTGAGAAAGTGAAAGATGACACTATAAGTACCCACTGAGGAAGCAAAAATTGTAAATGACTCTAAGTTTAGATTATGAGATAATGATAGAGTCTTTATACTTAGAATGCTTCTAGTAGTAAACCTAAGATTTGTATTAAAACATGTTCCATTTTATAGTTATTTTAATAGTTAAATAAACATGTTTATTTTATAGTTATTTTAATTTAGAAATAAAGAAGAACCTTGCCTGGCCTCTTTGGTTATTCTGTCATCTGTCCAGTTTTTGTTGATGCTTATTTAGTGTATATTTATAGTTTTACTTTGGAAGTCTTTTTATCTCATTCTTTTTAGTAATTCAGTTTTCAACTTTAAAATATGTGTAACTCACTTTTAAAGAAGAGTTTAGGGGCTTCCCTGGTGGCGCAGTGGTTGAGAATCTGCCTGCTAATGCAGGGGACATGGGTTCGAGCCCTGGTCTGGGAAGATCCCACATGCCGCGGAGCAACTAGGCCTGTGAGCCACAACTACCGAGCCTGCGCGTCTGGAGCCTGTGCTCCGCAACAAGAGAGGCCACGATAGTGAGAGGCCAGCGCACCGTGATGAAGAGTGTCCCCCGCTTGCCGCAACTAGAGAAAGCCCTAGCACAGAAACGAAGACCCAACATAGCAATCAATCAATCAATCAATCAATCAATTAAAAAAAAAAAAAAACAAGAAGAGTTTATTTTATGAAGTTAATTGGAAATACCACAGCCAATGGGGGGCATTTTGAAATACACATATACCACAAACATGGTGTTGCAATGCCAACTAACACTGCACTATCCTTTTGTGTATCCAAAAGCAGGTAAAATGATATTTCCACACAAGTGTATTGACCCTAATCTCAATCAGTTGACACTACTCTGGAGACCCATTTTCTATCCCTCTAAGAATTTACACAGCCTAAGTCTTACTCTCCTATTTTCCAAGGCTACTTGGCTATCCTTTGAAATCTAGTCTGACCTTCATAGAAGGGTCATGACTTTAAATGGAGGAGTGCACAGAAGAGTTAAAGCAAGCTCATGAGGATTTCTTTTTTGGTTATTGTACATGCTCTCAGAATTTATTGAGTTTTTTGTTGTTGTTCTAGTTTTGCTATTGTTCTTTTCTTGTTTCTTTAACACAGAAAGGAACTGCTATTTCCTCCAGGAACTAAGAGGGAAGGACTAGAAACTAAAGAACTACTAAAGAACCTTTTTCTCCATACTTGGATCTACTTCATTTAGGAAACATGTAGATGAACATAGAGCAAGTTGACTTTAAGTAATACACTTGCATAAGTGTTCCTTCTATGCTCTCATGCATGTTTACATCTTTAAAAGGAGTGCCTTAATATTTTCAAGCAGCTACATTTGCTACTACTTATTTATAGGCATTTCTGAAAGAGATCTTTTACTGTGTGTATGAAAACCTAATAGAATAACTGCAAATCAAAACTGAATGAAGAATTCAGGCATAGTCTTGGAAGATTTGCTCTTTTTGTTATGTGATATATTATTTGATATGCTTTTCAGATAGCAACCAGGCAGTATATCTTACATAAGGATTAATAAAACACTTATATTATGAAAACCAATATTTAAGAAACTTCAAGCCCAAAGAAAAAACATGAAAATATTCCTCTGACTTAAATGCACCATGTCTAATTGATGCATATAATAGTTTAATGTTTATTATCCAATCATAGAACGAAGCACCAAAAAATGAAAATACTAGAGAAGTGCTATCACTAAGATGGTGACATAGGTCATTTCCGACTTTGCTCCCCATCACAAGGAGAACAACTAACAACCATTCATGAATAAGACACCACTAAGAAAACTCTGGAACAAGGGTTGAGGCTGAGACATACTCTACCACCTCAGAGACCAAGACAGACTGCATTAGAAGGATAAGAGGAGTGGCAACAAGGTGACAAAATTGCCCCTTGCCTAGGCTGATGCAGCACCACACTAACTGGTCTCCCCTGAGCCTACGGTTACTCCAGTGAGAAAAGAGAAGCCAGGGTGGACAGGCAGCTCCCCAGCACTTTGTGTCACTTCTTGGGAGTCCCCAAATCCAAACTCGCCCTACAGGGATCATGAGGGAATCTGCAGAGCTGACCACTGGGAACTGCAAAGTGAAGGAGAAGTGGGGAGGGCTTGCAACAATCAGCACTTGGATTTGGGCAGACTAAGTAGTGAGTGGTAGTAGTCCCAACCAGCAGCTTTGCTCATTTGCAGAGCCAAGACAATGGAGCAGTCTGACCAGGGAAATTGGCAGGAGGCAGGTTTGCCTGATCTGGGTTCTCAATGAAGAATCTAATTGGTTTGGAGCCTGTTCTGCCTTTGGTTTGCCCCCAGCCAGGCAGGGGAGCTAATTCATAGTCCCTCCCACTGCTGAGCATAGCTCCAGGCCATGCCTGACCAGAAAGCCTGGCCAGAACTCCTGGAAGCTGCATAGCCAAGCAACACTCAAGCAGAGAGTCTGGTAGATAGATGTGATTATCCAGAGAAAGCCCAGTGGCTCTGTTTGGTCAGGGAACCTGAGGAGTGGGTAGGCTTGAGTCAAGACCACAAACAAAGAGTCTTGCCAGCCTTGGAATCTCCCACTCAACCTGGCCAGGAAAGTAATTTGCAGCCCTGCTCATTGCTGAATACAGCCTTCACCTCGTCTTATTAGGGTACCATATCAGAACACACAAGAAGCTGTGTAGCTCATCCAACAGCCGTGTATATATGGGCACCTGAAATTGAGCACAGCCCATGACTTAACTCATCTGCAGAGAAAAACAGGTGACCCCTTCTGTCCAGTGAATTTAGTGCACAGTCTTGCCTGATTCATGTTCCCAAACAATGAGCTGTGCAGGCCCTAGGGCCCTTCCTATTACCCCACCAGGGCAAGGGAACTAATTCATAGCCCTGCCTAGAGCTGAGTATAGTACTCAGTACTGACCATCTAGGAAGCCTGACTAGAGAATGCAGACAACTGTGCAGCCTCACATGGGCAGGGAACCAAGCCAGCAGTCCTATCCAACTGGTCTAAGCCCATGGTACTTCCCTGTCCAACCTTAGAGCTCAGCCAGTGGCCTCAGCTCAAGGACATTACAGCAGACACATCCAGAAACCCAGAATGAGTTTGAGTCGACCGGTGAAGAACTATCTTTGCCAAAGCAAACCTATAAAGTCTGTAAAAGGAGACCACTTACTCAAATGAGCAGATACTGGTGTAAGGACAGGATTACAAAAAAAATCAGGTAAAGACGGCACTGCCAAAGGAAACTAATAAAGCTCTAAAAACTGTCACTAAAGAAATGAAGATCTATAATCTGTCAAAAATTTAGACTAATCGGGCTTCCCTGGTGGTGCAGTGGTTGGGAGTCCGCCTGCCAATGCAGGGGGCGTGGGTTCAGGCCCTGGTCCGGGAGGATCCCACAAGCCGTGGAGCAACTGGGCCCATGTGCCACAACTACTGAGCCTGCTCTCTAGAGCCTGTGAGCCACAACTACTGAGCCTGCATGCCACAACTACTGAAGCCCTCGTGCCTAGAACCCATGCTCTGCAATAGGAGAGGCCACCACAATGAGAAGGCTGCACACTGCAGCGAAAGAGTAGCTCCCCCTTGTCGCAACTGGAGAGGGCCTGCGTGCAGCAACAGGGACCCAGCATAGCCAAAAATAAATAAGTAAATTAAAAAAAAAATTTAGACTAATCCTCTTAAAGTATAGTGAAGTATAAGAACACACAGACAACTAAATGAAATTAGGAAAGCAATTCAACAAAGAAATTGAAATCATAAAAAAAAAACAAAACAGGAATCCTAGAGCTGAAAAATGCAATACTAAACCGAAGAATTCAAAGGAGATTTTCAAAAGCAGACGTGAAATGCAGAAGTAAAAATCAGTGGCTTAGAAGACAGGACATTTGAAGTTATTCAGTCAGAGGTGCAAAAAGAAAAAAAAAAAAGAATGAAAAAGAGTGAAGAAAGCCTTGGGAATTATAGGACCCAATCAAATGAAACATTACCTGCTTTATGGAACATCCAGAAGAGGAGAACAAGAAAGGAACAAGAAGTATATTTAAAGCAATAATAGCTGAAAACTTCCCAAATCTGGGGAGATAAATGGACACCTAGATCCATGAGACCAAAAGACTCCAAATAGGTTGAATCCAAACAGGGCTACATTGAGATAGACTATAATTATATTGTCAAATGTCAAAGACAAAGAATTTTGAAAGCAGCAAGAGAAAAGAGAGAAGTTGCATACCAGGGAACCCACATAAGGCTTTAGGGAGATTTCTGAACAGAAATCTTTTAAGGCCAGGACAGACAGGATATGGGAATAATGTATTGAAAATATTAAAAGAAAAAACAAAAAAAAACATTAACCAAGAATTCTATACCCAGCAAAGCTGTCCTTGAGGAATGAAGGGGAGATAAGGGCTTGCCTGAACAAACAAAAGCTGAAAGAGTTTATCAGCACTAGACTTGCCTGATAAGAAATGCTAAAAGGAGTCCTTTGAATAGAAGTAAAAGGTTGCTAATTAAATCACAAAACATAAGAAGGTAGTGTAAAACTCACCAGTAGTGGTAAATATATTGTTAAATAAATAGATGAGTAAAATCTAAAAACCAAATGTAGTAAAAATAACCATAACTATAATAATCTGTTATTGGACACACAATATAAAATAAGTATACTATAACATCAATAACCTCAGTGTGAGGGGGAGGAGAAATAAAAGTGTAAAGTTTAGAAATTCTATTGAACTTAAGTTGTTATCAGCTTAAAATAGGCTCTAATAATTTTAGATATTTTAGGTAAACCTCATGGGAAATACAAGGACAAAACTTCTAGTAGTTATACAAAAGAATGTGATGAAGCAGCCAAAGCATTCTGATACAAAAAGACATGAAAACACACACAAAAAACACATTAGGATAAGAAGCAAGGAACAATAGATCTACAAAACAGCCAGAAAAAAAAACTTTTTACCTATCAATAATTACGTTAAATGTAAATGGATTAAATTCTCCAGTCAAAAGATATAGGGTGAATGAACTGATAAAACAATATCCAATGATATGCTGCCTATAAGACACTCACTTTAAATGTAAAAATACACATAACACTGAGAGTGAAGAGACAAAACAAGATATTTCAGGTAAATGTTAATCAAAACAAACAAACAAACAAACACAGGGGTAGCTATACTTAGAAAAAAAAATAGACCTAAACTAAAAATGGTAAAAAGGGACAAAGGAGGTCATTATATAATGAGAAAGGAGGGAATATTTCAAGAAGATATAACAATTGTATTTATGCACACAACATCAGAACACCTAAATATATATAGCAAAACTAACAGAGCTAAAAGGAGAAATAAACAGCAATAATATAATAGTTGAGGACCTTAATACTGTACTCACAACAATGAATAATACATCCAGACAGAGAACCGGTAAGAAAACAATGGATTGGAATAACACTATAGAACAAATGAAACTAATAGACATGTACAGAACATTCTATCCAGCAGCAGCAGAATATTCTTCTCAAGTGCACACAGAACATTTTCTGGGATACACCATATGTTAGACCAGAAAACAAGGCTAAGTGTATTCAAGAAGATTGAAATCATATCAAGTATCTTCTCTGACCACAATGGTATGAAACTAAAAATCAATAACAGGAGGAAAACTGGGAAACTCATGAATACATAGATATTAAATAACTCTGTTCTGGAAACAATGCGCTAAAGAAGAAATTAAAAGGGGAATTAAAAAGTGCCCCAAGACAAATGCAAATAGAAACACAACACTCCAAAACTTATGACACACAGTGAAAGCAGTTCTAAGAGGAAAGTTCATAGTAATAAATGCCCACGTCGAGAAACAACAAAAATCTCAAATAAACAACCTAACTCTATGCCTGTAGAAACTTGAAAAAGGATAATGAACTGAGTCCATAGTTAGAAGAAGGAAGAGAATAATAAAGAGCAGAAATAAAATAAATAGGAAGGAGGAAAACAATAGAAAATATCAATTAAACCAGAGTTGGTTCTTTGAAAAGATAAACAAAATTGACACATTTTAAACTAGATTAAACAGGGGAAAAAGTGAGAGGACTCAAATCAACAAAATTATAAATGAAAAAAAGGAGATATTATGACTGAATTACAGAAATACAAAGGATAATAAGAGGCTACTATGACCAACTATACACCAACACACTGGACAACACAGAAGAAATGGAAAAATTCTTATAAACATACAACCTACCAAGACTGAATTGGGAAGAAATAGAAAATCTGAACAGACCAATTACTAGTAAAGAGATTTAACTGGTAATCAAAACTCTCCCAACAAACAAAAGTGCAGGAGCAGATGGCTTTACTGGTGAATGCTACCAAAAAGTTATAGAATAATACATTGCGTTAATAAAATGAAGGAAAAAATCAAATGACCATCTCAATAGACACAAGAAAAACATATGACAAAATTCAACATCCATTCATGATAAAACCTCTTAACAAATTAGGTATAGATAAGTCATACCTCAACATGATAACAACCATATATGATAAGCCCACAGCTAACATCACACTCAATGCAAGGTTGAAAGATTTTCCAATAATATCATGAACAAGATACAGAGTGCCCAATCTCACCACTACTATGCAACATATTACTGGAAGTTCTAGGCAGAGCAATCGGGGGGGGGGGGGGGGGGTGGGGGGAAAGAAAGAAAATGCATCAGCATTGGAAAGGAAGAAGAAAAATTGACCTTATTTGTAGATGACATGGTTTTATATAAAGAAAATCCTAAAGACTTTGCTAAAAAAGCATTAGATCTAATAAATGAATTTAGTAAAACTGAAGGATAAAATATTAACATACAAAAATCAGTAGCATTTCTATACACTAACAGCAAATTATCTGAAAAAGAAATAGAAAAACTATTCCACTCACAATAGTGTCAAAAACAGTAAAATTCTTAGGAATAAATTTAACTAAGGAGGTAAATGATCTCTTAAAACTATAAACACTTAAAACTGTAAGACATTGATGAAAGAAATCAGAGATGACACAAATAAATGGAAAGACATCCATGTTCATGGATTGAAAGAATTACTATTATTAAAATGACCATACTACCCAAAGCTGTCTATAGATTTAATACAGTTTCAACCAAAATTCCAATGTTATTTTTTACAGAAGTAGAAAAAATCCTAAAATTTATATGGAATCACAGAAGACTCAGAATAGCCAAAGCATTCATGAGAAAGAAGAACAGGAGTCATCACACTTTCTGATTTCAAGTTATATTACTATAAAGCTATAGTAACTAAAACAGTAAGGCACTGGCATAAAAACAGACACATGGAACATAATAAGACCCAGAAATAAACCCATGTATATACGACCAAGTAATATTTGACAAGAGAGCCAAGAGTACTCAATGGAGAAAAGACAGTCTTTTCAATAAATGGTGCTGGGGAAATTGGATATTCACATGTAAAAGAATGAAACTAGATTCCTCTTACACCACTCACAAAAATTAAATCAAAAAGAATTAAAGACTTAAATATGAGATTGGAAATAATAACTCTCCTAGAAGAATACTTAGAAAAAAAGATACTTGACATGGGTCTTGGCAATGACTTGTTAGATATGACACCTAAAAGCACAAGAAACAAAATAAAAAATAAACAAGTGGGACTACATCAAACTAAAAAGCTTCCTTTCAGCAAAAGAAACAATCAACAAAATGAATAGGCAACCTACAGAATGGGAGAAAATATTTGCAAATCATATATCTAGTAATGGGTTAATACACAAAATATACAAAGAACTCATAAAACTCAATACAAAAAAATAATTCAATGAAAAAAAGGGCAAGGAATTGACATTTTTCAAAAGGAGATATATGGCTAGCAGGTACATGAAAGGTGTTCCTCATCACTATTTATTAGGGAAATGCAAATCAAAACCACAATGAGTTATCACCTCATACCTGTTAGAATGGTTACTATCAAAAAGACAAGAGATTTCAAATGCCAAGAAGAATGTGGAGAAAACAGAACCCTGGTGCACTGTTGCTAAGAATGTAAATTGGTATAGCCACTATGGAAAACAGTATGGCAGTTTCTCAAAAAAATTAAAAATAAAACTGCCATATATATAGCAATTCCACTTCTGGGAAAATATCCAAAGGAAATGAAAACATGACAAAGAGACACATGCACCTCTCTGTTCACAGTAGCCTTAGTTTCTCTCTCTCCAACTCTCTCTCATTCTCTCTCTGTCCCTACTTACCAGAATACTATTCAACCATAAAAGAAGAAAAAAACCCTGCCCTTTGTTGCAACATTGATGGACCTTGAAGGTATTATGCTGAAATAACTCGAGAAAGAGAAATACTATATGATCTCACTTACATGTGCGAAAAGCCCCCAAAACAACCAATTAACCAACAAATACCCAAATGACAAAAAAACTCATTGAAAAAGTGATTAGATTTGTGGTTACCAGGGGTGAGGGTTAGGGAGTAGGGGAATTGGATGAACTTTGTCAAAAAGTATAAACATCCAGTAATAATATACATACATACTAGGGGTGTAATGTATGACATTATGACTATAGTTAACATGGCTGATGGTATATTTGAAAGTTGTTAAGAGAGTAGATCCTAAGAGTTATCACAAGGAAAAATGCCTTTTTTTTTTCTTTTTTTTTGTATCTATGTGAGATGATGGATGTTAAATAAACTTATTGTGGTAATCATTTCACAATATATGTAAGTCAAATAATTATGCTATACACCTTAAACTTATACAGTGCTGTATGTCAATTATCTCTCAGTAAAACTGGTAAAAAAAATACTAATGAGTATATCAATCAAGTGACAAAATGGGTACTACATTGCATTCATTTCAAATCTTGCACGCTGTGTTTCATTCTCATATGAGTTTGATATTAAAGAACCTGAGGATTTTACAGAATTGATCAAAATAGATTTATAGAGAATAAATCCAATGTTCTCAAGTGTCATTTTGAAGGACTCTGCTTCACAACTGACTTATATGGTGACTGAAAGTCTGATTACAGGGAGCTAGTGAATTGGACAGAAACTATCTCCTCTAACACTTTATATAGCTGCTTTCCTATCAATAAAATTCTGCCTGGCTGAAACAACAACCTGCAAATCCACACTAACTACGGAGATAGCCATCATAAATGGGGTATATTTGTTTTTTCCTTTCTAGCTTTAAATTTGGCAAAAGCTGTCATGTGACTATATATGCCAACACTCCAAATTGAATAGTGTTTTATCAGTCTATATAGGCACTTTTGAGAATACAATGGAAGAAGTTATAAAACCATTTGATTATTCTCCAAGGTGTTTGTATAAAATAAGACAAACTTTGTAAAAATACAGCTGGGCCAACTATTTGAAAATAAGTATGTTATAAGCCATTCTCCTCAGAAATATCACTGCTAGGAAGAACAGTATAAAAACCAGAATTCAGGTGGCTGCCATTCTCCTCTCTCCTGATCACTAACCAGCAAAATACACCGGCTTCTGGCAAGTGCAAATTTGTTTCTTTTTGAAGCAGCACAAATACTCTAGGCTTTAGGAATTTGACTGAACTGGCTTTGATTTTAGGCTCTACCGCTTATTAGCGTTGTGACTTTAGTTATTTAATCATTTTAGTCTTATCTTCCTCATATTTTAAAAAGAAGTAACCTAAGTATACCTACCTCATAGGGTTACTAAAGTTAAAAGGGAATAAATAAATTGATATATGTAAAAAACCTGGAAAAGGACAGATCCTTAATCAATGATGGTTGTTTTATTCTGTCCTTTAATAGGTGTTTCACTGTAAATAAAGGGAGTTTTACTTGTGGAAGCATTTTGCAAAGAGAAAAAAAAAATTATAGAAACATAATGGATCTTTATTTCTAGCACCATCATCATCATCACCATTATCCATATGTTGTAGAACAATGCATGTATTGGAATTTATGAAAAACATCTTTTCCTTTCCTTTTTTCTCCCCTCAACTTTATTTTGGACATTTGCAAGAATAATAAAATAGCAAAACAGCAATCTATTTAATTCCCCAAAACATTCACTGACTGTTAACATCTCTTTCTCTCTCTTCCTCTCCTATGTATGTATATCATTTGGGAATTAACTGTATGAATATTATTTGTAGATATGCTAGTACTTGCCTCCTAAATACTTTAGCATTGATCACTGGTAAAAACAAGATGCTTTTCCTACATAACCATAGTATAAAAACCACACACAAATACATTTTTAAAAATTATTAGTCATGACTTCTAGAGCAAACCATGATCTTTCACAGAAAGTTTAAAAAAATAGAAATATAATTAAAAAAACAATGATAAATTTTCAGACCTGTTACATGGTATGACAGGATATTTATACATAATGGAAATTACAGTTCTACCTTGGTATTCTCAGGGGATTGGTTCCAGGACCACCATGGATACCAAAAGCCATGGATGCTCAAGTCGCTTAAACAAAATGGCATAGTTCAGTTAGCCCTCTGGATATGCAGGTTCCTATCTGTGGATTCAACCAACCATGCATCCACAGTTGTGTCTCCCCAAAATTCATATAGTGAAATCCTAACCTCCAATGTGATGTTATTAAGAGGTAGGGCCTTTGCAAGGTGATTAGGTCATGAGGCTGGAAACCACATGAACGGGATTAGTGCCCTTATAAAAAAAGACCCTAGAGAGTTCCCTTGCCCCTTTTGCCATGTAAGTACATAGCAAAAAGATGACTATTAATGACCAGGAAGCAGACATCACCAGACATGGGATCTGCTGGTACCCTGATCTTGGACTTCCTAGCATCTAGAACTGTGAGAAATAAATTCCTGTTCTTTAAAAGCCACCCAGTCTATGGTTTTGTTATAACAACCCAAACAGACTAAGACAGAAATAAAGATATGGAACTGAATATATACAGGGAACTAATTTAAAATAAACAATGTTGACTAGTATAATAACACCAAATAATTATTGCCTTTATTTAGCATTTTGTTGTGAAATTCCTGGAATAATTATAAACTGAGTAGAAACTACCAAATTAAACACAACTTAGTTACTTAGAATGAGAACACTTAGACTCTACTTATTAGATATAAACTATAGAAAGCCAAATCCTTTTTCATATACACAGAAGCCAAAATCTAATCTAAATTAGTATCTTTATTCATTTAACATTAGTACCTTTTTTAAAAACAAGCACATATGATATGATGTTTATAAAGTGTTCCTAAATCTTCTAACAGTCCTTATTTTCTTTAAATCTTTCTTCAGGGTAAGCCTGATGGTTGGGAGAGAAAATTAAAAGTTCAGATAGTTCACTCCCTACAGAGATGTATCAAACTGTGCGCAAAACAGGTCACCCAAAGCTGGTAGTAATGAAATGTTCACTGTTGTTTACTGTCCTGTGAGTATCCCACGGTAGAAGAAGATGAATTAGCAGTACTAATCTTACTAAAGTTTATGTACAGTCTGTATGGAGTACTATATTGATTTATAGTTTAAATTCCATTTTTTTTAATCTTGATTTTTTTTTCACTCACATTTGATTAATGTGTATTTTTCATATGTATTAATTTGTACTTTTCCAAAATTAAAAAAATAGTATTATGAGTTGTCAGTTTAATACTGGATATTTTGGAATACTGTAGAGAAACCTCAACCTGAAAATCTTATGTAAATATAAAATTCAAAACAAACCAAAAAAACAACGCTTATACTTGGTTTCAATTGGAGTAGATTTCTCAAAAATTTGCATGCCGTTTTAATCTGCAAAAGCGGTTCAGAGTTCTTTTCATTTCATTGCAGATTTTATTGGCTATTAAATTGTAACTACACTCTGATTTAATGCACTTTGCCTTCAAATCTTTTTGTTTGAATTTATGTTGCCATCTTTGCTTAACTCCAATTTATTAATCTGTTAGTTATATAATGCATTAATTTATAAGATATCTGCTCTTTTTATTCCTTTTTCTTACAAAAAGTTATTTTTTGAGATTTCTTACACTTTAAACTTTTTATGCCAGAGACTTTGGAATAATACAGAAAAAAACTAAAAACTGTTATAGTAATTTTTTTTAGCTTGCTCTCATTCTTATTTTGCGATTTTCATTTTTTATGGGTCTTTGTTTCTATAGTTTATTATAACTTGCTATGTAACATAGGCTTTGTATGCATGCTTGTCTGTCCTTTTTTAAAATTTATCCTAATTTAAATTCAGTTAAAGATTACTTTTATGTTTTCAAATCATCTCTAAATATTTTGAAATGTCAATTCAATAAATATATTACCTTTTGAATAACTATTTCTAGAACTTTGGCAATATGGTTGAGAATTTTAGAACGTTGTTATTTTTTTCTAACATTGAATAATAGCTTATTATTATTTTATACATCTGTATTTTAACTCACTGATGAAAAATTGTTTTGGTTAATTCCTCTTAATCATTCATGTAAACAGTATTTATTTGTTTTCTATTGACAGAAATTTAACTCAAAGTAGCTTTAAGATAAGAACATTACATTGGCTCATAGAATAGCTTTTGCAGCAGAAGTACAGGAATGCTAGAAAATTTAAGCATCAGCAACCAAAACCAAAAAAATACTGCTAAGACTATTGTCTCTCGTCCTATCTGCATTTTTGTTTGTTTGTTTTTGTTTTGCTTCCACACTGAAAGCTTTTCCTACATTGTGAAAAACAGACATTGATAATGCCTAAATTTTAAAATGTATGGCTCTGCCACTAGAGAGGACTTACTCTGATTTTATCCTGATTTCTAGAATCCCAAGGAAAGGACTAATTGGCCCAGCTTTCACCAATTCACTAGGCTCAGGGAAGATAATTTTTGAGTATCATTTCCATGTCTGTCACTTAAATAAGTGCTATAACAAGAAGTTCTCAAATTATATGGAAAAATAGGTAAACAATTATAACAATCTGATAATTCTATAATAGAGATATCACAAGGTATTTTAGACTTTTACCTCTGCATGGGATATGCAGTAAGCATTTATTGAAATTGCTAATTTAAATGTATTACGTGAAATTCATACATACTTTCTAGATCACAAATATTAAAACACTTGAAATAATGTTTTATGTGCATTTAATAATTTAAAATTTTGCTTAATTTCTTTTTCCTATACACCTATTGGCCATTTGTGGGTCTTCTTTTGAGAAATATCTATCCAGATTCTTTACCTATTTTTTAATCCAGTTATTTATGAGTTGTATGAGTTCTTATATATTTTATATATTAACCACATATCATATATATAGTCTACAAAGATTTCTCCCATTCTGTAGGTTCCCTTTTTATTTTGTTGATTACTTTCTTTGCTCTGCACAAGCTTTTTAGTTTAATGCAACCCCACTTGTCTATATTTGCTTTCGTTGTCTGTGCTCTTGGTGTCATATCCAAAAAATAATTTCCCAGATCAATGTCAAAACCTTTTTGCCTATGAGTTAGTTCTTCTAGTAGTTTTATTGTTTCAGATGTTATGTTTAAGTCTTTACTACATTTTGAATTGACTATTGTATACAGTGTGAGATAAGAGTCCAATTTCATTCTTCATGTGGATGTCCAGTTTTCTCAATACTATTTATGCAAGAGACTAGACCTTCCCCGTTGTGTGTTCTTGGCTCCATTGTCAAAAGTCAGTTGACCGTAGATTATATGCATGGATTTTTTTCTGGGCTCTCTATTCTATTCCATTGGTCTATGTGTCAGTTTTTATGCCAATATGATACTTTAAAAAATTATTATAGCCTTGTAATACAGTTGGAAATCAGGAAGAGTTTTGTTATTCATGCTCAAGATTGCTTTGGCTATCTGTAGTCTTTTGTGGTTCCATGTGAGCTTTAGACTATTTATTTCTGTAAAGAATGACATTGAGATTTTGATAGGGGTTGCATTGTATCTGTAGATCACTGTGGGTAGTATGGACATTTTATCAATATTAATATTTCTAATCCACGACTATAGGTGTATTTCTATTCATCTATGCCTTCTTTAATTGCCCTTATCAATGTTTTATAATTTTTAGTGTCAGATGCCTTTCATCTCTTTGGTTAAGTTCATTCCTAAGTATTTTATTTCATTTCTTGCTATCTTGAGTGGGATAGTTTTCTTAATTTCCTTCTCAGATCATTTGTTATTTATGTACAAAAACACAATGTTTTTATATCCTTTAAACTGATTTTTCTATCAGTTTATATTGATTTTGTATCCTGCAACTATACTGAATTTATTAGTTCTCTTATTTTGTGAGGGATTTATTCATGAATGGATGTTTCACTTTATCAAATACTTTATCTGCATCAACTGGTATGATCATGTAGTATTTTTCTTTCATTTTGTTAATGTGTTTTATCACATTTATTGATTGCATATGTCTAAACACACTTGCATCCCAGGCATAAATCCCACTTGGCCATAGTGTATGATCTTTTTAATGTGATATTAAATTTGGTTTGCTAGATTTTTTATGGAGAATTTTTACATCTATGCTCATCAGTGATAATGACCTGTAGTGTTCTTTACTTGTAGTATTTTTGTCTGGTTTTGGTATCCGGAAGAACCTGGCTTCATAAAACAATTTTGGAAGTGTTCCCTCTTCTATTTTATGGAAGAGTTTAAGAGTTTAAGAAGGATTCTATTCATTCTTTGAATGTTTGGTAGAATTCACCTGTAAAGCAATCTCATCCTGGGCCTTTCTTTTTGGGGAAGGTTTTGATTACTGATACAATCTCCTTATTTGTAATTGGTCTACTCAAGTTATCTATTTTTTCTTGTTGTGTGGTTCTGAGAATTTATCCATTTATTCCAGGTTATACAGTTGGCACGTAATTGTTCATAACAGAATCTTATGATACTATCTAGTTCTTAGGTATACATTGTATTTTTTTTCCATGTCTGATTTTATTGCTTTGATTTTTCTTTTACCTTGGTTAGTCTAGCTAAGTGTTTGATGATATTGCTAATCTTTTCAATAATATCTTAGGTTTGTCAATTTTTTCTATTTATTGGTTTTCTATTTGATTTATTTCTACTCTTTTCTTCTGCTAACTTTGAATTTTATTTGTTTTTCTTTTACTAGTTCCTTGAGGTTTAAATTAGGTTGTCTAATTCGGATCTTCTTTTTAAATACAGGTTTTTATCACTGTAAATTTTCCTCTTTGTAGTACTGCCTTTGCTACATCCCTTAACTTTTGGTATGTTGTGTCTTCATTTTTATCTCTCAAGATATTTTAACATTCTCTGTTGATTTCCTCATTAGAGAGTGTGCTGTTTAGTTTCCACATATCTATGAATTTTCCCAATTTTCTTGCCATTACTAATTTCTAGTTTCATTCAGTTGTGGTTGGAAAAGATACTTGGAATGATTATTCATAAATTTGTTAAGACATGTTTTCATTTATCCTGGAGAATGTTCCATGTGTGCTTGAGATGAATGTGTATTCTTCAGCTGTTGTGTAGAAGATTCTGTGCATGTCTGTTGGGTCCTTTTGTTCTGCTGTGTTGTTCAAATTAGCTTTTTATTGATTTTCTGTTTAGATATTCTATTTAGAATTGTAAGTGGGGTATGGATGTCAATTTCTGCCTTCAGATATGTAAATATTTCCTTTATATTTTTAGGTGCTATGTCAGGTGTGGTCTGCATTGATGAAGACTGTGGGAGATCTTGTTGTTGAAAGTGGTGAGTTTTTACCAGTGGTATAGGCTGCTGGGGTCCTCTTGGTCCCCCCACCATATACACAGGGGGATGTCACAGAGGAGGGAATACCTCTTGCCACCGAGCTATGCTGAACTAGGGCATAGAGTGACACAGATAAAATTTTTCCTACTCCTTTCTATTTGGTTTTTGTGCACCAACGAGTGCTGCAGCTCTTACTTTGTACTCCAGAGCTCTCCCAGAGCTATTTTCATCAGTAGGTAGTTGCTTGTTCATTGTTCTTGTTGGGGTACAAGCATTGGGAACTCCTAGTATATCATCTTGATGATGTCACTCTGCTTAATTTTTTTGATTCAGAAATATAACTAATATATTTTAAAGAGCCATATTGTTTTTATTTAGCTTTGGTTATTAGCAAAGATATATTATTGTATAATAAAAAGTGGATAAGGTATAGATGGATGAATGAAGAATAAGTGATGAATAAGGAATTGCATCATGAAAAGCTAATGTTTGCCAGCTTAAATATGTATCTGGGCCTTGAGAAGGTTTGTGAGCCAAGGTGTAATCATGAGAATAATTACCAAACCCAAAGGGTGATGCTGGAAAAATTTACCTGTATGACTGCTTACAATAGTTTCTACATTCATGAGTGTTAGTCCTCTGGGGCCCACTTCCTCCTTGACTCTTTAAGGATTATGATTCAATTAGTACTTTGCCTGAAATATCTTTGGTCCTCAATATGAACCTCAAAATAATCATTCTCGTGTCTATATTATGGTTAAGTGACATTGTACAGGTTATTAGATTTCAACATTTACATCATCTAGTCTTTCATGGAGTTTGCGATGAATGACTGTCACAGTAATGGAGGTGGCAGACTCCCCTGGTGGTGCAGTGCTTAAGAGTCTGCCTGCCAATGCAGGGGACATGGGTTCGAGCCCTGGTCTGGGAGGATCCCACATGCCGTGGAGCAACTAAGCCCGTGCACCACAACTACTGAGCCTGTGCTCTAGAGTCCGTGAGCCACAACTACTGATCCTGCGTGCCACAACTACCAAAGCCCGCGTGCCTAGAGCTGGTGCTCCACAAGAGAGGCCACTGCAATGAGAAGCCCCTGCACCACTACAAAGAGTAGCCCCTGCTCGCCACAACTAGAGAGCCTGCACGCAGCAACGAAGATCCAACGCAGCCTAAATAAATTTAATTTAAAAGTTTAAAAATGAATAAATAAATAAATAATAGAAGTGGCCATATGCTTAAGAAAAAAAAAAAGTGGTAAGAGGTAGATTTCAGAGCTCATAATTTTACTTATTACTGAACCTGTTTGATATTTGAGAAGAGTTTTAGTAGTAATAGAAAAATACTGTACAAATTTGGCAAATTAAATAGAAAAAAACTCAATATTTACCGATCTTTTCAAAAATTATTATGTAACTCATTTGTCTTGATTTCAATAGACCACCTTGTAAAAAATGTTGATTCTCTAGGATTTCCCAACCATTATCTATGAGAATATATTTTACACAGCTGTAATGATAGTATAGGTACAATTTTTATATATTGAAAGTATTCAACTGGATTGCTACATAAACTTCATAATGATAATATTAAGAAAGTATATTATGACACAGATTTGACTATCCATAATTTTATATTCAGTGTCATAATATTTAATTTTAGATATTGCTATATAGGTGCCAGAGGCATTATTTAAAACATGTTATTAAAAGAACATTTAATAATTATTGGAACTGATAGTATATTCCAAGTTTCTAACCATAATTATTTTTATGAAATCTGAAGTTAAGCAACTTTTCTTCATGCAAGCACAATCAGTCTTAATATTTCATTCACAGATGATTTTCAATGACTGCTTATATTGATTTTCATTATCAAGTGTCATTCTTGCTTTACTCTCATATATATAAAAATAACTTACTTATAGAGTTTCAATCATGTTGAACCAAAAACTTTGATTTTCTCTACACTTCTAGTCATGTGAAACATTAATGTCAATAAAATTTAAATAAATGTGGGTTCTATTTTCAGTGATGCAAAACTTAAAAGAAAGCCAGTTATATTTTTTACCCTCCCCATAAATTTATAAAGGGAGCAGTGCTCTTGATTTAAAAAGTCAGTTTTTAGCTCTACCCACCACCAGAGCCTCCCATCAAGCCTCTTAGATAGCCTCAACCACCAGAGGGCAGACAACAGAAGCAAGAAAAACTACAATCCTGCAGCCTGTGGACCAAAAACCACAGTTACAGAAAGACAGAGAAGATGAAAAGGCAGAGGGCTATGTACCAGATGAAGGAACAAGAAAAAACCCCAGAAAAACAACTAAATGAAGTGGAGATAGGCAACCTTCCAGAAAAAGAATTCAGAATAATGATAGTGAAGATGATCCAGGACCTCGGAATAAGAATGGAGGCAAAGATTGAGAAGATGCAAGAAATGATTAACAAAGACCTAGAAGAATTAAAGAACAAACAAACAGAGATGACCAATACAATAACTGAAATGAAAACTACACTAGAAGGAATCAATAGCAGAATAACTGAGGCAGAAGAACGGATAAGTGACCTGGAAGACAGAATGGTGGAATTCACTGCTGCGGAACAGACTAAAGAAAAAAGAATAAAAAGAAATGAAGACAGCCTAAGAGACCTCTGGGACAACATTAAACGCAACAACATTCGCATTATAGGGGTCCCAGAAGGAGAAGAGAGAGAGAAAGGACCAGAGAAAATATTTGAAGAGATTATAATCGAAAACTTCCCTAACATGGGAAAGGAAATAGCCACCCAAGTCCAGGAAGCGCAGAGAGTCCCATACAGAATAAACCCAAGGAGAAACACGCCGAGACACATAGTAATCAAAGTGGCAAAAATTAAAGACAAAGAAAAATTATTGAAAGCAGCAAGGGAAAAACGACAAATAACATACAAGGGAACCCCCATAAGGTTAACAGCTGATTTCTCAGCAGAAACTCTGCAAGCCAGAAGGGAGTGGCATGAAATACTTAAAGTGATGAAAGGGAAGAACCTACAACCAAGATTACTCTACCCAGCAAGGATCTCATTTAGATTTGATGGAGAAATCAAAAGCTTTACAGACAAGCAAAAGCTAAGAGAATTCAGCACCACCAAACCAGCTCTACAACAAATGCTAAAGGAACTTCTCTAAGTGGGAAACACAAGAGAAGAAAAGGACCTACAAAAACAAACCCAAAACAATTAAGAAAATGGTCATAGGAACATACATATCGATAATTACCTTAAACGTGAATGGATTAAATGCCCCAACCAAAAGACATAGACTGGCTGAATGGATACAAAAACAAGACCCATATATATGCTGTCTACAAGAGACCCACTTCAGACCTAGGGACACATACAGACTGAAAGTGAGGGGATGGAAAAAGATATTCCATGCAAATGGAAATCAAAAGAAAGCTGGAGTAGCTATACTCATATCAGATAAAATAGACTTTAAAATAAAGAATGTTACAAGAGACAAGGAAGGACACTACATAATGATCCAGGGATCAATCCAAGAAGAAGATATAACAATTATAAATATATATGCACCCAACATAGGAGCACCTCAATACATAAGGCAACTGCTAACAGCTATAAAAGAGGAAATCGACAGTAACACAATAATAGTGGGGGACTTTAACACCTCACTTACACCAATGGACAGATCATCCAAAATGAAAATAAATAAGGAAACAGAAGCTTTAAATGACACAATAGACCAGATAGATTTAATTGATATATACAGGACATTCCATCCAAAAACGGCAGATTACACGTTCTTCTCAAGTGCACACGGAACATTCTCCAGGATAGATCACATCTTGGGTCACAAATCAAGCCTCAGTAAATTTAAGAAAATTGAAATCATATCAAGCATCTTTTCTGACCACAACGCTATGAGATTAGAAATGAATTACAGGGAAAAAAACGTAAAAAAGACAAACACATGGAGGCTAAACAATACGTTACTAAATAACCAAGAGATCACTGAAGAAATCAAACAGGAAATAAAAAAATACCTAGAGACAAATGACAATGAAAACACGACGACCCAAAACCTATGGGATGCAGCAAAAGCGGTTCTAAGAGGGAAGTTTATAGCTATACAAGCCTACCTAAAGAAACAAGAAAAATCTCAAGTAAACAATCTAACTTTACACCTAAAGAAACTAGAGAAAGAAGAACAAACAAAACCCAAAGTTAGCAGAAGGAAAGAAATCATAAAGATCAGAGCAGAAATAAATGAAATAGAAACAAAGAAAACAATAGCAAAGATCAATAAAACTAAAAGTTGGTTCTTTGAGAAGATAAACAAAATTGATAAGCCATTAGCCAGACTCATCAAGAAAAAGAGGGAGAGGACTCAAATCAATAAAATCAGAAATGAAAAAGGAGAAGTTACAACAGACACTGCAGAAATACAAAACATCCTAAGAGATTACTACAAGCAACTTTATGCCAATAAAATGGACAACCTGGAAGAAATGGACAAATTCTTAGAAAGGTGTAACCTTCCAAGACTGAATCAGGAAGAAACAGAAAATATCAACAGACCAATCACAAGTAATGAAATTGAAACAGTGATTAAAAATCTTCCAACAAACAAAAGTCCAGGACCAGATGGCTTCACAGGTGAATTCTATCAAACATTTAGAGAAGAGCTAACACCCATCCTTCTCAAACTCTTCCAAAAAATTGCAGAGGAAGGAACTCTCCCAAACTCATTCTATGAGGCCACCATCACCCTGATACCAAAACCAGACAAAGACACTACAAAAAAAGAAAATTACAGACCAATATCACTGATGAATATAGATGCAAAAATCCTCAACAAAATACTAGCAAACAGAATCCAACAACACATTAAAAGGATCATACACCACGATCAAGTGGGATTTATCCCAGGGATGCAAGGATTCTTCAATATACGCAAATCAATCAATGTGATACACCATATTAACAAATTGAAGAATAAAAACCATATGATCATCTCAATAGATGCAGAAAAAGCTTTTGACAAAATTCAACACCCATTTATGATAAAAACTCTCCAGAAAGTGGGCATAGAGGGAACCTACCTCAACATAATAAAGGCCATATATGACAAACCCACAGCAAACATCATTCTCAATGGTGAAAAACTGAAAGCATTTCCTCTAAGATCAGGAACGAGACAAGGATGTCCACTCTCACCACTATTATTCAACATAGTTCTGGAAGTCCTAGCCACGGCAATCAGAGAAGAAAAAGAAATAAAAGGAATACAAATTGGAAAAGAAGAAGTAAAACTGTCACTGTTTGCGGATGACATGATACTATACATAGAGAATCCTAAAACTGCCACCAGAAAACTGCTAGAGCTAATTAATGAATATGGTAAAGTTGCAGGTTACAAAATTAATGCACAGAAATCTCTTGCATTCCTATACACTAATGATGAAAAATCTGAAAGAGAAATTATGGAAACACTCCCATTTACCATTGCAACAAAAAGAATAAAATACCTAGGAATAAACCTACCTAGGGAGACAAAAGACCTGTATGCAGAAAACTATAAGACACTGATGAAAGAAATTAAAGATGATACCAACAGATGGAGAGATATACCATGTTCTTGGATTGGAAGAATCAACATTGTGAAAATGAGTATACTACCCAAAGCAATCTACAGATTCAATGCAATCCCTATCAAATTACCAATGGCATTTTTTACGGAGCTAGAACAAATCATCTTAAAATTTGTATGGAGACACAAAAGACCCCGAATAGCCAAAGCAGTCTTGAGGCAAAAAAATGGAGCTGGAGGAATCAGACTCCCTGACTTCAGACTATACTACAAAGCTACAGTAATCAAGACAATATGGTACTGGCACAAAAACAGAAACATAGATCAATGGAACAAGATAGAAAGCCCAGAGATTAACCCACGCACCTATGGTCAACTAATCTATGACAAAGGAGGCAAAGATATACAATGGAGAAAAGACAGTCTCTTCAATAAGTGGTGCTGGGAAAACTGGACAGCCACATGTAAAAGAATGAAATTAGAATACTCCCTAACACCATACACAAAAATAAACTCAAAATGGATTAGAGACCTAAATATAAGACTGGACACTATAAAACTCTTAGAGGAAAACATAGGAAGAACACTCTTTGACATAAATCACAGCAAGATCTTTTTCGATCCACCTCCTAGAGTAATGGAAATAAAAACAAAAATAAACAAGTGGGACCTAATGAAACTTCAAAGCTTTTGCACAGCAAAGGAAACCATAAACAAGACGAAAAGACAACCCTCAGAATGGGAGAAAATATTTGCAAATGAATCAACGGACAAAGGATTAATCTCCAAAATATATAAACAGCTCATTCAGCTCAATATCAAAGAAACAAACACCCCAATCCAAAAATGGGCAGAAGACCTAAATAGACATTTCTCCAAAGAAGACATACAGATGGCCACGAAGCACATGAAAAGATGCTCAACATCACTAATTATTAGAGAAATGCAAATCAAAACTACAATGAGGTATCACCTCACTCCTGTTAGAATGGGCATCATCAGAAAATCTACAAACAACAAATGCTGGAGAGGGTGTGGAGAAAAGGGAACCCTCTTGCACTGTTGGTGGGAATGTAAATTGATACAGCCACTATGGAGAACAATATGGAGGTTCCTTAAAAAACTAAAAATAGAATTACCATATGACCCAGCAATCCCACTACTGGGCATATACCCAGAGAAAACCGTAATTCAAAAAGACACGTGCACCCGAATGTTCATTGCAGCACTATTTACAATAGCCAGGTCATGGAAGCAACCTAAATGCCCATCAACAGACGAATGGATAAAGAAGTTGTGGTACATATATACGATGGAATATTATTCAGCCATAAAAAGGAACGAAATTGAGTCATTTGTTGAGAAGTGGATGGATCTAGAGACTGTCATACAGAGTGAAGTAAGTCAGAAAGAGAAAAACAAATATCGTATGTTAATGCATGTATGTGGAACGTAGAAAAATGGTACAGATGAGCCAGTTTGCAGGGCAGAAGTTGAGACACAGATGTAGAGAATGGACATATGGACACCAAGGGGGGAAAACTGCGATGAGGTGGGGATGGTGATGTGCTGAATTGGGCGATTGGGATTGACATGTATACACTGATGTGTATAAAACTGATGCCTAATAAGAACCTGCAGTATAAAAAAACAAACAAAACAACTAATACTAAACTTTCATTGGGTTATTTGTATGGAAATATGTTAATATAAATGTTTCAGACATTACATGAAATTTCTAAAAATCTTATATTTGTATTTGTATGGAAATATGTATGGAAATATGTTAATATAAATGTTTCAGACATTACATGAAATTTCTAAAAATCTTATATTTGTATTTGTATGGAAATATGTATGGAAATATGTTAATATAAATGTTTCAGACATTACATGAAATTTCTAAAAATCTTATATTTGTATTTGTATGGAAATATGTATGGAAATATGTTAATATAAATGTTTCAGACATTACATGAAATTTCTAAAAATCTTATATTTGTATTTGTATGGAAATATGTATGGAAATATGTTAATATAAATGTTTCAGACATTACATGAAATTTCTAAAAATCTTATATTTGTATTTGTATGGAAATATGTATGGAAATATGTTAATATAAATGTTTCAGACATTACAGGAAACGTCTAAAAATCTTATATGTTCTGGTATAATGTTATAAGTAATAATCCTAGTTATTACTTTAAAATGTATATCTCAGAAATAACTAATTTTCTTGTCAACTGCATTATTATGAACTTTCATCAAATCTTTAACCATGGTCATTTTTAAGTCTTTTGTCATTTACAGACAGTTCTGGGTGTACTCTGATGATTTTGCAAATATGTTCCTATAAAAGAGTTTCATCTTCAAGAAATTCATGGAAAAGACTCTGACAAGTACAGGTTTCTGGTAACTGACTGTACTGCTGAACTGAATGAATAAGCATTTTCAGAACTCTAATGAAAAACTGATGAACTCATAAAAGTGCTAACAAAAGATCAAGATGAAAAAAAAGAAATTAATTACATGGGACTGAGTGAACTGATGAGGATGAGTATAATTTTTGTGACTTTCTGTCTGAATTAAAAAAAAAAATCCCACAAGGACTCAGAGGAAAAGAATATACAAATCAATTTTCACTGCAAAGTAAAGGAGCTGTTACAGTGGAGGATTACTGGACTGAATGTCAATATTATGACATAGTATAAGTGTGTTTCATGTTTGGTAATTGCAATCATTGTTGCTTTTGTTGTGGTCATCCATGTACAATGCTTGGTGTCAGTCTATCTATCTCTTGTAAAAATAAAATACAGTGTGTGTGTGTGGAAAAAAAAAAAAAAAAGAAAAAAAAAAAAAAAAAAAAAAAAAAAAAAAGTCAGTTTTAACAAAACTAGAATTTTGACAGGAAACACAAGTATACCCAAACACATGTATCCCTTGTCTCATTGCACCCTCAGCAATGGAACATATGACCTAAGCACCAGTCTTTTGACATGCAATGAGGAAGAATAGCCGTAGGTAGATATTCACTTTGGATGGTTAGCAATTCAAAATTTCACTTTTCAAATTCATATTCCCCAACTAGAGATTTCAGTTTTTAACTTTTAAAATTCAACAGATGTTTATATGATTTTTAAAACATACAATCTCCTAATAAAAAGAGAACAAAAGCCTTAAAAAGGTTTTATTTGAATTATAAGGGAGGCAGTCTCAGATAGAACATTTAGATTTTTTTCTCCGTGTTGAGTCAGATTCTTTCTGTACACCACAGAGAATCATCTTTTATGTCCCTGGGATGATATGCCAAGGTAGGCTCATGTCTTCTCTAAACCATGTACAAGCTGGTGGGCTGCTTAAATATTATATTGGTTCTTAACACTAGGATGAGAGGGATGAGCCCAAGTTGAATTATTAAAGTTCAAAATCATTTATAAAATGCCATCACCCAGAGCATTTTCTTATCTATAATACCAAAAATCCATTCACATTCACAGCTCAAACATCAAAGGATAACCTATCTTTACTCCCACCAGAAAAGAGAGCTGTTAGAGATCCACATTCCTCCAGAGACATTTCATGGATTTGTGACTATCAGAGTATAAAAACTCTAAAAAATGTAATAACTAGATTAGCTAGTTATTACAATGACAACAACAGCAAGGCATTTGTTAGATCCCAAAGCTTATATTTAAAAAATTAAACCCGTATAGTGAAGCTAGAGCAGTGTAGCAGTATTAAATTTCTGAATATATTGCTTAATCAAAATTTTCAGTAATTTTTCTTCTATGAATTACTATTTCTTTGAGTACAATTTGTTTTATCGAGGCATGACTGTATAGGCGTGATACCAAAGCAAGTTATAATTTTATCAGCATCCATGCCTAAGAAATAAAATTAAGAAAAATTATAAATTTGTCTGTACACAAATGACATAAAAATAATGGTAATGTTATCTACGAGTTTAATCAACAAGCATTACCAACCAATGTATGTTTTCCTCACTAACTGCAAAAATATCCTAATAAGAAGGAAAGAAAATGAAACTATTGCAGAATATAGTTGTATAAAGGGAACTTTAGACAGCAATCTGAGTTGCACTAGATGTAGCATGCTGCAAAATTAGTTCTAGGGTTTTGACATACGATATAAATCTGTCTCACACAGAGACTGTGGGGACTCAGTATTGCTGGCTGCGTGCTATTGTAAGAAGCTTTTAGGGCTATTTCAGTTTTCTGAAAGTTTTTCTTACCTTCCTACCAAGTTTGAGAGAAATAGCTGGAGTGATCCTGATTCAAGGCAACATGCCCCACATTTGCCAGGTTCATTCTGAAGTTTTAAAGTTTCCTGTGATAAAGTGAGATGCTTCCGGGTATTTGTCAATTCCACTTTGAAAAGCTTTTACTTCTGACCCGTAGGTTGTAAATTTACTATTGATGGGCCAGAAGAGGAACGTTTTAAAACTTGGAGGTGTTTAAAGATTTAGTAGGGGTTGAAAGGAGCCTTAAAACTCTTATATTGAGGCTTCTCTGGTGGCGCAGTGGTTGAGAACCTGCCTGCCAACACAGGGGACACGGTTCGATCCCTGGTCCGGGAAGATCCCACATGCCTTGGAGCAACTAAGCCTGTGAGCCACAACTACTGAAGCCCGCGCGCCTAGAGCCCATGCTCCGCAACAAGAGAAGCCACCGCAATTAGAAGCCCGGGCACCACCCCGCTCGCCACAACTAGAGAAAGCCCGCGTGCAGCAACAAAGACCCAACGCAGCCAAAAATAAATAAATAAATAAATAAATAAATTTATATTAAAAAAAAAAAAAGAACTCTCATATTGTCAGCAAAAGGGGTCCAAGAAACTACAGCAGCAGGTACACAGACTGAAATGATTATTTCTTCAGTAGAGTAATTACTGAACTCTGTTGCCACCTATTTCATGAAGCATTTCCCAGCTCCCCAGGTCAGAATGAATTGCTTCCTCTGCTCTGCTTCAGTAGCACTCTGGGCATTCTCATATCTCTCTCTCATTTGTTTTATATTTAGTTGCATGCACTTCTGTTTCCTTCAGTAGAATGTGGATAACATGTTATTCATCTCTGTTCCTCTTGCATCTAGATCAATGCCTAATACTTAATAGGTACTCAGTGAACATTATGACTTAAAATGAATTTCAGAAGGCACTCTGAGAAGGATAAAGAAAACAGAAGCAGAAGATGTTAAAAACTAACATAGGAAAATCACACATCATGAAAAAGAGTTAATAGCAAATATGAGAGAATCAGTATCCCCATAGAAGTAGAGATAGTAGAAGTTTCCTAAAATTATAAAATATGCATGCTTCCAATTTTTAAAATGATTAATGATGTAATGGAAACCACAATGGAGATGCTGTTCAAAAAGAGCCAAGAAAACAACATTTAGAAACAAAACAGCAGAGTTAGCTGAATTAAGCACTAATGGATAAGATAGGCATCAAGTTAAACACATTAGAAAAGAGGAAAATCAGAATCTCACCTTCAGGTAACGATGGACTAGAAAATTAACGTAAAATCTGCTACTGAGATTACCTTGAAAAAAACTACACATATATATTTTAAAAATATTTTTGCGTATTGCATAGGCAAGGTCAGGGAGATGACTGAATAGAAGAAGCTTCACCTTGTGTTTTGGGGGTGCTTTCTCCCTTGGGCTGTATGATGACTCTAGCTGACAGTCAGCTGAGAGTATAAAGAAATTAGCCAAGTTTTAACAGACCTTTGCTTTAGTGGATTAACAAGTGGAGTTAAAGTATGCCAAGAAGCAGAGAAGGAGGCAGATTTGTTCTCGTAAAAAAACATTGGTTTTTAGGTTGGCAGTTCAAGATGAAGGAAAATGTGAATTGGAAATAGATTCTTGTCATTTCAGGAACTCAAGTCCATCTTTAAGTTATTGCAAACACTGAAACTGGATGCAGAGGATCTGGAAATACTAACACTTCCAATCTTGCTCTTGCCCTGCAAAGAGCAAAAGTATATTGTCCCTGGAGAAAGGAGACATTATTTTAGTCATAAATGTGTAAAAAGATTCATAAAAAATCTCTAGAACACAATAAAAATAATCAAGACTCAAGGTTACAAGAAAGTTAGCTACAAACTCCAGATAATCAGTAACTATTGTAGATATTGATTTTCCAGATGCTCCATTGACAAGAGCAAAGACTGTCAGACCGGATTAAATTTCAACAATATACAGCTTATAAGAACCTTATCTTAAAAATAAGGATGCAATAAACTTAAAAGGACAGGAAAAAAAGATTTACTGTGCAAATAATCAAGAAAATTTAGTGTAGCTTTATTACCGTCAATTAAAGTAAGCATTAAACGTGTACTGGGTCCCTTCAGAGAGACATGCACTGCCTATACCAATGTTTCACAGCTCTCTCAACTGCCTTTATGGGCCACAAAGGGCCTCTAAAATTCACTTTGATGACAATATCACCATGTGCCACTCACCCTTCTGGTCTAGTGCTTAGTTTGCTTTCTAAGGAGGCACTTCTACTCCCTAAAAGTCTCAGTCATCACCAAGGTTTGAATTTATGTCAAGGTACCGGTCAACTGTGGTATAAAGCATAAACTAAAAGGTCAGTAAAATGTGGTACCTTATGGGATAAAGGGCCTCAAATGGCCAAACCTAAATTTATCCTCCCTAGTCTGTTCCCATGGATAAGATCCCTTAGCCCAACAATCTGCCTTATAAAGAGTATTAGACACAAGTTCCTGCTTGTTCCAGAGTAATAGGTTTCAGAATTAAACCACCGAATTACTCAAATAAGCCAATCAAACCCTGTCGTGGAAACCAGGGGATATCTCATCCTCTTGATATTGCAAAATCATGCCACCCACAGCCCTGATCTTTCACTCTGTTCCTCAAGCACAACCCTGTGTGGCCTTGCATGGAGCAATGTCCTTCTCCCCCTGGCTATCACTATGTGACTAATAAACTCTATCTCATCTGTCCACTGTCAGGTGTCCTATGTTTGTCTATCCCCTTAACTTTAGGGTGTGAATCCCTCCCTCACCAGTGGGGAGAAGAGGACATGATTAAAACAGGAAAGTAAGGGAGGGAGGTAAGGAGGAAATAAATTAGGATAATAAGCATAGGATTTAGAACATAAAATAATTGTGGCTTTTTTGTTCCCCAATGAATTAAGAACGTGTATTACCTATATTTGGTCTTAGATTATTGATCCTAGAGCAAAATTATTTTTTGTTACTCAGAAAATAAGTAATGTTTCCTAAATACTTGTTTGATTGCTGTATTGATTTTCGAGATCTATTACTGTATCATTGCTACAATATATTTCTATTCTTTTGAGGATGTGGGGAAACTGTACAATGATTTCTTTTAAATGGTGTTTAAAATATAGTAAATACATTCCAGAAGAAAGTTTAGTCAGTACCACTAGCTGTAAAATAAAAGCCAAAGCTCTTTTATGAACATTAATAGCATCTTTACAGTTCCTGCCATCAGTATTTTACTGAGGATGTCAACACAGTCCTATTATTGTTAGAAGAAATCTAGTTTAGAAATCTTTGGTTCCATAATGGAACACCTGAAATGCTTAGATATTAAAATTCGACTTTCTAACCTAAGAAATTATATTTAGAATTTATATATAAAGAAAAATAGAAATATATATATAAGTTCTAATAGGACTCAGATAAATCTTTTCTAAAGGTAACTAGAAGTAAATCAATCATACTTGAGGCAAAACCCTGGTCACAGGTGTTCTTTAACATATCATCCCCTGCCTTGTCAAAAATATAAAGAAACCAGATATCTCTTTTTTTCTTTGGCTCTTCTAAGCACGCTAAATTTCTTCAAGTCGATCACCTCCTGAAGTGAAATGGTAGTTATAATACTCTATATTTCTATTGATGGCAAAGAGACATACTAAATGAATAAATGAATGAACAAACTAATTACTGAAGATAGAAAATAACATTTTGACTTGCTTGTTTGCTTTTTATTGTTGTTGCTCATAAAAATCATTACAACCTCTGAACTTGTAAAGTATGGGAATTTGGTTATAATAAAGACTATAATGAGGCACATATCTGCTTATTTTTGTTCTCTTCGAAATGTTGTCTTTGAGGTTTGAGTGGAGATCTTATAATAGTAATTATAAGTTCAAAAGCACCAAATGGTAATCATGTTTCAATAAAATAACAGAAGAAAAGCCTTGAGCACTAAGAGATAAATTCTAAATAATATGACATGTCTTTAAAATATATTGCCATCATTCTTGATCAGTAAGAATAAACAATTTTTAAGGGGAAATGATCAAATTAATCTTATACTGTTGTATAGTATAAGAGCTCTATGATAGTATAACATTTGTTTTACTGGATAAGAGGAAAGTATAATGATTGGGTCAATGAATGTATCTAAAATTAATTAGATGCACTTATTACTTTAATTTTAGGTAGACGAAACATTTATACTTGATTTTATCCATCTAAACCAGGAGTGGGCAAACTATGGTTCATGGGCCAAATCTGGCCCATCATTTATTTTCATAAGTAAAGATATATTGAAGCACAGCCATGCCCAACCATTGGCATACTGTCTATGACTGCCTTTGCATTATAAGGCACACTTGAGTAGTCATAACAGATACCATATGGTCTGCAGAGCTAAATATTTTACTATCTGGCCCTTTATAGAGAAAGTTTGCTGATACCTAATCTAGATCATTAAATTAGATGAAAACATCTTATAGTAAGTAGGATTTGAATAACTACTATACTTTTATTTATATACTTTGATCTAATATCTGTGAATCACTATCCCTATTCTCTTTAGTCCATTGACATTATAGTCAAAGGATAACCTAGAGGGGTTTGGACTGGATTGGAGACACATGTCTCATTTTGCTAAACCATAATATAAACAATGGTGTTCCAAAATATACTGGTCAATGGTCTTCCACAAATTTTAACAGGATGTTGTCAAATAGGGATTAATTGATCCTAATCATTGATCTCATATGGTATAGAATAGCATCTCTTTCCCTCAAGATTTCAGATCAATTCAATATGGTATGTAAGAGTAAATAAGAAGAAAAAAATTGTATTGAAAAAGAGAAGTATATTAAATCAAGTTTGGAACGGAAGTTGCAAAAACACTGGGACCTTGAACTTGCATTACTGCAGTGTGGATAAAGAGACTAGGAGGGCAAGGTCAGAGGATCTTGGTTGATCTCTTAGTGTTTTCTTGAGCGAAGTCAAGTTTGAAACTATTTGTGTCCTGACAAGACTTTGGAGGCATTTGCTGGCGTATGTCTGACATGTATGTAAGTGTAGCCTTCACTTAAGCCAGGTTACAAATGGTAATAAAACATCATTTTGATTTATATCCTTTTTCTTTTATTTAAGCTTTGGTTATAAGGGAAGAAAACATTTTTATTTGTCAGATTGTGTGCAACTAATTGCATACTGTCATTCACTTCAGTGCCCTAGAGATGATAAGCATGATATCTATGATAATCAATTCCTATTATTTTATTATTATAATTAATCTTACAACCTACAAGATAATGGGATGCATTGTTCCAGGAGGAGAATATATTATAGGAGAGAGTATTTAATTAACTAATAAATATTTAAAATGTATTTTTAAAGATAATTTTGTTAACTGTGTGGTTATATAAGTTTTGGAATTTGGGTAAAAAGAATTTAAAACTTTTTTATTAATTGACAGCAAAACACATAGAAATTTAGGGATGAAAATAGGAAGGCACAGTTCTGATATACTTTTAAACACAGTAAAGTGGGAGGAAATAAAATGGAGTCTAGCACCTTTGTGCAGAGGATTAAAAATATCTGCTAATATATAAGGATGTTTTCAAATAGTAAATACATTTTATTTAGTAAGTAGGAGATCCCAAGACCCTCTTAAGCACTGCCTCTGTTATCTTTTCCTGCCATTATAGTGATGAAAAGCAGCAATAAACTACAACTTTCCTATCTATACAAATCACTGCATAGAATGAAACAACAGGACAAAACCTCAGGAGCTGGTGAACTTCATTTACTGGTGGCATCCCTAGGGTGGCATCGCTTGA
Source organism: Balaenoptera acutorostrata (assembly GCF_949987535.1). NCBI lineage: Eukaryota > Metazoa > Chordata > Mammalia > Artiodactyla > Balaenopteridae > Balaenoptera > Balaenoptera acutorostrata. The sequence goes on along the minus strand of NC_080067.1, from coordinate 48,132,719 downwards.
GTGGAGTTAGTTGCTGCACTAGTTGCTCCCCACCCTCTCACTCTTGTGCTGACAAATAGGGTTTAATGACCAGTGAATGTGTAATAGAAATACCTAATTGTTCATATACCCTATGGATGAGTTCTCACTTTGAAAGCCTTTAGCTACTTGTAAAAGATAAAACTACACTAAAAAATTTTAAAACATGCCCAAAACAGCTATTTTAAAGACTATTCAATAAGCTCCAGAGCCAATTCCAAAGGAATATCTCAAAAAGATAAAGTAAGAACAATAGAATGGGTAAAAATTGCATAGTTCAACTAAAGTGACTATTCTGAAGATAAACACACATTGAGCTGCATAAGGTCTGTTGTGTTTGTTACAAAATCAGTCTCATTAACAGATACACATGAATATATTTTCACACCTCATATACTTCTGAATCCAAATCATAAGACTATCTGCTTCAATTAATGAAAGGCAGATTACAAAGGGAAAGAGGAGCACCTAGAGAATTCTATTAGAACAACAAAGCTATTAGTAACACTCAGCGCAGAAGCACTGGAGTGTTTTAAGTAAGAAGCGCTGTTTATTTTTCTAGTCCCTGTTCTAAAGACAAAATGAAACCTTTAAGTACATCTGCATACATTAATACCAAAAGTAATTTTAGGAAAGATTAAAACCAATATCTATTCTAATATTTAATCATCCTCTTCCTTGGTTGTCTCTCCAATGACTTAAAAAAAGCAGGTATTAATAGTACCAAGAGAACTATTTGTAAAGAAAATAAATACCCTTTGGCCAATGAGCTATTCACTGAAATGAGGTCATCTGACACTACCTATCTCAGATAATTATATTGTTTGACATTCCAACTCGTAAAGTTCCCCCATCCTTTTAAAAATAAAGTCATGAGTATGTTTCTATCCGCTGAAGCTTACATCTGGTTCACTTCTTTCTAGACTAGATATTAAGACAATCAACACTTTATTTTTCCCTAGACTCCTATTCACTGATATGAACAGTGCTCCAAAAAACATGCTTCATTTACCAGGAGAAAGAACCCTGCAGTGTATCTCAAACCTGAAGGCACTGATATACAGCACTTCATTTGGAGACCCAGTTAAGGGAAATGATTCTGGGGCACACTGGTTTCTTACAGGTATTTGTTGCTGAAGAAAGCAGTTTTGGACTCAATAGTAAATCCAAGAGAAAACCAAAGCCATTTCAAGTGGTAAAATAAGAACTGAGTGATCAAAAATACATTTTAAAATCATATGTATGCATGTATGTGTGTAGGTGTATGTGTAGTTGGGAAAAAAACTAAATTAGCAAAGAATATCTAATTCCTCTTTTTTAAAGGGAATTTAATTTTCATTCCAATAACTTTTCAAAAATAGATATTGTTCAGATGGAGTCCAGAGTTGACTCTGCCTATGCATTTAAGGAGTTATGTTATTGAACAAATGACACAAAGTATAGAAAATAATTAATGCAGCTATTACTAAAGAATTATCTTATTTCTAGTAAGTGACTTTCTTGGGCAAAATTGTCAAAAACATATACATGATATGGTTACAATTTCATGATGAATCTTTTGCCTAGCATCTGATATGTTATATCCACATATGTTTTCAACTGATCCTGCAGCTGTGTGTTCAGAGAATGGATGAAGAGGAAAATGGGGAAAGAAATAACACAACTGCTCTTACAAATCCAGTCTTTTCTTCTGAATGAAGCTAAAAGAGGGTACTTCCTATAGCAAATGAGCATGTTTTGGCAAACTAGAACCGCACACCCTAGGGGACCACTTCAGTATGATACTAATGCTCAGTGATTACATTTCTGCCTCTAAAAATGCAGAAAAACAAGTTTCCAACTCTACCCTGATATACAATAATTGAATAATACCTTATCCATCCCCTAAATAATTAAATTAGCCAAGTAATCAAGGCAATTTATTTAACCTCCTTCCAAGCACAGAACTCTTAGAAATACTCAAAAATGTTAAAAATATAACTTATTTTCCATTACTTGCCAGCTCTTTTTCCTGTGACACTTCTATAAATCACCCCCAGTTTCAAAATTTCAAAGTATTTAACATTCTCCTATAAACAAAAAAACAACCGAGGATTCAAAATATTGTTTAATTTAAATTTTTTATGCATTGAGGAATATACACATTACATAAACATAAAAATATTTAATACATTAAATATTTTAATTTAATACATTAAATATTCTAATGTTTTGGCTAATATATCACTGACTAAATGTGAAGAGAAATATGAAGTCCCACAACCATGGGGTGATTCCTATTGTACTAAAAATTATTTGTACTAAAAATTATCTTCTACTATATATTTAACTAATGTTTTAATTTTAAAAAGCATCCAATAATGAGCATATGAAGACTGAAATTAGACTTTCTTGGTGGCGTAGTGGATAAGACTCGTGCTCCCAATGCAGGGGGTCGAGTTTCGACCCCTGGGCAGGGAAATGGATCCCACATGCATGCCACAACTAAGAGTTTGCATAACGCAACTATGAGTTTGCATGCCACAACTAAAGAGCTGGTGAGCTGCAACTAAGGAGCCCGCCTGCCAAACTAAGAGCCAGTGCAGCTTAATAAATAAATAAAAATGCATGTCATTTACAAACTCTACAAAGGAAATGAAATAGTTATGTAAAAACTTTAAAAACATGAGGGGAATCAATATGCTACAGTTAAAAATGCTTATGAAAGAAATGAAAAGAAAATTAAATATATCAAGAGATATAATATGTTCATGGATTGGAAGACTCAACATAAAAGTTAATTTTCCTCAAACTGAGCTACACATTTAATGCAATTCCTATCGAAATCTTAAAGTTTTTGTAGACATGACATGCTTATTCTAAAATTCATATGGAAAGGCATAGGCCCCAAATAGCTAAAATAATCTTGAAATAAAGGAATAACATGGGAAGAATCACTCTGTCCAAGATGAATTCTTATTATACCTAAAGTATACCTAAAGTAATCAATAAAGTGTGGTAGGGGCAAAAAGATACATAAATCAATGGAAAATAATACAGACCCCAGAAACAGACTCACAAAATATGTCCAACTGATTTCTTTACAAAGGTGCAAAAGCAACTTATTGGAGGAAGGATAGTCTTTTCGACAAATGATGCTAAAGCAATTGGATGTCCATTAGCAGGGGGTGGGTGGCGGGAAGAAGCTTGACCTAATTCTCACACCTTGTACAACAATTAATCCAAAGTGGATCATGAGTTTAGATATTAAATGTAAAACTAAAAAAAAAAACACTTGAACATAAGAAAATATTTGGATATAAGGTGAAGTAAAGAGTTTTTGGACAAGCAAAAGGAAAAATTAATCAACCAGATCTCGTCAAAATTAAAAACTTTTTGCTCTGCAGAAGACTCTCTTAAGGAGATGAAAAGAAGTACAAACTGGGAAAAAATATTTGCAAACAATATATCTGACAAAGAACTGGTATCTAGAATACAGAACTCTCAAAACTCTACATCAAATAAATAATTCAATGAAAAAGTGAGCACAAGAAATGAACAAGCATTTTATCTAAGAGGATATAAAGATGGCAAATAGACACATGAAAAAGTATTTAACATCATTAGATAATAGGGAAATGAAAATTAAAACTACATGACATATCCATACATATATAACAAAATTGCTAATGTAAAAACAGTGACATCATCTAATGTTGGTGAGGATGAAGAAAAACAAAAAATATATTACTAGCAGGAATGTAAAATGGTTCAACTACTTGGAAAAAGTAGATTGGCAGTTTCTTCTAAAACATGCAATTACCATACAACCCAGAAATTGAAATCTTGACCATTTATCCTAGAGAAATGAAAATTTATGTTCACTCAAAACCTGAACATGAATGCCCATAACAGCATTATTTATAATAATCAAAATTGGAAAAAGCCCAGATGTCCTTCCAGAGATGAATGGTTAAACAACTAATGGTATACACACGCCATGGAATACTAGTAAAACAACAAAAAAGAATAAACTCTTGGTATACACAGTAACTCAGATGAATCACAAGGGAATTATGATGAGTGAAAAATCCCAATTCCAAAAGTTGACATACTTTAAGATGCCATGTAACTACTTACTGCATAATAATATTCTTGAAATGACAAAAATTATAGAAATGGAG